>NC_134172.1:24635937-24949206 GCF_964188355.1 Buteo buteo | reverse complement strand
CACCTGCAGCTGAACTGCAGCAACAGCCACAAGTTCCCACTGCATCAATCCCCAGCTTTTCACCCCTTTTTCTGTTTCAGATATGTGACAATACTATTTTCAGCTAGATGAAAGCTTACCTTCACTAGCAGAATAGATATTTTATGCTCATGAATTTGAAGAATTAGGTATCTAAAGAAGAAATGTGGTCACCCATGGTATCCAAAAGCAGGCGAGTTATTTACCATATTGCTAGGTGAAACGTTGCTATCCTCCACATCTCTTTATCACCTTTGCAACAGCTCCCAATAAAGTAGTTGCGGTACAATGGCAGAACATAAATCTTTTGGGTAGGAATGCTTAAACTGCAAAAAACCTGTCTGTAAATTCCCCCGTTTGTGGTAGCCACTCCCTCAAAATTTGCTGTTAAAGCCATGTAGATAACACAGGTCATATAACGAGCTGGGTGTAAATATTCCCAAGAGCTGGATCATTGCTGATGACCGCCAAGTGATCCTGATGCTTTTAATCCCCTCCACCACTCACAGGGGTGCTACCTCTGTGATCCTCCCCTTCCTTCCAGCCTCCCCCAAAGCTCACTTCTGCTGCTGGCTCATATGAAGGAGAAGTTGGGAAAAGAGGCAGGTTTGAGGAGATAGATAAGACACAACAGCCATCAAAACCTGTCTGCTCCTCACTGAGGATCTGCAGGATCTTTATCGTTCCCCATACCTCTGGCCTTCC
Organism: Buteo buteo; assembly: GCF_964188355.1. Taxonomy (NCBI): domain Eukaryota; kingdom Metazoa; phylum Chordata; class Aves; order Accipitriformes; family Accipitridae; genus Buteo; species Buteo buteo. The sequence goes on along the minus strand of NC_134172.1, from coordinate 24,948,483 downwards.
CCAGTGATTTATTACCCTGAAATCCTCTGCCCAGTTTGATTCAAAGTCCACAGTCCTCCAAAGCTTCTTTTGTAATATATTTATGACATTTCTGGAATGGTAAAAGTTATACAGCAAAAAGTTGTATAATTCAGAGTTAGTTTGGGGGGAGGGGGTGTTAGAAATTAAAAGACGTTAGAAGCTTCTTTCAACAAGACTGAGACAGTATTTTGATTTCCTTTTTTTATTTCTAAGCTCATACTCACCTACTATTTTGGAATTACGATTATTAGAAGAGTGCCTGGCACCCCTCACTGAGCTCAGAGCCTCATTTATTGCTATTAGGCCAGCAAAGGTGTATTGAAAAGTGTTGCACCTGTGGCATTCATCAAATGCAATTTGCCCATCTTAGAGCTTTATTCTTTCCCTACTAATGCTCTGAGTAACTCTGATTTTTCCCACAATTTTCTCTGAATCACTAATTATTACATTTGATTTCCATTAATATGAACAGCTAATATTATTTGAAACAGTCTGTCAAGAGGGCAGACCATCTAATTTTGTACAGCTCATATTTGTGTATGTTTCCCAAATATAGGTGTACATAATTGTAGTTAATTAGTGTTCAATGCCACATACAAGCCAGACTAAGCTTCCAGCTCTAAACATACATATATAAAATCCATATATATATATATATATGGGTTTCCCTGCAAGGACTCAATTCTGCAAAGCATTTAAGCACCTGCCTTGGAGCTTGGTGCTTTCCTAGCTAAAGCCTAATTCTGTGTATTTTTCCAGGCATGGTTTCTAGATGCTAATGCAATGTGAATAATGCCAAAGTGGGATGTGGAGAAATTGGTGGCAAAACTGCTCTCTCTGACTGAAAATGTAATCTGAGTTCAGTGGAAATGCTCCTGCAAGAAGGTTTCCTCTGTTCTCACAGCCTGAGACCCCACTGCACCAACACTGCACTGAAGCTCTGTTTTCCCACTCTCAGGAAAAATCCATCAGTAACTTGACTAGCGAACAAAGAAGCTATTTCAATCACTGACTCTAGTAGCAAGACAAGATCTAAATGACATTAAAAATAACAAAACGTCCAAAAGCTCTTGTGCTTTTACGAGCAGGCAGGGATGCAAACAGTGTCCTTGGGAGCAGCAGCTTCACAAGAATGGGTTCTGTAGATCAATGCAATGCAGATAAGACTACAGAGGTGGTGCAGCTGAAAAGCAGCTTGGTGTTTCTCAGGACAGTCATTTCTAAACTGAGGAATTTCACATGATAGTTTACAGTTTGGGGATGAAAATGTTGGGATTTTTTTTTCCTTTTTTCCACCCGAAAGTAATCATTCCCTGAAGAAAATTAATTCCAGTGACTGGGGGGGACAGACATTAGCCTGGAGGTGGTGCTTTCTGCAAGAAATATCCTGATAATCAAATAATCACATTTCCTATCCCTTCTTCTGTATGCCTTTAAAAGCTGTATGAAAATGGAAGTAAAAAAATGCCCTCACATTTTGTTAATTCTCTGTTCTTGGATGATCTTACACTATGGAAACAATGACGGTGTTGTACTGTGGAAGGAAAGGGAGACATCAGGGCAAAAACATTACTTTTCTCATCAATCATATTACAACACTGGGAATTAAAGAATTTCCTTTTTGTCATTATATTTCCATTACTAAATACTGATACAAATTATTTCCTTTGGTCTCCTTGGGCAAGTGAGAGATACCACATTGTTTTTTAAATTAAGTTCCCCGTATGGACTATTTATAAAATGATACATTAAAAAAAAAACCTTACTAGAAGTGTAAAGTGTGATAAGAAAGTGCGCTATTAGAGAAAAAAAAGAATGTGATTTATCTGGTGACCTGTTTTTCAAATGAATTCTTCTTTTTTAAGAAACTAACACACTATCAGCAACTAAATGCAGGTTAATAAAAGCATTGTTCACTCATTCTTTGCTGACGAGGTTTGATTGATGTTCTGAGAGATGCAATTCACCATTTGAATTTTCTGCCCAGGATTATATTGCCAATAGGTCCCTCTAGCAGGAGGCATAGTTTTTGTTTGTTTTCCCCCAAGCTGTTTAAAATTATAAACATATGGTGCAAACATATAACAATATTATGTCACCCCAAACTGGAATATGAGTTTGTAACAGAATCTTCTCTAAAACAAACTAAACCACCTCTGCGACTTCGGTCTGTCTGCTGGTCTGACATTTTAAAGAAGCTTTTGGACTTGTCTTTTCCTTTTATAAATGAGATCCAGTGAATAAAAAGGTAGTATATGCCAATTTCCCCACACAGACATTGACACACTGCCAAATGCAGCCCAATGCAAAGTAAGCTGACTTCCATGGAAATTCACCCACACAAAATAGAATTATGTTTGTTCTACTCTTCTTTAAATGGCCATACAATCCTTCTGTTTAATTTGAGAAGACAGGAATAACTTTGTAGCATAACCCATGTAATAAAGGAAACAGCTCCGGCTGGGAGTTCTTCATATTGTAGATGTAGCTTACAGAATAAAAGAAACTGACTTACTGGAAAAAAAACCCAAACAAAAACAGGTTAAATCTGGCTGATGTAGTGGCTCAGCAGTAAGGAGCACAGACTTTACTGAATTATAAATGTCACAGTTGACTTCCCAAGCCACCGACCAGATTTGGGAAGCAAAGCAGTGGTTAGCACTGGCAGAGCTGCACTATCTATTGATGCATCCTGCCCTACAGTAAAAATATCTGTTAATTAACCCACACTGCATTCTTCCCTCAGGTACCCCTGTGGTTTGAGAGTTGTGAAAATATGACTAAAGGCAGAATAAGAGTGCAAAACAAAATATGTTTTAACTTGTAATAATTGCAACACATTACAATTACAGTAGTGGTAAATCTGCTGGCAGTTGCCATGTTGTGTATCATCACAAGCAGTCTGAACTTTAGGGTTGCTGCACAGGCTGAATTCTTGTTGAGAGGGTGAAGGCTATGGCATGCAGTACAGCTGCAGTGGGGATGCTCTTTGCTGGGGTCATATGCTTCTTCATGTTCACTTCACTTAGCACCTACGATTCTGCTCTGGGGAGAGTGCCGAGACACCAGTCAGTATTTCTCTGCATATTTCTCACCAGCTCCTTAACCCCTTTTGGAGTGAAGCCAACGGGATAACTTTAGGTATTTACCAGGGAGTAGGGATACAAAGATGGGCTGACAGCAGATCTGCTTTACATCCGCTGGTGGCTTCTCACGTTTTAGTTAATGGCAGAAACAAGGCTCCTTCTTATTTGAAAAATAGCTAACAATGACCTAACCCAAAATATTGCTGCTTTAAAGCTCATTAGACTTTTTCTAATGACAATGAAGAATGCACCCGCATTTCCTGGACTTTTAATAAAATGCCCCAAACTTAAATGAATTGTCTCAGGAAGACAATATGTAACATATTTTGCTCAACCCACAATAATGTCTTTCTTCCGAGCAGTTTGGAAGACTCTGATGAGGTATCATGCAGATGGCTGTTGGACCGGGAAGGCATTTCTGCAGCTGCATCTGCCATGCCTGAGTTTGCCCCAGAGCACAGCAGAGCCGGAGACTCAGCACCAGCCACTGCCACCAGCACCTCTGGAGAATAATGACTTCCCCATACACCCTAGCTGTTTCCCCCAGAATGGTAATATTAGGGTTTTCATTTTAGATTGACAACAGGCTCTTAGGCCCATTAAAAAAAATCCTACTGGAAAAATGAAGTACAAATTTTTAATGCAAAAGCAGACTGGGAGCAGACAAATGCTGTCATGGCCAGGTTGGCCGGCATCACCTTGCTCATGAGAGTGGCCACCGAGCAAGGCAGCCACTGAGCACCGCAGAGCTGGGACCAGGACCAGCCCCAGCCCCCAGGCCCCGCTGGGTTTTCTGCCTGTTGGAAAAGACTGCCCGCAAGGCTGGCCTTCATGTGGGCTCATGTAGCACTGGGAAGCAGCTGGGGAACGAGGGTGGAGGAGTGTTGCTTCTGGCAAGGTGAAAGCTCCATTTTGAGCAACTGCTGCCATATAACCCCACCGTGATACAGATAAGTTCTCCAAGGTGTCTCCTGACTTCACTCTCTGCTCCAGCTTGTCCTGAAATGCTGCTCTGGACCCTGGGACAGAGGAGAGGATGAACGGGGAAAGCGCCTATGGCCATGGTGTGTGATGCAGGAGTGTGCACACAGTGTGTATATGCAAAAGAAGAAAAAGGCAGAGGAACCTCCTCTGTTCTCCTTCCTCCAGTTAATCTACAGACGGGTGAAAAACAAAGGAATTTTTCTAAGATTTGGTTCTTCCTATGGACGTTTTGCAAAATGAAGTGCAGAGATTCTTTTGCTGTCTTTGCAAGTGAACAACAAGGCCTCTAGAGTTTTGCTGGTGGGTTTTTTCCTTAATTTTCTTCAATTGTACCTGAGCACACAGTAACATTAGAGGAGATGCTGTTGGTCTAAAAGCAGAAATTTTGCTGCTTAACCTTTGCCTGCCCCATCTCCGCGCAGGGAGGCATGCGGAAGAGACTGATAACTAAAGCTGCCTGCCTCTTGGCCTTCCCATCCTACAGCACCATGGAGACCAGGTGCATGGAGGTTACTGAACAGTAGGAAAGATATTTTTGTCATCAACATGAAGCATTTTGTCACCTTCCTCCTCGTACAGAAATAGCAGCAGGTGGAAGAAGCACATTTGTCAAAATGAGGGTAGCTTGTTAAGGACTTGAGTGCCTTTTATGCAGAAGGTTCCAAACCTGATACCCTGTGACAGATGTCAAACACTAGAGATTAGCATTTTGAATCTAGGAATCACTTTCTACACAATTGAAAAAGCTTAGCTACACCATACAGTATCTTGCAAGCTCTTCACTATTTCATTAGGTGTTCTGTGGCAACCTGGTATGTTAAAAATGTGGCTCAGGAGGGCCACATTCTGCAGAAGGACTCTGATATTACAGTTTAATAATCTGCAAATTAGTCTCAATCTGTGAAAGAAAATCTTCAAGATATACCCTCCATTAATTCAACAAGAAGAAATTCCCTCTTTTCTGCACCATTTTCTTAAATGATAGTCTGCCCAGTTTTATTTAGCGTGCAGAATTTAACCTATAAACCAAAGTTATTTTGATTATTTTATTACCATATTTTTCAAAGATCATCCGGTATGCACCAAAGCTGCCATTCATCCAAGATTACTGGAACAAAAGTTCTTCTGTTTTATTGCACAGATCCGAGACAATATTCTTCAAACCTAGTTGCCTAAAATCAGGGTTCTCTTTTTATGTACCTCTGCTTTCTGGGTGTTCACACCCCCTACAATGAATAGCTTTGCAATGCCTCAGAAAAGTCAACCCAATTTAGTTTAATTTTCTTAATAGTTACTTCTGAGTCTAACCTTAGGTATAAGCTGTGAACTTGCTGCCTCCCAGAACATGTCTGAGTTTCTCAAACAGGTTCAGATTTAGCCTAAGTCTACACCCACTGTTTACTGAAAACATTAAATTTATATTGATTTCAATAGTTATGGAGAAACCAATACCGAGCACTTGTGAGAATCCCGTCTCCATTGGTTATAGATTGTAACTCTGACATTACCCTGGATTTACAATATTGAAATGGAGAATAAAGCTTCTTCCAGAAATCTTAAGGTTGGACGTGCACAACTCCATTTCAAACCAACAGGTTAAATGACTGAATGAGAAACACACAGAGCAGCACATGTGGCAGCATGTGTGGTGCATGCAGATGAGGGTGAGGGCAAGAAGAGTGCAGAAGACTCCCCCGCGGAGCTGGGGAGGGGGGTATGAGCGGTAGGAAGGGCAGGGGCTTGGGGACCATGGGAACCCCTTTGGTTCAGAGCACGAAGCCACCCCCTCTTCTGCTGCTGCTCTGCTGACTGCCGAGCTGCACCTGCCTTGCTGGGGTGAAGCTTATAAATTCCAGCTTGTGGAGCCTGTTTCGATTGTGCCCCATCGATCATTATTTCCATGATTTATAAGTGGCTGTCGGTGGCACGAGTAGTGCGCTATGAAAAGCTCTGTTCCATGGACGGGACCTCATCAGCGAGAGCAATGGTTTCCTCCTGATGGTTCTGCTTGGAAAAGCTTTCATTTAGCTAGATTTCCACCACCATCTACATCCGAAATTAGACACATGTTTCCCAGGACTGTTCATTACACCACACCATAGCTTCTAGTGGCTAAGGCATTTTATTAGCACAGCTGAAAATAGGCTTCAAATATGAAAAATGAAACCTGACCAATTTTATCATTTCCAGTCATTTGATGCCAAACTTTCACAGGGTAGAATAAGACTCAACAACAACAACAACAAAAAATCAGTGTGAAATAAGATACTAATTGAAATGATACAGATTAGTCTGTGTATCTTCCTTTTAGTTCATACCTCGTTTTTCTATCAGAACATAATGATTATGGGAAACCAACACACAGTGTAATTATATTACATCAAATGATTCAATACAATAAGGTAAATATTTTCTGGATTTGATATTATTGGGTTTGGTTTTATATTTCAGCTGTAGCGATAAGAAATTTTCTTAATGTTTCTAACATAACTGGTTTAGGCAAATACTTTGTAAAAACAATTCTTGATGACATGAATGGAATTAGGGATCTCCCATGACAGTCACAAGTCATGTTACAGAGCCACACTGAAATTTATCTTAATGGATGCTTTTCGTACGAAAGAGAACAATTACTGAATTCTTCATTCACAGTGAGGGAGAAAACCAAAAGCACCTAATCATAGTATAACTGAGTCAAATTGGAAGAAAAAACAGCTTTTGAAGCACAGAAAGAACTCAATTATTTTGTACTTCTCCCTCAGCACTATTACACTTTCTCTCCTAACCTATCCTGTGTTTTTTCAGACTGGAAACGTTTGTAAGACAGTATCTGGCATACCTGTAGGTGGAAAATATTTATTCTGAAAAGACAAAAATCCATCCTTGACCCAATTGAACCTAGCAGCAAAAGTTGATTTAATTCACAGTCAAGACAAAGGGAGCAGCCCCAATACAACCCTGGGCTCATGTGGGTCCTTTGGGCTCCCCTCCTCACCATTTTCAGCAGCACACAGAGCCCGGCAGCTCCGGCCTCTCCCAGGGACCGGCACCGACTTCTGCGCACAGCCAGTAATTGTGGAGGATCTGCTGACAGAGAAATCTTCTTCTAACCAGTGTGTAGGCCAGTGTAACATGTAAGAGGTTATCTAAACTACACAAGCTTATCTACTATAATTTTATGTGTATTTTTACACATCAAAATATCATTGCTCTCTTGACCTCTGTGGCATATTATAAACGTAAGTTTTGCACTTTAAGCGACCTTTTACTTTTTTTCTTCTCTTTCCTTTCTGTACTCCCTTGTCAGTTTAGCAGGGACTTCTTGATTTACCTTCTCTTTTGCGTTCAATATTTGTTTTTCTACACACTTCACAAGTGCCAGAGCATCTACAGTTCATTGTATTTGATCAAGTTAGATCACATATACATAGTGAAGTCCCTGAAACACACAGGCATTGCAAGATGAATTAAGGAGGTTGTGCAAGCTCTTAAAATCACGTTTTCTGAAAACAGCAGAAAAGCCAGCAGGTAATAAAAGGCAGTCAGGCCACAGATCCTGCAGAAAGTGAGTGATATGAGGCAGCAGGCTGACCACTGTTTATTGCCAGCTAAATTAAATGGATGCAACTTATTACTTGCTGGCTTTTCTGCAGTTTGATAAGATGTAATTCACATTTTGGACAGTGAGGCTGTGATCTCCTTCGACTGTAACGTTCCCTTTGCTCTCGCTTAATCTGTCCCTCTCTGCCTCATTCAAAACGTGCTAATAGGAAACTGTTGAGGGCCAGTTCCTGTACTGGTATGTAGAGGCTTCTTACTGATGGCAAGAATAACACTGTTTCAGCAAATTACTAGCTCCTTCCCCTACTCCAGGCAAAATCTGAAGAATAATTTCCCATCTCTGACTTGTTCTAGTTAATGCCAGAAAATAAAACCTTTGTTTGTTTTCTGAGTTAGGAGAACAGAGAACCAGCAACTGCCCAAGCTTACAACTGTGTCAAACCCAAACACACATTTCTAGGCAGAAAGAGCTGCTCTGGGGGAGGAGGTTGCTTCCCACGGTGACTACAGCACCTGCTACGTCTGGAGTATGCGAACACTAAATGTGAACATTTCCTGAGATGTAGTTCAAGCTCCAGACATCACAAAGTGAATCCAAGTAACTGCACTTTGTGCAAGAAAGAAGGCTAGGTAGATTACATACAGCAGATTTTTAAGAGCAATTTGTCTCTGGTACAATTATTCCTTATGCAGCAACTGGAAACAGTGGTGGTGTCTGGTTGTGTGCACGTGCATTGGTTTTTGTGTTTGCAAAGTGGGACAAGGGCAGAAAGCTAGACTTGCCTCTCCTCAGACCCAACAGGGCAAAGGGTCGGATACCCAAAATCTGCAAGTCCTCAAAGTGCCAAGGGACCTCAGAGAACACAGGGCCTCTGAGGCTGGAGAGCCTTGCTCTGTCTCCCTGTCCCCACAACACCACAGCTCTTCTACAGGAGATGGAGTGGGGCCAGGCTGTGGCCAGGTGAGACATGGCACTTACTGATGAATTTGGAGTGGGGCCAGGCTGTGGCCAGGTGAGACATGGCACTTACTGATGAATTAGCAGTAAAACAGAGTCATCACAACCAAAAAATGTGGTGTTTTGAGCCCAAAAGACCAAAATCTCTTTGAGGAAAAAATGCATACTCAGTGACAACAAACACTGCACTTACACTTAATGGGAAGTTTACCCTACATTCAAAGATCAAACTGTATACCAGAAATCCTTACGCTCAGAAATGCTTGACAAAACATAGCTGTTCTCCCAAATCATGCATCAGAGCTCCCAAATGTAACAAAATGAGCCAAGATGGAATCAACAGCTACTCATGGCGAATGCAATCCTGCTCACAAAGTTCAACATGGAGAGGAAATTTAGCTCCTAGGAATAGATGCAATTTATCATTTGTTTGCCATTCCCCAGATGATCAACTCCCAGCTGTACACCAACTAAACATCAGGGGATTAACTCAGCTTTGATACAGAGTAATCAGTCTATTTTGTCTTTGAGCTGTCTCTCACATCTTCACATTTCCTTAGAAACGTGTGATATTATTTCACTACTGCACCAATGAACTCTAAAAATGGTAGTTAAGCCAAATAGTGCATGGACTGTGAAAGAAACCTCTTGAATAACAAAGGCATAAGCAGCACCTTCTCTACTTTGTAATTAACTGACTAAAAGCTGTTTAATAGCATCCTAGTAGAGACTACAAGGGTCACTAGAATCACTACTTATATACTATATCTTAACGTGCTGCTCACAACACAAAGAAATTTCTTATACTGAATTGTCATAGGCTGCAGTAGTTGACATTGCCAGGAACTGCTTGCATGATGAGGAAACAGCCTAGCTGATGGGAAAATATCCTAGCTGATTATTTCTTGGTGCTACTCTGCTTTCACTGAGATACAAATATTTTGTCTGTTCTTTTCAGAAAGTCAAATGTTTCAGCCAAAGTTTTATTTTATATACATTTCCTAATGTGATAATGTATGTATTCACAGTGATTTAAAGAGACTGCAAACACAGAACTCCAGTTCTTCTCCGCTTACAGGTGATACCAACTTGTCCAGAATGAAAATAATAGCTGCATATCAGCAGTCAGTGCAGATTTACCAGACTTTGAGCCACTGCATGTAGGTTAATTCTGGTTGTACACGCATACATGCACGCACACAGAGATCCCAATCAGGCATTGTACAGCTCCATCCTTTGACACATCACAGACACTTCAGGTTTTTTTCCTGACACAGCACAGTAAACCCGTGGCCATCTCAATCATAGTCCACTTAAATGCTAGTGAAAATGAAAACAGAAAACAGAAAACCACACAAGCAGGGGCCAAAGGAGGACAATTCTGCTTAGATTTCTTCCATGTGTACGAACCAGCCACTGCAGCATGGAGGCATAAGGATTCTTCTGCAGAAAAACTGCTGCTAAAATGTCTCTTGTTTCCCATTCTGGAACTGTACTTGTAAATACAGGTTGGGGGGTTATTTGTTTGTTTGCTTTTCTTACACGTGCTGCCACTGTGTCATGCACTGACAGTCTAGCCCCAAAAGTTAATTAAATGTTCAATATATATTACAGCTTCCTTCCATTAGTATTCATTTGCAGAAGCTTGTGACACCTCACCCATTAAGTTCAGATACATGTAATTTGTTCTTAATGTATGCTCATTATTTGCTATGAAAATGTGAAAGAGATTTCTACACAAGGCTTTTATTCAATACCATTTCATGCATAGCCAAATAGGTGGTATAAATAGCACTGGTTCTATTTTTGAATCTTTGCATTATGAGGGTTAGGGTCCCAGACACTTACGCTGTTACAATGCAATCTGAGAATCCATGCCAGCAGCAGATCATTCGAAAGCATACATTTAATGGTAAACTGTCAAATACGTGCCAAGCATTGCTTTAAAAATAATTCTTCTGGCAAGATGCAAATCTATCGAACTCTCATCTTTGAACTTCTCACTTCCAACCCCAAATTTCAGTAATACTTTGTTAAATGATAAATTCTTTATTAAATATGGTAATAAATATTATTGCTATAAAATTGCAGACAGTTATTTAAAGTTTACAATAACTTAGCAATTATAATAATTTAACAATGGAACACATATATAATTCCTATTTTGAGAATCAGACAGAAATATTATTCCATGGAAGAAAAATATTTCTTCTGTTTTCCTATGCTCTATCTGAACTCAATAATTCCCTAGCAGCAAACATTGGTTAACAGTCCTTTGCTAAGAGAAAAATCAATGAATCTCCTTAATTAACCAGTAATGCCCATTGTAAGTTAAGGCTTCTCCATCTGCATATTTTACCGACCAACAGCCAAAAAACTAGTGTTCTTGTCCTTACCAGCAGCCTCATTCAGAAAAGGAGAAAAGTGCATGCTAAACTGAATTTCTTTATATCTTAATTCACTTCATTATCACTAGGTGGTCAAGGCAGTCCTGCCCTAACTTTCCAGATCAGTGTTGCACAGTTCATGAGCCTTCTGCTTTTATAGAATTAAGATCAACCACATAATATGAATGATGGATGCAGAATCAGTTTTCTTGTTATATGAATCCCAAGTTTCCATCCTTGCCAAGCAAGTTCAGGACTATCAATACACAAAGCTTAGTCTAATTTTAGTTATTACTTTCGGCAGCAGAGATACAAGAATGAAGAATACATTAGTCAGCATATTTTTTTCCAACTTTTTTTTTTTTTACAAAGGGAAGGGACTGTTGATTTTTAATTTATGGTAAGAACATTTTTATGGTCCAAATATACCAACACTTTCATTCACACCTGTCTGAAGTGTTATTTTCAAAGGAAAATCACTTTGGTAGGTGCAGAAAGAAACCCCAAAGTTCCAAACTGACAATTAAAAGGGTCATAAAAATCTAGAAGTAGTTAAGCAGATAGCTACAAGTACTTCTTGGAACTTCTTTTCACCTACAAGTTTCCAATAAGTTCAGTGGTCATAGAGGTACCACAATGACAGTCTTGACTTTTAGACCCCTCTGTGTCCGAAGTCATGCAATACATACATGACATGCAATGCAGAAATGCAATACAGAAATAGGGGAAATTATCACCATGAGGAGAATATGCCATCCTTAGTATGACACAGCTATCGTCTGCTGACAGTTCAAAACATTAATTGTAGGATGGTTTTTGAGACACAGACAGCTGAGGTATTTGGAAGAGTGAGAAGCTACCAACTTATTTTAAAGGAATGAGCAGTAGTAAGGCTACTCATAATGTAAGATGGTACTTAAAAATGTTAAGATATAATGAGAGTGACAAGTAGGGACCACACTGCATTTCTCCAGAAATCCCTTTTTTGAAACCTAGAAATACTTTCCTGCCAGCACGACTCAAATAGCCCTATCCAGTACGGCCAAGCTGAATTTTCTGACCAGAAGTAAACCCAACCAGCTTTTCTAACAGTTGTTTCTGAACCTTTGTGAATCCTTTATGCAAAATTTTTTTACTCCTGATTGTATAAAATTTCACTAGGTAGGAAAAATGAATTCAGAATAAGAGCATAGCTTTCTATTTCTAGCATTAAGAAGGCATCAGACCCGCTAATGTCTTCTTAAAGAGTGATGTTCCTGGGTTTTCATCTAGGGTACAGGTGTAGAACAGGACCCACAAAGATGAATGAACTCCCTGTAGCTCTCCCAGAGATACTTCAGTCTAAAATGGCTACATTTGGACATAGTCACATATTGACCAGGTTACGGGGAGATCATGGCGTGTTTCAAGCTATACCTGGCATACCACATAGGGTAAGATGTGGAGGGGTATTTGCAAGAGAAACAAGAGTTGGCTGGAGAGGAGCAGGATGCTGCATTGTCTCCTCCGGCTGCACTGTGACAACCTCGCTTCCTTCAGCAGGAAGTTTTTTCCAGCTGCTTTCTTTGCTCTGTGATTACATGTGTGAGCAACCCAAATTTATGAGTTCACACAGGTCAAACTAAAGGCTAAAATTTTTCATACCAAGAAAATGACAGGAGAGGTAGTCAAGTGAAAGGTCAAGTCAAAGGCTGTGAGAAGTTAAATACAGATGAGTCAACAGCCCACACGTGGACACATCCCAACAACAAAATGCTTCTGCACTGTAATACCCTCACTAAATTTTTCAGTTCCCTGACTGAAACATTTTAGGCCCATTAACATGATTCCTCTAATAGTGCAGACATGCTTTTTATGCAGGGATGCCTCTGGAGATACGATAACTGGAGGAATATTCCTCTCTTTCAGGAGAACTGTCGGAGGGAATTACTCTAATATGTGAGCACAGAGCTCCTCCAGAAAAGGAAGGCTGCTCCCTTATGGGCAGATGAATGGAAGCTCAAGGATGATGTAGGCTTTGGTTATTCCCTTTTGTTTCTTGCTTGAAGCACTTTTAGATTATGTTAGGAGATCTTAAGCACTAGAAGTAAATGAGAGATTCCATTTACTTTTCTGGTAATTTAATGTTTGTCAAACTGGAAAATATACAGATTAATAGATCTGCCAAGCTCAGAAACATCTGGTTTAGCAAATTAATGAGTCTGCATGAAAAAAGAGGGAAAACTGTAATGCCATGACAAGCTTTTCTTCCCTGACAGGCTACACACACATTAGCTGAATGTCCTGTCCCTCCTCTCCAGTAGCGGTTTAGGGGCTAAGCAAAGGAACTAGGAGGTTTTCTAGTGACATCAGTGACTGCTGTGGTCTTTGAATAGATGGTAAGGACTGTACCCTGCTCTAGTAAACTGCTGGGGGAACTTTCCATTGATTTTAATGACAGTTCAGTTGGTCTGCAGCTTAAAAAATTGTTAAAAAAATATATGGGAAGCAGAAATTCTCTGAGAGAAGGTGTGATACATCACTTGGGATGAACAAATTGTCCTGAAGCTATCCCAAGGAGGTCAAAACAACTTTTAGAAAATTCTGTTTCTTTTGAAGCTAAGACAGAAACAGTCCACCAATGCCTTTTATATTGTCAATTTGCAACACACGCCTGGAAAAGGGGAGAGCAAGACCCAGAAAGGCTGCAATGAATTGTTTTCCTGCTGAAGATTCACAGGTGGACTGATAGACGGTGGTACAGGGGAGGCTGGGAAGACCCTGGACAATATAGTCAGCATTGTGATGAACTGCCGACCTGCCGCATCACTTACACAAAAGCATTTTCTTCGTGTTGATGGGGTGCCCATTTCCCTCCCATCTCAGGCTCAGTAGCTCCTCTGTCTCATATGTTTTCAGGGTAGCTACCTCTCAGTCCGAGACACGAGACGCAGCAGGCCTGGGACTGGCTCTATCAGGCATGCAGGACAGAAGCTGCTCGCTGCACTGAAGCAGGAGTTTCACGGAGTGCTCAGCCCAGACATGCGTTCCCACCACGGCCCCCGCCACAGCCCATCTGTAGAGGTGGGTCTGCTGTCACTTAATCCACTGCACACAGCTGCGCACTGAAGAGAAGAAAGGTGAAAAGTCTGAGACTGAACCCAGGACCTTCCCTTTCAAAGCCCCAGGGTGACAGAAGTGAGCATCCCTGGGAAGGCTGGGTCTGTAATGGCAGAGGAGGTGCCGGAGGAGCATTACACAGGCTTCAGACAGGCAAAGGGGACGATTTGCAACCTGTTTTCCTATTCTAAAACACATAATATGATGCTTTGGTGCATGATACAGATGTTTTTTGCAGCATGGTAGTACATTTCTCTGACCTATTCTTTGGAGCTGTTGGCACGTTTAAATATTTATTATAAACTAATATGACATTTCAGTGAGATAAACACAGCATTTATCTCATCTAACAGACAGGAAGACAGTTACTCAAGTGTCTCCCAGAACTATTAAAAGTACAAAGTCTGGAAAGGGATTCTCCTCACCTGCTCGTAAGCTTGCAAGCCATGGAGAGGCAGTGATTCGCCACTCGGTGAGCAGGAACAGGTCTGGTCTGCTCGTTTCATCACACCACCTCAAGTTAAAGTCCCAGACTACCAGAAATATTGGGAAAGATTACTCTGCTTATCACTGGCGACCAAAAATTACTTTTAGAAACAGAGAATGTCTTTAGTGACCTCGTTAAAAAAAAAAAAAAAGGGAAAAAAAGGAGATAAAGCTGATGTGTGGGTTAAGTCTGCAGTGTTCAGAGATAGCCTAAGGCAGTGTCTGCACTTTATCAGCTTTCACTGACTCAGTATGTTTATTCTTTTTATCTGTTTGTTTTATAGTAGCCGAGGTATTTGTTTATAACAGCAGCATTTTTATATCAAAATGTTAATTTCTGTATATAGGAACTGAGCTTTAAATTATATAAATACAAAGAAGGAAAAAGTTCCTGAGAAAGGCAAACCCAAGGGATACACGGAGGACAGCAGATTGCATTTGTGTAATGATTAACCATCTCCGCAGTGCCCGGGAAAGCAAAGCAAGACTTCCATGACTACACAGCCAAGTGGCTACAGGGGCAAGGTGAAGGCTTGCTGTCCACATATTATGCTCCAAATGGCAATCAACCAGACTGAATTTTGGAGATATAAAGGGAGATGAAACAACATAATTTAAAACCCAAGAAAAATATACTTTACCGGGTCACATAAATATCAAAGTAGATTGATTGCTAGGGAACTAGAATATTAACAAGCCAAGCAAGCAAGTTCACTGTCTGCTCTAAACAGACATAACTGCAGGTCAGCATGCAAATGTCTTCCATTATTTATACAGTCCAAGACAGTTATAGGATATTGCATACTGCATAGAATATTAGCTAAGTCATGGTCATGCAGAAGAAATGAGCAAAAAATACCCTCTAGATTTTAACTGTAGTTGAAACCTTCAGAGTATGCCTGAGAAATGACAATAGACCGTTGTTAATTTGACATAATGAGACCACACATGCTCCAGATCACCACCCAAGTTAGTTTGTGTCCAAAGTCTTTACACTGGCTAATTATCCCATTAGGAGTCAATAGAGGAGTGAATGACTGAGTAATGACTCCAAGATTTGGGCCGTGTAGAGGGAGAACGGGTAAATGAAAAACAGCAATCAAAACCTCAAACAAATGAACAGAACCATAAGGCATTTGTGGTTTGGGGTTTTTTTTCTTCTGTTATTGGCTATTTCTGGTACCTTGCAATTTTCCCAAAATAGTGGGAAGGAGAAAATTGTAGCAACATTCCTAGAAAGCTCAAAGAGAAATCAGTGTTAGCAGTAATTTCATGTGAGAACCTGTTTCAGTCTTGGACTGAATCAATGAACTGATAACAATCCTATGTCTTTTTTTCTTGTCTTTTATTAAGAGAACTCCTTATATCGTAATAGTCTGACGCTTTCCAGTGACTAAAAATCATTAATAAAGGAAGAGTAATAGAGATTTTTTTGTGCTTATCAAAGCTTCTACCAGCATTTCCATTCTGCCAGGTGAGAAAATGTTGAAAGATAAATAATTAAATTAATTCATTAATTTATGTATTTTGTATGGAAGGTAGCATTGTAATGGCATTCACATTTCCCAGTGGGACATCAGCTTCACAGTTTACATTGCAAGTACACATTTTTTCCTTGCCGTCATAATTCATCTCAAGACTGCAATTAGACTCAAAAAGTCAATTCCGCCTCCTGACTAATGGGGACAGGATTCTTATTCCCTTTCCTGCTGTCACCACTCAGCCTTGGAAGGATTGGAAGTGCTCTGCAATCCTCAATGCCCAATTAATCCAGCTGTTACCCAGACCTCATGTCCTTATAGTACACATGGGAAAGCCCCTCACATGAGACTCAAAGTGCTTTAAAACCTGCTCAGTTTGCACAGTGTTGCTGTAGCTCAAGCCAGATCATGGTAACTTTGAAGCAAAACCAAAAGCAAATTCAGCAAAAGCTTGAAAACAAGAAAAAAAAAATCCTATCCTTTTAAAATTATTGAGGAAATAAATCTCAAATTATTTTTTTCCTCTCGTTCATGGAAACCCTGATCCTTTTTTACATGTCTTTGCTAATGAGTGACCTAAAAGGATGGACAATGTGCTTATAGGATGATTTCACCATCATTCCTTCATTTTCCTTTCACTGTAGTGTAGCTGATGGCGCATGATGCCCTGTAGCCCCTTCTGGGCTAGACTCCTCTTGCACAGTTACCTATGATTGACAGGGAATGGACCCAGCTAATTCCCTCACTTGCTGTGCTAGTAACTTCTAAGAATTCCTCAATTTTGAGAACTTGAGGAATAACACAAAGTAAAATAAAATATGTTGAAATACTTGTGTTCTTTCCAGTAGCAAAGAAAGCCTGAGAATGATCAAGTTAAAAAAGGGGTGATTATGCAAATGAAACCTCCACCTCAAATATATGAATTCTGTTTTATTCCATGAAAGTGGAGAAAAACAAGGCAGGGGGAACAGGAGAACTCTAAAGCTAATAATGTTACTTCCAATGGAAAAATCTAAATGGAGGGAGGATGAAAGCTTTTGCAGAAGTTTTCAGTAAAAAAAAAAAAAAATCTATTTTACATCAACAGAATATTTTTCAGAATAGGCTTCCAGGTCTAATTAGGAAGGCTCTCCTGCCCTTCCTGCAGGGAAGGGCAGTCAATATCCTGCTGATAGAGAGCTCCTGAAGTCACAAGGGCAGCAATAACAGCACTAGCGTTAGGGTCCCACAAAGCAGTAGGGGCCCGCATTCATTGATTTGGGGAGCAATAAGGCTCATTGATTTTACTGTTTGACACAACTAAAAGCAAAAGAAAAATACCCTTCAAGGAAGATCTGTCATGTGCATTCCCTGGATACATAAACAAAAAAAGGCCCTTTGGAAGTATATCAATATTCTACAATAGCCAGAGAAAATCTGACTTTTTTGAGCATGATGCTGAAGTATCCGAGACATAACCAAGGATGAGTGGCAGCCTCTCTGGACACTTCTCACCACGATCACAACTTCCATCTATTTTCTTTCTCAGACAGTTTCAGTGCCTCTACCTGGTAATGGGAAAGGAAGGGCAGAAGAGGTGGCAGTGTAGTTATGCAAAAAGACAAACACTAAACATCACCACACAGTCTTCTGGCTTATCTGTATCTTATCAGCCTTCTCTAATAAAAATAATTAACATAAGAACAATATCAGGTCCAGTATTGCCTATCAAGGAAAGCACTTGAAAATCTGTTCTGGGGGGGGAAATGTAGAAGCTTTTCCACTGCCATTAAAAGAACGTCCCAGTATATTACCACCATCTTTCTCCTCTCTGCATGTCAGTCTGCGAAATCCTTTTCTCTTAGAGTTAATGTAATCCTACTGAAAACCAAATAAGCAAATATGTTTTCATTGTTTTCTTTACCCCACTTGAATAGCACAGACTGTGGTTTGCAGAGTAAAGCATTTCTTTGGGTATTATGTATTACTGCTCAATTTAATAGCTAAGAATCTCAAAATATTAACAGAATTAACAGATTACTGTGTTCAATATTCTTGGCAGTTAGGGATTCTTGGCATTTTCCTTCTTGAAAATGGAAGAAAGAAGTGATGAAAAGATATTATATATCTTGTTCAACAGCACTCAGGTCTGTTTAAGCACGAATTGAACAATAAACTTTTGAACAAGGAGGGGAAATAACAAAACCAATTTGTTTCTAGTTGACCAATGAATATTATTTTAATTAGCTGACAATTTTAAAACACAATCAAGTCAAAGGAAACATTTCGCTTTACCCAAAACACTGCATTTTCGATGTCCACACTTTCTAGTCCATGTCAGTATTATTTAGCAGTTACTTTTAATGTATAAGTTATTTCTTAACAGTAAAATTCAAGCATTTCATTTAGAAAATACTTTAGCAAAATATTTGGGCTGTTTAAATCAAAACAATTTGCCAAAGCATACATTTCCAAAACATTTCACCTGACCTAAATCAGAATACCTGGAAAAAAAAGGTCTAGCTATGTTCACTCTACACAGTCCCATTCACTATGTTGTCTTTCTCATTTTCTTCAGGATGGAATCTTAAAAGACTGTAAATCAAATGAACCAGAATAGGGTGTTTTTCTCTTTTTACAAGCTCCATTGCGGAATGAAGGGACCACAATTAGAGACCATCAATTATCACTATTATTTCTCCAAAACAGATTGCAAAGGGTCTTGCCTTTTCATTGGATAATGTGGCCATAAAAGAGCAAATTCTGAGATAATTTTCTTAAGAGCTTTTCAACATTTTTTGGTTACCTTAGAAGCTGAAAATCATCTTTGGCAATAACATGCTGCAAAAGAACCTGGCACTATCTCAGCAGTCACTTTTATAACCAAAGTGGGTTACTCTGTCTTACAGGCAAAAAACTTTACCCTAAGAATGTAGAAGCCTGTGATGTCTTTACATACATCTTACCAAGCCTTAATTTGCTTGACACAGGTAAGCAACATAAAAATTAGTAAACACTATCCATAGAGTACCAAGCTACAAAACAAAAATTGTTTTAGTGAAGGCATGTAGGAATCTGAACTGTTGAGTCCAGTTTCAATTGTTCTGTTTCTGAAGTGGCTGGAAAAGCTTAATATTGGTCAAGATATGAGAAATCAGCCAATTAAATACAGGCAACTAAGACACAAATTGGAAAATAAGACATTAAAGCTACGTAAGACACTATGACAGTTCATATACAAAGCTGGAAAAACTTATCAAACTACTGTATCTACTGTAACAGAGTAGCACTGGAAATAAACAGTCACACTGGTCAATGTCAACAAAACTTAAAAATAGTAGCATGGCATGAAAAACTTTAAAATTAACCCTCTCCAGAAAACCTTCTCCTAACAGCAACAAAGTATTCTCAACATCATTTTGAGCCTCAAGGTCATGGTTGGAAAGAAAAACACAACTTCGGAGGTTCAAGAGCATAAATATCTAAAGCAATCAAGTTCTCATTCAAGTGCTCAAATGCCATTATGTCTAAGTTTGAGGTTACTGTGTGGAACTGTGCAGCAGTAATGTATTTGACAGAAAAACTCGCATTATTATTTTTAGCTATAAATGCAAAAAAACCCAGAATCCATACAGCAGCACTGGGTAGAAGTGTGAGGAAAGACAGGAATCCTAAGCGTAAGGCAGAATGCATTTTCATCAAAGACAACAAGGCTTAAATATTAAGGACCATAGCTCACACTGCACCCCAAGCGCAAATGCCCATAATTGAATATGAAACATGGAATAAGGTACAAGAAACCGCCCCCCTCTTATCCTTCTCATAGGAGGGATTAAAGTGTTCTGGACTGAAAGAAGAGAAAATATGTGATAATGCTACCAACTCACTGAAGAGTAGAGGGAAACATTTCCTAAACCCATCCAACACTGGAACCAGCCAGAAGAGAAAACCAACATGGGCTGGAAGACTTTGCATTAGCAGACAAGTCTCATGCAGCTACCATGAAACTAACACGTCCACTGAAAGGATGCTTCATGTCCCTTATCTTAGCCCTCTTCACCATCAATACATGCAGTGCAGAACCAAAAGGGCACCCACCCAGACTCAGCCTTACCAGCTTCCCAGAACAAAAAAAACATCACCTGACTCATCACAAACATTTAAGGTGAAACAGTCTTGGGTGAAAACTATTCTCAATACCTGACAAACATGCCCCCCAGCATTTCTTCCAGGACCCTACACACCTTGTCTCTGGCACTGGGATTCAAGCTGGCATCTGTGTCTGCTAGTGCTGAGCAGGGGGCCGCAGGAGGAAGCAATTGCTGTGGCTCCTAAGTGCATGATCCAACACGTCCCCTCCATGTGCCTTACAGCTCTGAAAAGTCCTATGCCCTCCAGGCCTTGCTCCTGACTTTAAATTGTGAAATTCACAGACCTTAGCATGACCGAGCTTGATGACTGACCTCCCACAGTCCCCACCCTATGAATAGGAATAAAAGAAAATCCAAACACTGGCTGTGAGCGTGGCTGAAGTGCAAGGGATGAGAGGTAGTTGCCTGCCAGTTGGCTTACAGAGGGCTTTGGAAATAAAGGCTACTTGGTATAAACTGCTGGTGAGAGATCACCTACAAATATAACACATTTGCACTCTAAACAAGAAAATACTAGAGCCGTGATGCTGTTAGTTCCTGTGTTAGAGGAATGAGCTGTATGCCTTCACCTACCAGGGAGGAGGGAGTGGGCACACTTCTGATGTGAAAATACACACAAATGAGCAGCTTTTCAGATGGCCCTCAGCATTGTGCTTCCTTCTTTCTTCAGCTTGAAAATGCCGTATGCACCCAGTGCAAATTACAAACAAAATGTACCATTAGGAGTCACAGATTTCCAAACCACTTTGGCAAAGAAAACAGTTTTCCAAATTATAGAGATAAGCAGTGATCTGTATTTGCATAAAAACATGAAAAATGTCTGCTGTGTGATACAAACACTACTAGCACTTTAGCATAATTATCCCGCCTGCTTAAAAATTGCCCATGGAGAAACGGATGAGGCCTTAAAATATAGCACAATGCGAAATACATCTTATGGACTGTATAGCTTTTAAAGTGCTCTTGAAACCCAAGAGGTGGCATGATTTAAGATATATTCTCTATTTCTTCTATATTATAGACTACACCTTTCACCCCAAATCCTGGGATGTCATTAGCCCTCAAACTTTATGAGGCTCATGACCTGGTACAAGATTTCATACTGTGCATCTGCATTAGCATTCTCATTCAGATCAGGAGTGCACTTTTGAAACAAATCTCCTCGTCACTTAATGACTTTGGTTCCTGTTTAGTCTTAAAGCACATGGACCTGGAGACACTCTCCAGGAGTGCCTGCATTGTACTCCAACCCACAGTTGGTGAACACCAGTCTACTGGACCAGATGGGGTTTTGTTGTAAAATTCCTGAAATATGTGTAGTGTGGACTTTGTGTCCTTTGTACCAATGGTTTTACTCTACTAATCCACTCCCATTGGTTTCATTACTTGCTAACATAGACACAGTGTATAGCTGTGCAAAAATTAGGTTAGACTCTTAAACCCTAAAGGAAACTAATGATCTGTTGGAAAACAGGATTCATCTTCACAGACAGACCTGAAGGTAGCCTTAAGCAAGATCTGGCCTTGTGCGGTTTGACTTGGCTCTCAAACCTCCATGACATAATGCTCCCATTTTCTGTGCTTCTTCTCCGACGGTGGCTGCATTCTACCAAGTGAATAAGTGGCCAAGGTGTTTTTGGCCAAGGACTGGATGCACTTGGAGAATTAGGGTCTCAGAGTGGGATGTAAAAAGATTATGTATTTCCAACTTCGTTCCCAATTTATGTAAACTGGACCACACATTGCGGTTCTCATGAATAGATAAAAAAATTACTTTTACCCCCAATTCCTCATTTTGATAGTTTTGACTATAGTCGTAATTTTAACCTTCTTCCCTTCTCTGTGCTGCAAGGTGTAGTGCAGAACCCAAAAGCAGCGAGCTAGGGTCTCATTTCTGCACAGCTTTAGGGAAAACTATATGAAATTGATTTATTCCAGGCTAAAATAATGTACAGTTAGAAAAGAGATTAAATGAAAATGGGTCCTTTTCTGGCTGTGATCATAATACATGCATCTGGAAAGGAATTACTGAGCTGAAATAAAAAATTACAATTGCAAGGCACCAGATTTTTTTTAACTGTACGTACAGACAGCAAATATGTTATCAAACAAATAGGTCTGCATTCAGCAACTTAGTTCTTCAAATAAAGGGGAGCAAGCTACTTGCTGATTGAACAGACACTGCAGTGTTCTGACTTCATATCGAAACAAAATCATCCACATACATCATTCTGTGACAAAACCAATAGGTGGTTAAAATAAATGACAGTACAGGTACTGGGACTACGACAGAGAAACACCAGTCACCAGCCAGAATTGAATGCTGCAAAAAGGATGCTACAGAGTGTAGTTTATAACCACAGGAAGAGGTCAACTTGTCTCCTCTGTACAGGTCAGGCAGTGTAGTTAAACATTAATAAGATTGAACTGAATAAGACTAAAATATAAAATTAATGTCTTCCTATGTGAAAAGGAAAAAAATCTAAATGCTCCGCAGAACGTTTCTCCTATTGCTCTACTACCGAGACAGAAGAACAGGCTGAACCATTGCCAGTGATGGCTACAAGGAGTAATTTTAAGGCCTTTGGAGATCAGGATCCAATCCCATCTTGTCTTTTTCACCCTATAATCCCAGCCACCCTCTAGCTTTTATAAGCCTTCTTAGTCTTATTTGCCAAGCACCCATAATTCCTGAACTCTCACTGGACTCTTTAGGCCAGAGTAGGGAAATGTAATACAATAGAAAAAAATCGTGCTTCCCAAGTGGTCGCACAATCCTTACCCTGCCCTGCCTACAGCGGAGGAGGGAGCAAGGGAGGGAAGGTGCCAGGCAGGAGGGAAGGCTCGGGAGAAGTGGGTAGAGGAGATGTTCTGGTAGGGAGGAGGCACTGTAAGAAGGTGTTTCAACTGCTGGTTCTTGTCCCACAAGCTAAGGTCTGTGGCCAGCAAACACGGGGCTCTCTTGAGCGAATCCCCCTGCTGCCGGCTCCACCACCTCCATCTTCTCTCTGACTGGGACCTGGCATGACATTGTGGGCAGCCTGACCTAGTCCCTGGCCAGGCTTCCCCTTCAGCATCCTCAAATTTCCCTCTCCTTGTCATCAGTTTTGTGTGTGGCCCAGGAGGGTAAGGCTGCAACCCATTTTTGAAGTTGCAGGTGGCCGACTTCCTCCTGCTTCAGTCAGTGCCACTTGCAGGAGGGCAGGATGGGTCAGAGGGACCTTCAGCCAGCTTCAGCTCTGGCTCTTCTCTAAGCTCCCCTAGATATGGTACCGAGATTAGAAGTTCTGCTCCTAATCCACTTCCCATTTTGAACAGAGAACGAGAACTAGCTCACAGGGATGGGGGTTGACAATATTGTAACCTGGGCAAATGGAGTTCGGAAAAAGATCAGCTATTTGACCACCTGTCCCTTCTCTGAGACCAAGCACATATTACTTTCTTGCTGTATCTCTTTTAGGATGTTTTAGTTGTTACATGTAAAAGCAATATATAAGACTAACTGTTTAAAATCAATTATAACAATTCAAATTAAAATTTTCTGAACTTTCCTGATGGAAATGGTCATCTGTGGCCTATTTTGCAAGGAACCTTAACTGTTAAGCCTTTCTCACCAGAGTTTACCAAGCAGATGTTATCAATTTGATTGTATTAATCTAAGTAATAACCTCATTTATCTAAGTTTCCATGTTTGTATTTATCTTGTTGCAATGGATTTTGTTACTTTTATCTTGTATGCTTGAAATTACATATTATAATTTAATAAATATTTTAATATTTAATTAATTATTAAATTTTTTTTTGCCTTGATAATACTGAAATTATGGTTTTCTCACAAAGTAATGTTGTTCATGGCAGTGGCTACTTGTTTGTGGGCAGAAAATGTGAAGCTGCACTGAAACTACCACATGAATGACAGTTCAATCTATTTACAAGGTCTGAGCATTCCCAGAGTTTCCAATAAATGCGTTTGAGCTAAGGTGAATTGAACTCTCCAGAAACGTTTAAAATGCAGTTTTTACTACATTAAAATTCCTATATTTCATTTGCTACTAGACAGTCAGTGAGAAATTGAACATAAATCAATAATATGATCCCAAGCACAAAGCGAAAACATGAATTGCTACTTTGGTATATGACAGTTGGATACGTGAGCATTATGCAACTTCGGACATAGGGTGTTTAAGTGCTGTTCAAATATTTGGTCTGTCAATCAAGTTACTTTGAAAAGTGACAAATTCTCAAAGTGGTAATCAACCAATATCCCAGGAAGCAATTGTTTACTTTAGCACTTCATCTAGCGAGCTGAATTTAGTTCAGGCAACAAAAGCCTTTCTTGAACAATGCCAGCACAGTTGGTGGAATATTAAGAATTTACCCTTAAAAAGGTTTCCTTATTTGGGAAAAACTTCAGCAGCAAAGGACAAAAAATGATAAGAGCTGTATGAGCTGCTCTATCAAATGTTTGTTGAAAGATACTGCCATACAAAATGATACAGTAAATGTCTCTTACTTAAGACAGACCAGAACAAAAGCGCATGCTTCTGGCAAGAGAATAGAGGCCTGTAAGTTCTGGAAAAATGGGTAAAAAGAGAATCAAGATAATACTACATGAAATTCTAGTCCCTTTTCAATCTTGAAATTCAGTTTAAAATAGCTTAAACTAGTTAACACACAGACCAAATTCTATAATTTCATGTAATTTCATAAATCATTTTCAGAGGGCTAAATCTCAAGGGTATTGCAGGCAGAAGGATCAACATTCAACAATGAGCAGTTTCTTGATAAAATGTAATTAAATAATGTTAATCAATGAAAATACATTGAAAACTTGCACAGAGTACTGGGAATACTTACAAATAATCTTTAAATAAAAACCATTAATTAATTCCTTATATAAATTTCTTCCTGCTGTTGATGAAAGGGCAACATTTTAACAGAACATTAGCAGGCTTTTATTTTTTGAATAAATTTAAAAACATATTCTTCTCAAATCTGATCCAAGAGCCAAGTATCTCTTCAACTTTCAGTGATACCAGGAATACAGAGTCCATATATGACGTATTAGCAGAATAAAAGTAACTTTTGCTCCTGTACCACAGAGCTGTTGGGCCTACAGGATTGTTTTAAATGCATAGATTAAGATTTTCTCTTAATCTCTGATGGGTTCAGTTCACAGACACGCAGAAACTATTTGCCCCCTTCATGGCTGCAGAACAGCTATTTAGTATATCTGCTGAGCATCACATCATTCCTGCACACATCTCTGCTATCTGCATATGTGTAAAGGTACAGAGGCTTTAATTAAAGTTGACTTCTTCAATGTCTCTCTCCAACTCTTAGGCTTTTAGCTATCTTGGAATACATGTGAATCAATCATTTCAATCAAAATCAAATGCTGTAACATAAGCGTGTAAACTGGATCTTCAAGAGGGCAATGGCATGAAAGAGACTCCTTAGTGGGAGAAAATACAAAATTACATCACTGTATATCCAGTAATTTTAATGAATTTGCAGCTGAGATGCAGGAAATAACAAGAGATGAAGGAGAATACAAAAAGTAAACCAATACTGTAGTGCTGTGTTATTGAGGAAAAATATTTAACTATAATACATTGCATAAAAATGAATAGAGAGGCTTATGACAAGAATCTTTGATATTTGACCTTCTTATGTATTTGTCCAGGGAAAAGTATCTGTTGATGAGGATTAAAACTTTCCACCCTTTAATTGACTGAGATGTTTTATGAGGGACAGTGGACAAGTTATAACAGTGAGAAAAAAATGACAGATTGACTTAAGGTAAAAAATAGATGGGATACCAGAGGAACAGTTGTTCTGGTGCTGAAGCCTTACGAGGAGTAAGAGTGGGGATCATAATCTGAAGTGATTACATGGACAGGTAAGAGAACACTACTGGAAGGTGTGATGCACTGACCCATGCCTCAGACATGCAGGAAGGAGGTCTGTATCCCTTGACATCCTCAGAAATGCACCACCTTCTTTTTTTTTCTATTTGCTTCAGTTGGCCAAAGCATTTTCCAAGCCACGGACCAGCCTCAGATGAGACATACTACAGGTGAACAAGCGGAATAGCACATCTGAGAGTCTGCTCCTCTAACCCAAAGCATTGCAGGGCTTGGTGGTAAAGTTGACTTCTGAGGCTTCCTGCATCTTCGTGGGGCCTGGCCCCCTGAGGGAGGGTCAGGAGTGCCAGAGATGATGAAGAGAAAGGGAGCTGGAAAGGGATGAGCATAAGGCCATGCTGGAGCAGCAAGCAGGCCCACATCCCACCAATGGCATGAATTCATGGGACAGAAGAATTTGGGGGGCACCAAGTGCGAAGACAGGACAGAAGACTATGGTAGGTTGGTGAAAGATTATGAAAGAACATACAATATATGCTGACACAGCAAAGAAAGGAGAGGAACTCACGGTGGGTCTGAGATGACAGTTAAGGCAGAAGAGCAGACTAAAGTGAGTTTACAGGCAAACCAGAAGCCTGGTTCAGGACTGCTGCCAAGGGAACCTATAGCGATTTGTACCATAGTCTCCTGCAACTTAGGAAAGATTATTTAGTAATTATGTTAGTAATTAATTAGTTCTTTCTCACTAACCTGCCCTCCACTGCCTCTGCTATATTCAGCCATGCTGAGTAGTGTGCTGCTGTACAGACTGGACTGGACACACAGCATGAAATCTCTGACCAGTACTAGCACATTCTACAGCTGTTTTTGTGGGGATATGGTGAATATCCATATCTGTTTAATGCTAGATAAAGCACCAGTCCTTCTATGATGTGAGTGCACTTTGCAGTTTGCCTGAGCTGCATTAATAATTACTCTTCAATTGTGGTTAGTCAGCCATCTGTCTAACAATTTCAAAAGCATTAACCACACCACTTTTTTTTCTGATGTGGAGTAACGTCAAATGCTTTGCTGAAGTCAAGACATATGTCCCCTTTATTCCTATTTTCTATGAAGCTTATTATCTCATCAAAGGCAGAAACCAAGTTAGCTTGACATGATTTATTTTTATGAATCCATACCACCTTTCTGCATTAATCTCTTTTAAAAACTTGCAGATTCTCCACCTCACTGTTTGTTCTGGTACTTTAACTACTTCTTTTGGCCTGTGCCTTACAAGATTTAATTTTTTATTCCTCTGTTCTAAAGCTAAATAATTTTAATTGATGTTTTGTTTCACTTTAGATAACCAGTTAAACTTCAAACTGAGTGCTGGCCATTTCTCCTATTATCCAGGTAAAACAAATGGATCAAGGCCAGGCTTGAGGGGTCCCTGTCCATGCCTCAACTATGTCATCATAACAGAAACCTCTGGCATTAGTTTGTTCACCACTGCTACAGATAGGTCTGTTCTCTGCTGATTCTTGTACTATGCTGATAGGGAGGGTATCTTGCCATCTGACCAGTGATTTCTGACTGTTAAGAGGACATATTTTTCTCAGTGCTCTCATCCTGACACCATTTAACATTGTTGAGTGAAATTCACTATAAAAAGAGAAATATAATCCAGACAAGGATGGCCAGCAAAGCTCTGTTCACCCTGAACAAAGCCTGGAAGCTGCGAGGCAGCTGTAGCCACACCTCAGCATTTCTTTCAATGAGACCAGTACTGCCCTACTCCAATTTTCATGCAGTAAGTGGCTATCCCACCTAGAGGAGCTCAGGTTTTCACTTCCTATGTCTTGGGTAAAGCCAGATGCAATTTTACTATGAACTTTAGGATTTAGCTTAAGTTGCCAGTAATTCTTGACTGTCCTTTTGGACTTCAGGGACTGAAGCCAGGCAGCTGTGGATATTGAGGAGATAGTAAAACCTGATTTGAATACAGCATAAAATTACTCAAGAAAGTCCAAAGATAAGATGCAACTACATCATCAAAATCTAATGGGAACCCACATTATCTGTCATCTCTGTCATTTTATTTGTCAACATGGACAAGAGAATGGAAGGTATTTCTGGCAAGATTTATTTTTACTTGAATGACAGCTAATTTGTCATATAAACTGATCTCTAGAGCTATATGATGTCCAGCGTATAAAAGAAGTCAGTGACTCTTTTTATTCAGCTGAAAGGGATGACACGTTTAGTGAGGCTAGTATATTAATACCAATATTTTTATTATTCAAGGGACATAAGACAGAAGAAAAACACATCTAAGCTGACAGGTCAGCATTACAGACACACAAATGTGGAATTTTGACTGTCTGAGAGACAAGTCATAACAAATAATGGCAGGATGCTGCATATTATATTCTATTCTCAGTGGTGGTGGACTCAGGACTTCAAAAATGAAATAAGTCTAAGCTAAAGTCAGATAAAATTCTGCCATTGTTTTGGGGCTGGTTTAATTGTGGGACTCACTGTATCATTCTCTAGTCCCCAGCATTAAAGAAAGTAAATGAGATCAAATGAATGAAAGCAATCTTAATTAATTTTCTTTTACCATTATGCTACTGCATTTATGTAATAAATAAATTAGCACCAATTACTAGTACAATTAGAGCAACAGCTTTATAACATTTATTACCCAAACCCATTCATTCTATCAATCTTGTATGCCTATGTTAAACATGGCAAATTTGGGTGGCAATTTCCAGACAGGAATTATCTGTCATTTGGAGAATTGCGATGCTTTTCCTTACGACCTGGTCAAAACTTTGACCTAAACCACATCTGATCCTGATTTCCTAAAAGGTGAGCTTTCCAATATGCAGTGTCTAATGCAAGTGTATGTCTAATAAATTATATTCACATGTTAGAGAGACATAATAATCATCATTACAATGTACCCAATACAGTAAGTTGTCAAGAAGTGAGGATTTTCAAAAGTCTAGTTCTCTACGTTTGTGTGAGCCATATCTGCAAATACATAAAAAGGGCCACATCAGGTTTCACCTTCTCTTCTTACAACCAAGTATTCAGGCAGCACTACTCAGTCAGCAGAGCGGCGTGAAGGCAGCGAGGGCGTTTGTGTCACACCCCAGCCCCGGCGGTCGGCTCCCTCCCGCAGGTTGTGTCCAACACCCCCCGCACGCCGTAGGTACCTCTCCCGTGCCCGCGAAGCCAGTGCTCAGTGCTGGAACAGCACAGTCCCAGGGCTTAAGCAGAGGCTTGCTTAATTTCACCCCCCCCCATAGCTCCTCTCGCACTGCTACCTGTAGGGACATCTAACACCCTCAAAAAGGGGAGGTTACATTTAGGATCATATGCTCTTATGATTTTGTATGTTCACCATATTAAGTTCATTTTACCATTACAATCATGTAAACACAGCATTCAAGCATGCCAGCAATGAAAGGTGATTCTGCTTTCCTGCAGCACATGTTATTATTTCAGAGATTTTAAACGTTTCTTGATGCATATGCATACCACCAAGGTAGAACATCTGATGTCATTGTCCACTAAGGGGGTCACTACCTTACCTGAATTTGTCATGAGCCAAAAAAAGCCCATGCAACCACTGTAGCGCAACTCCAAACTCAAGCTAATAAACTGAGATAAACTCTCCTAATTATTAGATTAATCTTGGCAATTGCACAACTTCAGGTCATCTCAAAGGGAGCTTGCATTTGCCCAGAGTACAGAGTACATTTGCCCTTTATAAACATACTATAAAAAGGCACAATAATTAACAGCTACTTTCCTGGGAAAGACAAGTGCTTTTTCCCTCACTGCTCCTTGAAGAAAATTGTGTGATGTTTCATTTTTCTAAACTAGCACAATTTAACAAAAAAGCAACTTGATAAATGTCGTCTCTCCCTGTTGAATTTAGCTTACAGCTTATTTAAGTGTACGTTACACTGTTAATTTTGGTGCCACAATTTGGTTTGTTTCTTAATCCACTAAGTGTTTCACTTCAAAAATATTCAAGCAGCATCTGTGTTCCTTCATAGTACTGAGTCTCAGATATTTAGAATAGATCAAAGGGAAAGCTACAGCTCTAAACCTAAAGCAAATTTTCAGGGTAATCTTGTTGCTCTGAAATGGATTTTTTTCAAACATATATCTTGTTGATCTGAAGAGCCATCAGAAATCTCAATCTACTGCAATGTTAGATGAAGCTTTAGAAAAGAACTTGTCTGGTTCCTATATACAGCTCAAAACATAGGAATTTAAGGTACAGCTCTTCTTTCAAGGAATATATCTTTCAAATCTTCTACACAGTTGGTAGAGGATCTCTCATACTCAACTAAAAGCTTCAGTATGGACTACATGAATATTTTGTGAGGAGATTCAAAAGCTCAAACAAGAAAACCAAATTATTAGGTACGCAAAATCAACATTCATTTATAGATTTGGGTTTACAGTCCCAAAACTACATTTCAGTTGAACAGAACATGTGGTTTTGTGAACAAAATAGGCAGATTTTCATATAATTTACAATCTGTAATTAGGAATGATGAACAATTACAGGTCTGAAACAGAAAATGTACCCTTAGAAAATGCAAATCTCTGATCATGCTTCCCCCTCCCCCCCCCCAATTTGAAACATTTGCAAATAGAGAACCATAACATGATTATAAGTTTCAGATACAAAATTAAATTTCTAGGTGTCACAGGGAAAAAAAAGCTGGAATTTCCTGCAGCATTTGTAAAAGACAATGGGTAAGTGACTGGATAATATCCCACTGGCTGCCAAGATATTGTTATGCAAGAATATCAGTCATATTTTTATATGTGTGGCAACATGCACACTTGCTCACATCTGAACTGTAAAGGAAACATTCATCTTAGAAAGATATATAAAAGCTCTTTCATCTAGCCATCTAAGTCTGCAAGGTCCTAATGAAATTTGGGGTATGTCATCTTTTTTTTTTTTTTTTACATAAGTTTTACAGCTTATCTGTTTTCATGGTCTTCTAGCAGCAAAATATTATGGTGAAAAAAAAAAAATAGTTGCCTCTAACAGAGCTGTATCTTATTTGCATCAAGTATGCTTCAGAAACATTTTGCTCAATGAAAACTCAATAGTACAGTTTTCCCTTTGTATGCATTTTGCACTTGAGATTTTCTCCCCATGTGCATGATTGTGAGCAACAGCAACGTTGAAGAAGGATGCCAACTATGTGTAAGAAAATACAACTTTTTTTCCCCAAGTGTCAGCCTGTACAAAGAAACATCACATAACCCAAAACTGTCCAGCCTGCGTTTTCACTTGCCTGAGAGGTTCTTCTGTGATAGTTCGCTTTCACATAGGTGCAACAATGGTATTGAGTAGACCTGGTCCACTTTTCCTCTTCTTGAGCTACCTCTTGGCCCACCTCTGCTCCCACACAGCGTTGTGCTGGAGGTGACAGCAATGCAATGCTGTAAAGATACACAGCTGGCTCTGCAGACACGAGCTGCGCTAGCCGAGGCAAAAGGGCCACCTGACTGCTGTGCTCAGCACAGCCTCCCCGGCCGCACGGAGCAGCCAGCTCCTTCCAGCGCTCAGCCTCCTTCGTTGACAGCTGCTTCCCCATCCCTCACAGGGCATGATATTGTACTATGGACACGTATCACGGGCCCTTAATACCAGCCAAATCATTTGAGGAAAAAACTGGCAATCATTTATTTAGTATGGTGTCGTTCCTAAGAATCTGAATAATGCTACATGGAAGGAAGAAAGGAGGTGCTTGTTTTTCTGGCTCTACTTCATGTATTCACTGTGAAATTAAGTGCGTTAAGTTGATTTCTTGGCAGACAATTCACAGAGCCAGCTTTCTGTGAGACAGGTCTGTATCTGTCCAAGGCAGACCTTCCCTGATATCTCCTTCTGACTGCCTCACTGACAACTAAAACTCACAAGACGGGAGTTGGTTTCTTAGTGTTCCCTCCCATCCTCCTGTAGCTCTTTTCTCCATCATCATGGACATATTTAAGACCTCTGTATGGCTCCATAACCTCTCTCTACCATGAGAAACACATGCTACTTGGTCATCTGTCACTTGGTATGGAGAGGCCAATTGCCACCGTGGAGCAGCCAGACAACCTGCCTTGTCCTGTATGAGGCTGATGGACCTGCGTGCTTCCTCAAAGCAGCACAGCAACCACTCTCCTTTGATAGGATGCCACCAAATGCCAACAGTGACCGGGCCATTGTCACACCAAGGCTGCTGTTTCTCATGCTGCTCAGCATCATCTCTTGCCTCCTGGTACTTCTCAACTGTCCTCATTACTGTTGTCTTCACGTGCCAGCCATCCTGGCAGGGCTTGCTCTGGGTTTGTGCTGTGCCTCACGCTATGGAATTCTGATCTATTCACAATGTTCCAACTGAGTGAAATATGTTGTAGAAAATTTGATCCAATTGAGCAAAAGTGGTTTAGAAGCTCATACCAACATCCTACAACACTTGACAGATGGCATTTTTAATGAGAAATCTTAAAATATTGAGATGATCTTGCAGGATACTGAACATATGCCCAGACGTCCCAAGAACCATAGTTCCCAGTACCTCCAGTACAGCCTAGAAATGCTCAGCTCTTTTGCAGAATTAGGCCCCTTGTAAGAGACTTACTGTCTCTTAATGAGTTGGTTTGGCTGCTTAACATACAAGGAACTCCTTGGGATTCAAAAAGTTCAATGAAAACACACGGAGGATTCAACAGGGAAAACCAGGTGAATTTGACATTTGTGTCCAACGAAAAGATCTGGCAGTAGCATATCTAAAGGACAAGAGAGCACCTTAACGAACTGCAAACTGAGAGTGGATGACACATTGCCTGACACACTATAGGCTAGTCTAGCTTTCCACATGCAAATTAAAAGCAGCAGATTAAATATAGGACTGCAATTTACTGGAATTTCAGTATCTAAGTGCAAGGTGCATGATAAATGAGAAAATATATATGTGATACAAAGAGGGAAGCCTTGAGTGCCTTGTGGTTGAGTAACAAAAATTGGGATTAAGGAGAAAGACTTATAGAGATGAGAGGCTAAATAGGACAAGAGAAACAGTGGTAGTACTGAAAAAAACAAATTCTGTTTTCAAGAGTAGAGATTTGAAAAAGGCTATTCTGATGACAGAAAAAAGCTAAAGACTTCATGAAGAAAACGAAAAAGGGCAGGTACAGGGGACAGTGACAATGGATAGGCAACCATGCAATATACAGATCAAACAATATCCAATCGATTCAAATTTAAATCTGAAATATGATGTTAACCCACAAAGGGCTATTAAGGCAGGGAAGATGAAATCAGAAGGCTAGGAATGAATATGCCCTTCTAAGAAAGTTGTTGATAAAATGCACTCAGAAGACCTTACAGAGCTAGCAGGATTAATTTCAGAAGAAAGACCGGACTTGCTAACCTCACAAAGGCTAAGTGACAGCAACAGTGGGAGGTTGAGGGCGAGACATCTCTACATATTTAAGAGAGTGTAAATGCCACAGGGTAAATCCTGTGCAACCCAACATGAAGCTTGAACTGATGAAAGTGTAAAGAGACATTTTTATTACCGGGAAATATTTTTTGACTGACCCAACATTTTCATGGGAGAAAACAAAATGCTTTTTCACTTCATCTAATATTTTATTTTTCTTGAAAATTCTACTACTACTATAGAAGAACAGGAATTTCCCACAGATTCTGTGTTATATGCAAATTTTACAAGCTAGCATGCCTCAAGCAGGCCACAGGGGTGAGCATTTCTCTCTACAGCATTACTCAGTTCTGATCTCATGGCACGTTTCAGAGGACAAGGCTAGCCTTCAGTACACTGGATCTTTAGAGGTGATGCATTTTTAGAAGCTTTGTTACTGGGAGAGTGAAAAGAAAAACTGTTGGAAATAAAAGACTGTACAATAAATCACTTTCTGAAAGCAGCTCAGGAAGACAGATCAGAACTACTGTGAATAGTCTAAATAAAATAAACCAGCTAGGAAGATGTATTTTGACATTTCCCTACTCATACCTTTCTTTTGCTTGTTCAGTCTCCTCTTCTGCATCTTTTATCTGTTTCTATTTCCCAGTTTTTCTTATCTCATTTTCTTTTATTTTCCTCATTTTCTCTCTTCTCTTGCCTGTTTTATGATCTTGTCCTCCTTGTCTCTCCCATACCACTTCTCTTTTCCTACACACGTAACTCATTAGCCATCTTCCTATAGGCCCTAGGATCTGTCATTTAATTTCTCCTCATAGCAATTTTTTATGAACAAGATATTATGAACTTTTTTTTTTCATCAGTACATTTCAAAGATGGTCATTTACCAAGGTGGTCACTAAGTATTTCCTATTTACAAATTGGCAAACAGAAGCACATGGAGACTTGGTTTGCACAAAGCTGCTGGTAGCAAGTAAAACTCGGGTCTTCTGAGTAAAATTTATATGGTTTTAAGTACTAACCAGTACTGCCTCTTTACCTTCATTCTCTGTTTTGAATTTCTCCATCTCATCAGTTGCTCTCTGTTTACTCTCCATTGTTGTCTTTCTTTTCAAAGATTTTTTCCCTTTCAGCCATCAGAAACAGTTACACATGTACATATATAAATATAAATACATTTATATGTGACATTGTTATATTCCCACAAGTAGCTTAACAGCCAGAGAACTGTGGTGAAAAGAAGATATGCACTAAGGCATCAGTCACATGGAATAATGATGGCTGGGACACCTGGAAATCACCAGATGTAAATATCTGGGGACTTGGAACAATTTTTGTCATTACTTTGTACAGTGTTCAGCCCTAACGCAGGACTTGAGCATTTAGCAATACCATGACAAATAATAAATAACTCTTCTATGTGGTGGCTTCTTTTTATGAATCCATTTGGTCCTGGCATACTTCTTTTTCCTAGTTGTCATTTAACCAATTATTTTAATCCTATGTGCTGCTGTATTGGCTTCTTAATTGAAATGTAAAATGTATGACATCTAATGCCCTCTTTTTAATTTCTCATTAGTAGTTACGCTGAAAAAAGCTGTGATACTTGTTTCATTTGACCTAATTTTCATGTTTTTTTCTTCCTATTATTAGAAATTGTTTGCTTGAAATACTAGGTCTCTGCTTTCTATCACAATTTATAACAATTTCTTTGTACACCTTATGAATTTTAGTTGTTCTCACAAAGAAATTGTGTCACTTAGTGCCTCATTGCACATTTCAGTCACAGGCCATCCAGTGTCATATATCTTAAAGGGCTGGGATAAGGGAAGTCTGTTAAATATTAATGATCATCCATTCAAATGGGAATAACTTAAGACAATAACATGATCATGTAACTGAGACTAGATTTGTCCGACTTTGATCCAAGTGATTGAAGCCTGCAAGGTTTAAAATCCCCCTCAAAAGCAGCCAGGTGTTTGAGCCTGGACTTGAAAAAGCAGAGCCCCTTATATCTGGGGAACTTGTGCAGAAGGAAAGCACATGCAAGCAAGAACAGATGGCGTACTCCTTCATTCCTACAGTCCTTTTTAAGACCAGCCAGAAGAAGAAAACAAAACAGTAAAAAAGCTGTGACAAGGGGCAACAGTTTTGAAATCTACCCTGAAAAAGGGTAGATTTTGATTGGACATAAGTAAGAAATTCTTTACGATGAGGATGGTGAGACACTGGAACAGGTTGCCCAGAGAAGTTGTGGATGCCCCATCCCTGGAAGTGTTCAAGGCCAGGCTGGATGGGGCTTTGAGCAACCTGGTCTAGTGGAAGGTGTCCCTGCTCATGGCAGGGGGGTTGGACCAGACGATCTTTAAAAGTCTAATCATGCCAATCATTCCCTAGAAACTGCACTCCAGGACAGTTTTTGAGTCTGCACAGGAAAATCTACAAACTTACCTTTAAGTACATTTATGTGCTCTGCTAAATAACAATGGAATTAAACACCTATTAAAGATGAACATGGGCCTACATGGTTTTCTTAGCTAGATACTGAGTTTGGTTAATCACATATATTTGCTTATACATTCCCTTGTAATTGGGAGCTTTTTCATTCTTCTTGCATATGCAAGTTTGAAGGGTTGATTATATTATAAATTACCATGTACACCACCACTTATTTTCTTTTTGATACTTCATAAATAGCTTATGCATTTCAGTGTTGGAAAATTTAACCTTAAACTTGAAGAATTTCTGGCTATAACAGGAATAAATGGCATTTTTAAATATCTTGGTTAATCAAGTCAACCTATTCTAAGATGATCTATGGTTTAAGGTCATTCTTTTCAAACAGAAATATTTAATTCAGGAAGGAAAAAGTTTATTTAGCAATCATTTTAATTTCATTAGCCATTTAGTCATTTGCTGTGGACCACAGCTGCATGCCTGTCAAATCACCGTGTTAAAATATCTAAGATTTCACAGCAAAATCCTGATATATCAGACAAAGTCCACCTAGAAACAAATATGTTACTGCTGACTTTTAAAAGAGCATTTCTAACCATGGTTTCATTTTAAAATGCAAACATTTATAGCTTCACAGGGGATCTCCTATGAACCCAAGCAATCTTGTCAAATAAGAAATCCCATTGCAAACTGACATAACTTGCTTTTTGTTGTGGCTGGCTGACTTCAGCTGTCACTAGTATGATCAACAATTTCTTACCCCCTAAAAGGAGATTTCCACTAACGTTTCAGACAGATCCTAGACCATGGGAACCATAATATGAATGGAAGTAGTCCACTGTCAAATGCATTATTATGAAGTCTTATGTTGCAAGAGGACCTGTACATGCTCAGAATTTCAAGGCATAATAAAAATCCAAGTTATAAACAGATACTGTTGATAAAAACACAGAGTTATCTGAAAGCTATATGCAATAATTCAGCTTAAGAACTACTGCACTGTGACTGAATAGCAAAAGCTTCAAAAAAAGTTTTTATATTGACTGGAGTTTGTTTCCATTTCTATTCTACAGTTGCACAGACAGTTAGAAGTGAAAGGATTTTCATAACGAATTAGAAAAATGTTTAATATTTGTTTTAGTTTTTCAGGGATAAATAATTGAAAACCTATTATTTAAAATATATTCCATATTACCTGCTGTTGAAGACAATAATCAGGAATCAATAACACCAATTTCTTGACAGTGTAAGTTGTAATGAAAAATTATTTATTACAATGAAAGCAGTGAATCCTCAAGTATTCATTTCCATTCCAGGAAAATGCAAATAGACATTTAAATAAAAACTAATTTGGTCCTTTCTCCTGGGTATTTTTCTACACCAGTGAGTCATACTGGAGCATACCAAGAGCACTACACTGCTGGATGAACAGTTAAATCCCACAGTCAGAAAATTCCTAAACTAAAGTTGAATATAATCTTAATTCTGTTCTGACATATGGAAGCATTACAATACTGATCATTTTGTGACCACCATTTTTATCATGTTTGTAATGTTGATGGCCCTCCATATTATTTTTAACTTAAACAGTGCTTTGAGACATAACACATCATACCTTTTAGGCTGCTGTAGACACTTAGGTGATATTCAGAGCCTTCAGAGGTGGGGAGTGTGAATTCCCTCACTTGAGTTTATATGACAAAGTTCTGTGAGAAATCCTGTGAAAGGGCAGAAAAGCATTTCCTTTCCTACATGGAATGCGAGATGTGCTTGAGGTTTACATGAGAGGGAGGGCACAAGGTCTGCAACATCCCTACAAGGGGTATGGCACCAACTCATCTCCTAGGGTTTTCCCACCTTATAAGCCCTTCTTTTTTGTGCTGGCACAAGCATTTGTGAAGCTGTGCTGTGATCAAGGAGCGCATTTTAGTTGAATTGAACCTGGCCAAGAAAGAAAGAAAAAAGTTGATTTTAACCTGAACCATCTTCCTGATTTCTTGGACACAAACATCAGCATCCTCACAAAGAAAGGGATAGGGACATGAGCTGGAGGAAGGACAGGGCAGGTGGATTCTCCAGGTGGCAATGTCCATGCTACGATGCCCTGACAAGTTCCTAGAACTACTTATAGTGCAGCCATAAGACATTCAACAATATCCCATGAATGTAGTATGACCTTTGCATAAGGGTCTACCTATTAGAAAACCAGGTAATTTTGAGTTATGCCTCCATCCAAAACACACTAGGACACTATAGGTAGCCAGTAGAAGTGTTACCAATGAAATCAGATAACAAGCTCCCTTGCTATTTGAGGTCTTTAAGCTATTGAACTGGAGAGTCATTGTTTCTATAAAAAGAATCCCTCACAGCAAGATTCAAACATTTCATCTCGCCACCCAAGCCACAACTTAAGAGGATTTTGGACATTTAAAGAAACTTTGTCATTCAACATCTGTTCCATATACGTGTATGTACACTTGGCAGATTGTTATTCATCACTGTGGGACTATTAGCATTACTCTCCACTCCCTCATTCAACAGTGGTGCTCTGCTCTACAGAACGCTTCCCTCTAAATGGATTGTAGTCCTACCGTAAGCCTATACCCTTAAGATTTGACTTTTGTTAGGCAAAGGACTGCTGAAATTCAAAGGAACATGTCTAAATGAACTGTCATCATCAACAACCATGACTGTAGGTGCAGGGTAGGAAACTGGGCTTACAGTCTTCTGTCTGCTTCAAATGGCTATCTTCTCTAGCTATGTTAGACTTCTCCACAATCCCAGTTCTCTACAGCTTCCAACCATGAAAGCTGGACACAACTTTGATCAGACACTGATCTTTTCTCTTGCCTATCCATTTCCTGGTTGCACCGATATTCTGGGTACTTATCCAAAGCACTGTCCAGTCTTCCTGATTTGCAAGCCAAATATGCAAACTCTTTTCCCCCCTTCTGGTTTCATACTTGACAGTCTATTCATACCTTTAAGGTCACCTAAGGCTGAGCATGTTTTCTAAAAGGCTACAATTGTTTTCTTCATTAAATTAGTGGAAAGAAAAACTGCATTAGTCAAAGTGCCAGAATTTCTTATTAAATCCTCTGCCCTGCTGACATAAAACAAGCACTACTGCAAGAGGTTAGCTTAAAAATCTAACTGGAATTGTTTGACTTCTGGCATACCAATGTAACACATGCGGCATTAATACATTAGACGTGACAGAGACCATACACAGAGGGTTGAGACTGAATTACAATCGAGTTATAAAGCAATGAATGGAAGGTCAAATTTTGCTCTCACTCAGACTGCACTAGTGTCTTCCACTCCAGTGGCATTGCAAAAGTATGGACTGAAACAGGTTGGTTTAAGACGTGTCCAGAAAAAAAAAGTCTTTACATTTCTATAGGACTAGAGGTTACTCCATTCTTTCATTTTAAATGCAGAACGAATTCTTAGATAATCTAGCTTGACATTCTGATTAATAAAGGCCACTGAATGATCCTCTGGCTGCTATCTTCCATACCATAAGTCACAGAATCCAGCTCTGAAATTGTTTCTAAATTTACCCAAGGGACAGAGTCTAAAATTAGTCCTATCATCCACCCAGTAAGACATTCCCCACCATGACTCAGTGATAAATTTCAGACTTTCCAAAACTATATGGACTCAAAAACCAATTAAAGAAGAATATAAATAAAGTATGATCAAAGGCTACACATCATTGCAGCAGCTGGCATGCTGGCTGTCGGGGTTGCTGGAGACCTTCAGGTTAACTGCCATCTTTGGTTGCTACAGAACCTCTACCCTCTGATATTTTCTCTTCTCCAGAGGGAAAAAGCAGGAGATCCCTGAACATCTTGCCTCCAACAGAGGCAGGGAGCAATTCTGTGACCAGATGATCAAAGCTGGTTGCTCTTGGAGGAAAGGAAGAAACTGTCTGTAAAAAGGGACAAGAGAAAAAAAGAAAAAAAATCAGGTCCAAAGTCACTAGAGGGATTTGGGAATGCTACAAAAGCATGAAGGGCATGTTGGAGAGATCAAAGAAATCTTCAAAGCCTGGCTAGTGCATCAAACTTTCTGGCTGCTTATCCATCTGAGACTCCCACAATTTTGAGGTTTGCTCACAAGGGCACTAGACTCAAAAGATTAGTACCAGACAAGCAGTTCAAGCACAAATCCAGGTCCTTTTGGACTAGCAAGTGACCAGAATAAAAGCAGGCTTAAGTGAGTCAGAAGAAAGGCAGAGCACAGATTTGGATGAAAGAAGCCATGCTGCTTTCACCAAATGTGCAATCTGGAGCTGGATTTCCACACACACATACACACAAGGCTGATAGCAATTCAAATGCAGGCAAAGTGTTCTGTGGTCCAGCCTGGCATTAGCAATGTAAAGCAAAGTGAACAGTCAGTCTGTTATTTCTTCTGAATGTTGCAGATGCACAATGGTAACTGAAAGAAATTGGACTACACTCTGAAGCTTGTATTAAAGGCAGCAGATGCACAATGGTAACTGAAAGAAATTGGACTATGCTTTGAAGCTTGTATTAAAGGCAGCTCAATATAGGGAAGTTTTCAGTTTCTTCCACAACAATAAATTCAGAACTGGAACTCATGTCAATGTTATTGCTGATACCACCTATAGTAAACCATAAAATCCACAAGTGGGTAGGACACTTCACAGCTGCTGATGAAATTATCCGTCATTATCCAACTGAGTAGTAAACGGACCCTGGAACACAGGCAGGCAATCTCTCTAGGTTGTCAAAACAACTTTCTGTGGTTAATCATATTAAAAACACAAGGAACCAAACTACCAAAATGATTCATTAAACCCAATCAAAAGCAATATAAAATCATTTGTGACCCTGAAAGGAGCAGAATCCAAAGGAAGGCCTAGTTTTGAAAATCTAGAACACCCTGAGGCACCTAGACTTAAATGCAGGTAAGAAGATAAGTGACTCAAGTCAGCCAAAAAGCATTTAACTCATCAGAATGCTTTTGAGAAAACAGCCTTGACTTACTCTTATTGTTAAGTAAAATAATGGTAAATTTTAAACTGTATTCTCTGACAATGAAGCCTTTTATAATTTCAAGTAACAAGCTGATTAAAAAAAAAAGGGGGGGGGAGGAAAAAGAAACCTCAGGGAAATCCAAAACCCTGCAGGCACCACCATAAAAACTGGTATCACAACTCCTTCCAGCCCAACTGAGAGGGGAATTACTGGAGACATTGCAATTCTCACATTTAAGAAATTCCATGAGGCCACCTGAGACTCTCCATGTTCTCTCTGAAGAATTCAGCAGACAGCCCACAACAGTTATCTGAAGGAACAAACACAGGTAAAAAAAAAAGCGAGGAGGGTCATGGCAAATTAAGTGACAAGAAAGATCCATGTTTTGTGACGACAACAAAAAAAGTTATCTTTGTTGGCCTCTCAATATGTTGCAAGAGGCAGAGTTCCCTATTGCAGCTGGTGACGGCTTCATTTAAATGAACAACACCAGGCCAAAAAGGAAATGTATTTTGTAATTCAAAACCACAGAATTCAGTAGTTTTCAACTTTCAAAGGTAACATATAGAAAGACAAGCTAATGGTAGAGTTTAGAGTGTGAATTAGTGGTTTCTGTGCTGAAATGCTTAGACTGGCTGAACTCATCATATCAACAACGTAAGTGTCTTAAGCATCACTAATGTGAATGTCACCCTAGTTTCAATATAAGGCTAATAATAATGGAAAACTCCCTGTGGTGGCTTGACCCTGGCTGGACGCCAGGTGCCCACCAAAGCCGTTCTATCACTCCCCTTCCTCAGCTGGACAGGGGAGAGAAAATATAACAAAGAACTTGTGGGTCAAGATAAGGACAGGAGAGATCACTCACCAATTACCGTCATGGGAAAAACAGACTCAGCTTGGAGAAAATTAACTCAATTTATT
The DNA here is from genome assembly GCF_964188355.1 of Buteo buteo. NCBI lineage: Eukaryota > Metazoa > Chordata > Aves > Accipitriformes > Accipitridae > Buteo > Buteo buteo. The sequence continues at coordinate 24,906,573 of NC_134172.1, read as the reverse complement.
ACAAATCAACCAGAGTAGGGTAATGAGAAATAAAACCAAATCTCAGAACACCTTCCCTCCACCCTCCACCGCTCCCTTCTTCACGGGCACAACTTCACTCCTGGATTCTCTACCTACCCGCTCCCCCAGCAGCACAGGGGTATGGGGAATGGGGTTTACGGTCAGTTCATCACACGTTATTTCTGCCGCTTCATCATCCTCAGGGGCAGGACTCATCACACTCTTCCCCTGCTCCAGCGTGGGGTCACTCCCACGGGAGACAGTCCTCCACAAACTTCTCCAATGTGGGTCCTTCCCACGGGCTGCAGTTCTTCACGAACTGCTCCAGCATGGGTCCCTTCCAAGGGGTGCAGTCCTTCAGGCACAGACTGCTCCAGCGTGGATCCCCAACAGGGTCACAGGTCCTGCCAGAAAACCTGCTCCAGCGTGGGCTCCTCTCTCCACGGGGCCATGGGTCCTGCCAGGAGCCTGCTCCAGCGTGGGCTTCCCACAGGGTCACAGCCTACTTGGGAACCCACCTGCTCCGGCGTGGGGTCCTCCAAGGGCTGCAGGTGGAGATCTGCTCCACCGTGGACCTCCCTGGGCTGCAGGGGGACAGCCTGCCTCACCAGGGTCTTCCCCACCATGGGCTGCAGGGGAATCTCTGCTCCGGTGCCTGGAGCATCTCTTCCCCCTCCTTCTTCACTAACCTTGGGGTCTGCAGGGTTGTTTCTCTTACATGTTCTCACTCCTTTCTCCGGCTGCCACTTTCCATCTGTCCCAACTTTTTTTTCCCTTCTTAAAAATGTTATCACAGAGGCATTACCACTATCACTGATTGGTTCAGCCTTGGCCGACGGTGGGTCCGTCTTAGAGCCGGCTGGTATGGGCTCTGTCAGACACAGGGGAAGATTCCAGCAGCTTCTTACAGAAGCCACCCCTGTAAATCCCCTGCTACCAAAACCTTGCCACATAAAGCCAATGCACCTTACCTTTGGAGAGAAGTTAAAATTGCTAAATTCCTTGGAGATATACTCAAAGACTTTCCAAAATGACACCATATCTCCAGCAATGAGAATGTAATGCAATCCTTTAGGACTGAACAAAACACCTTTCCTGGAAGATGGCTATGAGTTGTCTCCAGATAATCTGAGGATCTCTACTTCTACCAAACCATAAATCTTGGTCTTTTCTTACCAGGGTGGGATAGTTAAGCATACTTATTTCCACAGCTGACCATTAAGATGAAACATGTCTCTTCTATTCATGTATTAATAGGATACAGTCAGAAGTATCAAGGCTAGTGTCAGTATATCAGAAAAATTTAGGATGCAGAGCACAAATAAGGTAGGCAAAGCTGTCACATTATCACCACATGTGTGTCTTCGGGCAAGGGCAGAAATCTGGTCCATACTTGAACCTGTATGAGGCCCAAACTCAGCAATATTCCACAGGCTCATCTTGGAGCAGGGAACATTTTGGAGAATAGGTCACTCCAAAGGAAGTAACAAAATACTACAAGATTTATTTGTATTCCTGAAATTTATAACAATAAAGCAAAGCCATTAATATAAGAAGGTGCAGAAGGATCACTGAAAATCCAGGTTCCACACATACAATTTCAATACTGTCAAGATATCAGTGTTTCTACTTGCTCATATTCACCCAAACTAACTATAAGTACATAGAAACACCATCCATTTATCTAGCCTGTACTTCATCAGCTTGCCTATGAGGATGATAAAAGTCTAGCTGAAGTCAAGATAAAAAACATCCACTATTCTTCCCTCATCCATCAAGCCAGTCACCTCATCATAGAAGGCTATCAGGTTGGTTAAGCATGATTTGTCCTTCATAAATCCATGCTCACTACTCCCAATCACCTTCCTGTCTTTCATATGCTTGGAAATGGTTCTCAGGATTATTTGCTCCAGCAGTTTCCCAGAGGTCAAGTAAGGCTGACTGGTTTGTAGGTCCCAGATCCTCCTTGTTGCCTGTCTTGAATGAGTGACATTTACTTTCTTTGAGTCCCCAGAAGCCTCCCCCAATCACCATGACCTAAGATTACCAGTCCTGCCTCTTCCCAGCAGTCCTTGATCCTCAAAGATGGTCCCATGGTCATAAACTCCAAATATCTGTTGTCAACAGCAGCTGTGCAGCCAGTTGTTAGCTTTCAAGAGCTCCTGAAGCTCTTGCCCCTCACCCACAGGATCAAGGAGAGACAACCTGAGACCCCATGCCCTTGAAAATCACCCCAGAGCCATGTATGTAATCATGCTTATACACTCCAGGTCTCTTCTGGCAGCATCACTGGCGCCCACGTGGAAGATCAGCAGGGGGTAAAAATGCAAAGGCCAGACAAGTCTCTGCAGTCTCTCCACAAGATCCTGGATCTGAGTCGCAGGCAAGCAGCAAAATTCCCTAGACAGCAGACCAAGTCAGCCAATGCAGGCCTCCATCCTGCACAGCAAGGAACCACCCACAGCTATCCCTTGCCACTTTCTCCTGATGCCATACAGCTTCCAGCCCCTCATCAGCAACCAGGGCACTGAATTTGCTCTGTAGACACAGCTCCACAGGCAGACAGGAACTGTCCTCCATTGCCAGAAGTCACAAGGTCCCAGCCTTCACCATCAGGGGAGCCTCCATTTCTCAATATAAGCACAGGCTTTGCCTATCCCTCCTTCAGTGCATCTGGAGGGGGTCAAGCATTTGAACCTGCAGGATCTCATAGAAGATCCAGTCAATCTCCTTTTCAGCATCCCCACCGTCACACAGGCTGCTGACCTCCGGCAGCTCCATACGTGGCAACACAGACTCCCCCCACAGCACACACCTCCTGCAGGCAGAGAGCCCATCTCCCCAGCCCAGCCCATCAGGCGCCCACACACAGCCCCAGACCTGCAGGGCTGCAGCCCCCCTCCACAGCTCAGTCTGGGTCAAGGCCTCTGCTGTGACAGGGTAGTCACTCCTGCGGGTACTGGGGACCCTCACCAGCACTGAGCACGGGAACAGCTTCCAGCATCCTCCCATACACACTTCTGCATCTGATAGCTGGGTGCTGGGAGCTGTGCTGAAGTCCTGGCTCTTGTACGGGCTCTTCACCACCAGCTGCAAGCATGCTCCACCACCCCTAATCAGGAGGCAGCTGGAACAAAAGCTGCAAACCTGCCCTGGTCAGGGAGAGCTGACAGAGATTTTCCTAGAAGTCAAAGCCTCCTGTAGGTCCCTTTTGATATAGAATCCACTAGAAAGTGCACCACAGTGTCCCCAGAAGTCCTCCGACAATCCTAGAAGTTCTGAAAGAACATACCATCCCTTTTCTTGGCCACAGGCTTAACTTCCCTTAAAATTTCCTCCAGGAAACTTTAACGTTCAAGGGCAGTAAAGAAACTTGTAACAAAGGCTAAATACAATGTGCATAACTTCATACTGCAGCTGCAAAGTTTAATCCTAACACCTTTTTTCTCTGCTTCGTATTTTGCAGTCTTTGAACTCACTGTAACATTAATCAAAAGCAAAACAAAATGTAGGAGTATTGTAGAATTAGACTATTTTCAAAAGATCATTTAGACCCAAAAGTGCAAACAATTATACATGTGCTTACGTTTATGCATACAGGTGGTCTCAGAGACATGGTACTAATTAGCGTATGTGAAATCAAATATGGGCAAAGTGTTTGTGGTGTTGGGGATCCAGTCTAACGCTGGGAGAAATGCTCTGTCAAAATAAAACCAATTTCAATGTGACTTAGACTTTTACAGTGGAACAGAAAAATCCATTCTGCGGCTAACAGGTTAATTTGCAGTTAAAGTCTTTCCTAAAACCGTTATAAATACTTTTTTTTTTTTTTCCCTACACCATATGTAAAAGACAGAAGGCTGCAGCTAATAAATAGCATTTCTCATGCTATTCTCTGAGTCTCCCTGAGGAAGATTTGGTCTCTTCAAAGGGGGTGAAATCCATACAAGGCAAAAAGTGAAAAGAAAGCAGTATTTTTCATTTTATTCTTCCTCATTTTCACTTAAGATTTAGCAAAAATAGAACAATCTATTGAATACAGGTGACTAAATACATGATCTCTCACTATGCAGTTGATGTTTTGGGATTTGCTAAAATGCACATGGAAATTAACCACCAACGAATAAAATAAATTACCATAAACACATATATTGTCATATATATATATATTTTCTTCCCCAAATATGGGATTTTTTACTAAAATACTGATATTAGAGAGACAATGATTGCAGGAAAATATAATCATATTTCAGAATCTTTCTACACATTTAAGAATGTTAGTTATGGAAAGGTATCAACAGAAATGATACAGAACTGTATTTGAAAAGGCTTTTCTTATAACATTATCCCTTTGAAAGACTAGCTTTTGGTGAGGCATCCACTTTCCTTCATCCTATTATTACATTAAGAGAAGATCAGATTTGAATGACTGAAGAAAACATCCAGCTCTTTCTGTGGATTCCCCAACAACCTTCCAACGGTGTCCTTGCTCTGAGCACCTCCTTCTACAACCTGAATGTATTTTCAGTGTAGGTTTTTAGTTTGGCTTCCTACAGGAGGCAAACTTACACTGTCATATGTAATATCACTTTTTGTCTGTTAGCATCAAATTTGAACTCAGAGATCAAGTTCAACAAAATCTGACACAGTGGTAAAGGTGCCAAAGCTATTAACTTCCTGCAAGCGTCATAGAAAGAGATGTGGAAGTAAAAAAGATCAAAACAATGTAGCAATAACATGTTGAAATGTATACGATTAAAACCAGCACATCATCAGAGTCCTAATTATTGTAAGAATGCAGTTTTAACTGTATATTTGTATTAACTGAAATCTTAGAGACTATATTTGAAGAAATTAGACCCCAAGTAAGTGAAGTTATTAAAAATGACTGTATCAAGACCAGAGACACTACACCAGCTCAAGTCAATAGTTCAGGCAGTTTAAGTAGAGCCACGCGGCGTCAAAGACCACCTCATTCATGCCTCTCCCACAGAAAGGTTCTTCCACCCACTCTCTCTGTTGCGGTACATGAAGGGTTTGAAGAAGGCTTGTGTCATGCTGCAGGGGTGAGGAGAGAGCAGGGACAGGGCTCTGCAGGGCGCTGCTCCCCCAGCTCCAGCCTGGCTGCCATGGCACCACCGCACAAAGTGCAAGAACGGCCCTTAGAGGACTGAGGTGCCGGGACTTGGTGACTGCGTTTCCTCTGTCAGCTCCCTTTTGACAGAGTGATGATGCTCAGAGACAGTAAAACAACTGTAAATGAAAAAAAGAGTTGGTCACCGTACACTCGTATTATTTTGCGGTCCTCTGGCGGTGCAAAGCATCTCCTAACACAGTGTGATGGGCTGCTCTAGTGTAGTGTTTTCTCTTGCTGAGGTGCAGATGGGCTTCAAAATTAACATTTCATAAAACCTCATTGAGGATAGATCCCTCACGTTTTCAAATCATTACACGTATCACACAATATCATTCTGCTTGCAGTTTTACCATATTATATATGTAAGGCAAACATTCCTAACTCCATGTTAATGTAGTTTTCTGTCAGGAAATTTTCTGCCCCTTCAAGAGTGGCAGTAGGACAATCAAATCATCTCAGGCTCAGGTGATATACACTTGGGAAAATCTAATACATACACAAAACCAACACTAAGAAAAAAATAAATCAAATATTTAAAATTAAAAAAAACCCAACTCATAGTTCAGATACACAGACAATTATAATTCAATCTAACATTGATGTAACGAGTAGAAAGTATGTGAAAAAGCTGTCTTTAACAGTTTTCTTAATTTAATCTGGAATTAAAATATCTTAATTGAAACTATGTGATTAGTGCATAATTTTCCAATACTGTCGCTGATTTTCTGGTGCTTGTTAAGGCTGGCTTTTGTATAAATCTTAAATGCTAAACCTCAAATTACTGAAATATTTTCTTATCTTAAGGATTCAGGTGAACTGATCATCCCTTGAATGGAATGTCTTTTTAAGAACCAGGAACAGACTAGCTTATTTTGGAGGCACTGACATTTTGAGCTAGTTTGATTCGGAGGAATGGAAACACAAGGTGAAAGGGTTGCTCTGTCCCTTTATAGCTGGCTTTCAGACCCAAGGACTGAGAGCATAATTTTTTCACATGGCAGTAAAACTTGAAAGCAAAGAGGGTAGACTGAGGCCTGACATTTGATAGCTTTTCTTTTTCATTCACACTGAAGAAAGAACACTTAGCATTTCACAGCTTATGAACTGATAAATCCTTTTCCTTAACTCTGAAAGGATAATTCTCTAATGTTTGTACTATTACCTCATGAAAATAAACCAGTTCTTTCATACATTTTACAATAATAACACATTTTGACAAAATTTTAATTATAATATCGTAATATTAGCTCTTCTTTACTGGACTGGTTCAGAATGGTTTAATTGTGACTACTGCTTTTTATATGTCTTTTCAATTAACTGCAAGATTTGGTAGGTAACTTAAAAACTGACATAGGAAAAATATATGTATTCAATGATGTGCAGATAGAGAGAAAATACACTTGAATATTTATGTCTGCAACAAGTTAACCTACTGAGTACCAAGCAGGTGAGAAACATAGCTTAAAAGATCCAGAAACAGTAACGAAGAATGGGTGACTATATTGCATTTATTTATCCATTTAATAAACATAATATAAGTAAACAAGGACTGGATGAATGAAAAGCAAGAAGAACTATGCCTTAGAGATAAAGATGCTCATGAAAACTGATTTGAAAAAAGAATCAAGGTGCTGACAGGCGACAATGTTAAAAGCTTCGAAAGCAAACAAAGCAGAAGTATATCTGAACAGAGGAGTAAGCAAAAAATTAAAAAGGAGGAAGCATCCTGGGAAAGCACATCTAGATTAGAGTATGTAATTACAGGATTTGCAGCTTGATAAAGCAATTGATTATAGCAGTGGATTAATTTTCAGTCATGAGTGAACACCAAGATCTGAAAAAGAGCCAGCTACTCTTTTTGGCAATCTTATTCTACTCAAAAGTTGTAGAGTACAGTTTCATCTGCCTGATGCACAATGCAAAACTAAAAAGGCACTTGACATATGTGTTTAGTTATTTTCAATGGATATCATATAAGGGCATTCCCAAATATATCAGACAATGAAGACAATATTTATTATTGTGTTATTATTTTTCAGATCCAATGAACAATTATAACACCTTAAATTTAAAATTTTTAACATAACTTTAACAGCCAAATAGCTAATATTCTTTTCAGAAAGAATACCGAAAATTTGAAAATAGCACAAGACAAAATCTAAGAAGCTATAAAGAAAAAGGAAGCTGAAGTTTTAGGCCAACTTTATTCATGGTGTCTAATTATATATATAAAATATATTCAGTGAATCAAGTACAGCATATGAGTTTGATCATCAATGCATCCAAATGCTGATTTCTCCACCACCTGTTTCATTTAACACAAGTGTTCAACCCTTTTTGTGAATGCTAATGCATAAGAAATGGCATTTGAGGACTGATCACACAGTACTTCCTGAAGATCCAGTTTTCTCTCAACAAGACCATCTGTGAGGACCAGACCAGTGGGATTTATTGTTCAGAGGGGATCAAGACAGATGCATACGCAAGTGCCTTTATTATAGAGGAACGATCATAATTTTATTGACCAAAACTGCAAATACAGATAGCTCTGAGAAACTCGACTTAAATGATACAAACCTTTCCATCATCTGTCATACAAATCTGAGGACTTCATTGTCTTCACCAGCTTGCTCAGGTTAAACTCCTAAGCATACTTCACGAGCTTGAAGAGACTAGATTGTATTCAGATGCTTATTATTTCTTCACTTCATATGGCAAGACTCTGTGCTTCACGTGGTCTGGTCAACCTCCTCAGTGCTGCTCACCATCTGTTCCTATCTCTTGATTTTTCAAAGAAGCTTCAATTGTTCGTAGCTCCGCAAACAAAAATGATGAAAATTAAGAGGGAAGTGAAACTGCCAAATCATATCTAAATATGCAAAAGCTTTTTATTAGTTTGGTGAGGATCAAATGAAACCTATGCTGTTGAGCACAAGTAGGCAAGTATATCTATCAAATATCAGATATGTCAACCAGAGAAAAGATAATGCAGATTTCCCATAAGGTGTTATATCAAATTTAGTAAACAAATTAATATACAAAGTCATATTTGCCAATAAAATAAAATGGATAGTAGGTAGACTGATGAAATTCAGTAACTCAAGAGGTGTAAAGTTAACTGTCTCTACTTCCTTTTTTGCCTTAGAATTAATTCATAGTTTGCAAAAACAGCTCATAGTTTTAGGTAGTCCTCTGACAAGCAGGGAGTTGGACTCGATGATACTTAATGGATCCCTTGCAACTCAAGATATTCTATGATTCTGTGATATAAATCATATTCAATTTAAATTCTACATCTGAATACATACCATTATATAACATTTTTTGGATGGGCAAGCAAAAAAAAGTTATGATTCATGTGAAATGTCTGTAATAAAATACCCAAATTGTTATGCTGTGGACCATTGCTGTTTTTCATACATTTGACTCTAACATGTTTATTGGCTCAGATTAGGTCTGATCATTTTTGCTATGTAAAAATTAAGAAAGCTAGCAAGGGTGCATTCAAGTATGTAGAGTGGCACATCTTGGCAAGGCAAAAAAGTGAAAAAAATAGACTCCAGATTATAAAATTTGGTTAAGCAGTTTTGAGGGCTTTCTAGTCTGGTTTATCTGCAATAACCAGAAGAGGATCATGTTAGAGCTTGGCAAACAATGTTCTTCTCATTCACTTGTAAAAGAAAAAAAAATCAGGGAAAAAAATTAGTTTGTGTTGAATCAAAACATATGTTTCTCAAGGTTTTTAAATAAAATACTCTATAACCTGCAAAAATTATTTAGGGGTAAATCTGTAAGACTTCATTTGACATGAATTTCAATTGACATTTCATTGCTTCATGTTTAGACCAATCTAGGTCATTATGTAATTTTTGCTTCTTTAAATTTCTTAGTCACTGAAAAAACTCTCCAGTTCTAATCAGACTTTTTAAAAAAATGCGGAAATAGGAAAAAAAATTAAGGACTTTATCCCCTTTGCTTCTTACCAACTTCAGTTTACACAGCTGTGCTGTATGAAAAATCATGCCAGATAGAATGATCCAATGTGCCTTGACAGTATGCAAATATATTTAAATATAAGTACTATATAAATAATTCCTATAGATCAAGAAGTCTAGACATATTCCTACAGGAAGACTAACTACTGGAAACAATATTTGAACAAATACGAAAATCCGATTCGTTCTCCAAAAGATACAGTAGAACATACACAATGTCTAGAGCTCATTCTATATTATTCCAAAAATTCTTCTATGATCTATATCTGATGTACATGATATCCAACAGGTAAAGAGATATGGAATGGGAAAAATAAGAAACACTTGTAGTCTAACAGAAATGCCATTGTTGAGATCAACTTTACCTGACCCTGATTTTTAAATAAAAATAATCCTATTACAACCTACAGAATGTTAAACTTTGCTCATCTCTTACAGCTTGCTTTTATTCACCTACCTGCATTCCTACAAAGGAAGAAAGCTATTTCGGTGAAACCTACACACCAATCTGCAGTCAGATCTTAACTTCTCAAAAGTAAAAATAAGTAAGATTCAAAACCTCTTTTCCACTGTTTAAAGACGCATAACAATCTTTGTCCATTTCTAACAGATAATACGAGTAATGCTGTTAATGGTGAAGTAGAAGACATAAGAAAATAACTTTTTCAATCAATTGTTCTAATTCTATTTCATGCCATTCTAATAGTTTTTTTTATGCTTTTAAAAATTTTATAACCTCCTTTATAAGTGTCTTGGATTGCAAGGGAGAAACTGTTTCAAGACCAGAAATAGAAATCTGAATATGAGAGAAATAAAATTGTCTGGTTTCCATGAGGTTTGGCAGAAAATGCATGGACAGAAAATGTACACATATTTACACATTTATTTTGCATACACAATGACCATGATTGCAGTCAACCAACCATTAATTTATCAAATCGATCATTTGTGCAGCAGATCCTTAGTGAAATATCATTAAGTTACAAAAGCAAATTCACATACAACTTTGCATGCGCACTTGCATGTCTGACCTTTTAAATATCAGGCCCTATTTTTACTGTGATCTACATATCATGTAGATGATCATTAGGTACTGGGGTAGAATCTTAATGACTGAAGCTTGTTCAAGGCTAGTTTATATACATTCAGTGCTCACCTGGGTGAGATTTGGTCTACACAGGTGCATGTTTTTGCTGGTTCACAAAAGGATCAGGGACAAAGGGATTCAAGAAGCTACAGAAGTGCACACATACTATATACATTCAAATAACCAGTAGAACAGATGATAAAAATAAGCTTGGAATAATTTCCAAAAAATATAGCTAACTTGCATGAGTTAAAATCTACCTGGGCAGGAATATTAATACGCTGACATCTGGCAGCGCTACTCAGAGCCAGGTCCAATACAATCTTCATTCAGCTCCTGTTCTCTAGAAAGGTGTGCAACCTTGAAAAATCAATATTTTAGGGATTGTACAACCTTGCCCAGGAAGCAGCAGCACAGAAATTGGGCAGAGTCCGTGGAAGCTAGTCACTGGTTTTGTAGGAATACAAATATGACTTCAGCGGCAGCAGTAGCAGAGTGAAAAGGGATTAGGGAGGTATATTAGTCTTTACAATAGGTCCATAGCACAGAATGAGCAGAACAACCTAATCATACGAATGCCTGTGTCACCACAATGGCTACTGTTTAGGATACAAACAGCGCTGTCAAGGGAGAACGAGTTTCTCTGCCTCTCCCAAGACCTAACCATGATGCTGGAATAAATGCTTCACAAGAGCTGTGGAGGGTTAAGGGGGTGAGGAAAGAAAAATGAAGTGCAGAAAAAAATTTAGCCCACAAATGTGAAGCTGGCAGTGTGGACTGAGTTTAGGATGGACAGGCAGTTTAAACCTACAGAGGATGGGGGGGAAAAGGGGTGGTTGTGGAAAATGCTCTTAAAGACCTCAGATGAAACTCCACAGCTCTTCCAGGAAAATTTTATTTCCCGTCCATGTTGGGGGAAATAACATAGGAAGTCCAAATAAAGTCATCAGAATACATCCAGGTATTCTTATTTAGTGAGTCCACACAAAGCGGGATATTGCAATACATTATACCAAGCATTATAAGCAGTACACCACCACTGACTATCTGTGTACAGGTTGTAAAGAGATACATATTTCGTTATAACACAAACATGGGAAATTCACCCTTAAAAAGCTGCTAGGGCACACAGCAGACTTTTTGGTGAGACTAATGTATAATGTTAGCATTATGCTGGTTAAAGACTCTATTATTTTAAGTTGAAACATTTTGTTCTAGTAGGAGCATCCACTCCACAGCCTCTTTCCTCCCACCCTGTTCCCAACCCCTCCTTCTTTGGGTAATCGAAGTAAATTTAAGATTTGTTAGCATGGCTAACACATTAGCAATCATACACAGTTGCTAGCTAATTTACACCTATTATGCCCCTAACATTATCACCGGTACTGGCAATTTTATCACAAAACATAATGCTGCTCAGAGTTTCATCTCTTTCTAAAGTACAAGTAAGTGGACTTGAACAGCTACTTTTATCTTAGACTGTAAAGACATGAAGGGTACATTTCACAATCAGTGTCCAACTATTGCACGCAGCAAGGTAGGCTCTTCTGTGACATCTGAACTGTTAAAACTAGTCAGACCATTTATTCCAGTGCATTACCCCTTTAGTAGAAAGTAGTTTTTCTTTCACCAATACAGCCAGAAAACAATATAAAGAATTATAAGTAGTAAAAAGGAAGAACACTAAACTTTGTTATTCTATTTAGCCAATGGAACAATAATCTCAGTGAAAAATCTCATTATTAAAACCTCAAGTGACAAAAGACTAGCTTTCTTGAAAAATCTTGTTATTTTAGAAAGTATTGTTACTAATTTATGCTGTATTATTAGTAGGTGATTAATAGAAACATCCAAATAACATACAATGCCAAATACTCTTACACCTACTGCATACAAATTCATTTATGCCATTTGAAGTAACTATATTTTGAACTATATATTAGATGGGGGTAAAGTGGGCTTCACAGAATAGCTACCAATAAATCTTGTACAACAGCACAACACTATATATCACTAAACCTCAAACATCAACATGGATTATGACACAGAGCTTAAAAAGCCATACAGATTCTGCAGAAGTAATACAACATTATCCCTCTACAGACCTCAAGAGATCCTCAAGAATCAAGGGACTGCAACACTGCCAGCCCCGTGTTCAAAAATATTATCAAGTTCCCCTCCCAGCCCCTAAAAAATAGGCCTAAAAAATCATGAGATTTAAAGATAATAATCAACTCTATCCTTTATCTTCTCAAGAAAGAGCTTACAATTCTTCCAAGCTTTTTCCACAGTAGCAATGGTTATTTATTTTCTAGGGAAGTTTGGCTTCTCAGAAAATAACCTGATTTCATGGCTGGAGCTCTAGGAGAAACACTGAATATTGATATATAATATTGTGAGAGCAAGTAACACAGAATGTGGCATACATCTAGATTTTTTACCCATCACCCACCTAACACACATCCTCAGAGATGTAACCAGAGGGGCTCTTTCAGGGAAAAACACTGCATCTTCCCCAAGAACAAATATCTCCCCTGCATTACTTCAGCATGATATATGACTCAATTATATACATCCTTACTGGAAAGACCCTTGTGGTAGCATGGCCATTAGGAAATGCCTCTGTATGCACTTAGTATGCAGTACTAGCAGGTATAATGGCTATTAGTTTAGAGTGGTCTATCCTCTGTAGGGCAAGAAGGTCAATGCCACATCTGTAGAACTAGCCCCTTTCCTTGGGACATTAGTCCTGGGAGTTCAATGTGGACGTTACTTGGGAGGAGAGAGAGCAAGCAGAAGTATTACTCCTGGAGTCATGCCTTTTGCAGAGTCCGTGCGTTTCCACACCTCATAGCCAGGAGAAATATAGTTTAGAGTTGTACATCTGTATCGTCAACTGTGATGCTGGGGATGGAGGGATGGGGGGAGACAGGAAGGAGAAGGACAGGAATGGAGGGAAGGAGAAGGAGGGGAATGGAGGAAGGGAATTCTGCCTGTTGGGAAAGAGATGTCAAGAAAAGGCACCCAGTCATCACTTCTCTTATACTGTGTGAAATTGGGAGTGGAGTTGCAATTCTTACATGGATCTGTTGTCTGTCATTTTGTAAGCTTAGGTTTTCAAGTGGACACTTGCAATATGTCATTTACATGTCAAAGATGGTCTGGGATGTTAGATAAATTATTTTAGACACAAATATTGTAAGATATTAAACCAAACTTGTAACAATTACTACTTAAAGAATAATTTTCAAATCATATATTTTACTAGTCTTTGAATACAAAGTTACAAATGTTAGATGTTCAATTTTCATAATTATCTTCCAAACATAGTTTAAAAAATTCAGGATTAATTTTCCCTATCTAGATTGATCTAGAATGTGCTTAACACAAACTAACTCTTCCAGACACATTTTTTGAACCACTAAGCCGAGGGGATCTGTACAATTTACCACCCAAGGAACAATAAGCCCAGTTTAACAAGTGACCAGCTCAGCTAGCAATATGCAACAGGACTCAGTTAGATAGATTAGGTGTCATTTAGTCGGTGACCTTTTTTTTTCTTTTCTTGATTTGTTAATAATTAATTGTGTGTGCATCTTCTAGCCACAACTAATAAGCATGCATATGCCTTTCCATTACAATCTCACATTTCAGCATATTATAACTTGACTATAAAATCTTGCCTTTGGCAGAAACCTGGTGTTCAAGGACTCAAAAGATGTATATACTACACTTTTTAAACAGGGAAACTAACAAGCTTTTAAAAGATTTTTAAAAAGTATATTTAAACAATTTTACACATATGTGTGCAGACCTCCAAACATAAGCACACTAAAATGACAACACTAAAACCTTTTACATAAAATTGTGACACGCTAAATGAAACCATATTGTTTCCCCAAATTTAGTACAGGAAATGGTTAGGATATCTATAATGCCACTGTGCAATCACAGATACAAACTAATGTCTACCTTTTAATATTAATCCCAGCACTGTACTATAAAACACAGAGAAAAAACCACAGACGATGCCATTTATACTGCCCTTATTCATAGCACTGGGTACTGTCCCTGTAGAAGTCTCAATGTACCTGTGCAACAAGCCAGGGGCTGGGGCTTTACTCAACTCCAGAGGACACGTGTTGGGGGGAGAAATGGGAAGTTTCGGTATGACAGTATTAATGACAAGTGAATAGCCCTAGTGAAAACTTTCAGGCTTTATCACTGACCATGAGAACTGGGGACCACATGAGGTACTTCTTAATGTATGCAAGTTTGGTTTTGCTGGCTTTTCCAGGAAATGTAGGATCAGGAACCTACACCCCTATTCACAAACACCAGGACTCAAAATCAGAACATTTCATTGAATGATGCATGGAGCCTCTGCCTCTGTATTTCACTTTTACATGTCTCTTTAGACTTGAACAGCAACTTTTTAGTTACAGATGCGAGGTAAATCAGGTTGACTGAAATCTGTTTTACCTCTATCATACTGTGCAATTTATATTAAACATCAATATTTTAAAATGTTTTCTGATTCTACAAGCAAAAGAAAACTACTGTCTGGAATTTCATGGAGATGTAAATTTTTTAAAGTTTATCAGCATGCCAAAGCAGACTGTTTCTCTGATAAATGGAAAAACACCTGTAAATTATGATTGTTAATTCAAAAGCAGGACAATCTTCCAGGGAAAACATTAAAAAATCACTATATGAAGTGCTTTTATGTCGCATGGTAATTGTCATATACGAAAAAACAGACCTACAAGAAAAATTTAAGACAAGACTTTTGGGGTTGCTTGCTCCAATTATCTGGACAGAAGAACTCCGGCATGCTGGACACCCACCAGCTGGCAACAATCAGACTGCAAACCATACCCTGAGGGCTAGGTTGATTACATATGCCCTTTAATAACTTTTTATAAGCACTGAGAGTCAGGTAGTACACTGCTATTTTCTCAGGGTAATCTGCCATGTATAAAGCATCTGTCATAGCTTATTTACTGTTCCATCAAGCTCAGGCCTGTTTACAGACTGTGCGCTCAAGAGAGCTCCTTCCTCCTCTGTTTCCCGCTGGGGGGAGTGTACTGCCACAAGAGCCTCATCATAGGTTCTGCAAAGGACTGCCAGCATCCACCTTCCATCGCTGTCAGCAGCAGTCCTCCCTGGTCGTCGCACCCAACACTCAGGCTGTCTCTGACCCGCTTGTCCCCCAAAGCCTGCCCTAAGGTTCACGCCTTCAGCCTGCTACTCACCTTCATACACAGCACTGCTCTGCCATAGCCTGAAGCGCTCTGGTGTCCTTTCTTTTCCTCTCATGGCTCACCGGGAACAAGGCAGCTCTGTGGCAGCCAGGAGCCCTCAGCATCCTCTGGATCGCTGGGATGTGGCACAAAAAATGCTCTCCCTTCTCCGGTTACAGAGTGGGGCAGGGGAGCCGCTGGCTAACACAGTAAGCACTGCACTGCCGTATGACTTTTGTACTCTCCGCAGTCCCCAGTGCGTCGTCTCCCTCTTTTCAAAGAGTCAACACAAAGAGTAGGTGTATTGGGTTTGTGTGGCAAGGTTTTGGTAGCAGGGGAGTTACAGGGGTGGCTTCTGTGAGAAGTTGCTGGAAGCTTCCCCTGTGTCTGACAGAGCCAATGCCAGCCGGCTCTGAGACGGACCCACTGCCGGCCAAGGCCAAGCCCATCAGTGATGGTGGTAGTGCCTCCTCTGGGATAATGTATTTCAGAAGGGAAAAAAGTTGCTGCACAACAGGAGCTGCAGCCAGAGAGAGGAGTGAGAACATGTAAGAGAAACAGCCCTGCAGACCCCAAGGTCAGTGAAGAAGGAGGGGGAGGAGATGCTCCAGGCGCCGGAGCAGAGATTCCCCTGCAGCCCGTGGGGAAGACCCTGGTGAGGCAGGCTGTCCCCCTGCAGCCCAGGGAGGTCCACGGTGGAGCAGATCTCCACCTGCAGCCCAAGGAGGACCCCACGCCGGAGCAGGTGGGTGCCCCTGAAGGAGGCTGTGACCCCGTGGGAAGCCCACGCTGGAGCAGGTTTTCTGGCAGGACTTGTGACCCCGTGGGGGACCCACGCTGGAGCAGTCTGTTCCTGAAGCACTGCAGCCCATGGGAAGACCGCACATTGGAGGAGTTCATGGAGGACTGTCTCCTGTAGGAGGGACCCCACGCTGGAGCAGGGGAAGAGTGTGAGGAGTCCTGCCCCTGAGGAGGAAGGAGCGGCAGAGACAATGTGTGATGAACTGATCGTAACCCCCATTCCCTGTACACCTGTGCTACTGGAGGGGGGGTAGGTAGAGAATCCAGGAGTGAAGCTGTGCCCAGGAAGAAGGGAGGGGTGGAGGGAAGGTGTTTTGTGATTTGGTTTTATTTCTCATTACCCTACTCTGAGTTGATTGGTAATAAATTAAATTAATTTTTTCCCCAAGTTGAGACTGTTTTGCCCATGATGTAATTGGTGAACGATCTCTCCCTATCCTTATCTCAACCCACAAGTCTTTCATTATATTTTCTCTCCCCTGTCCAGTTGAGAAGGGGGAGTGATAGAGCAGCCTTGGTGGACACCTGGCATCCAGCCAGGGTCAATCCACCACAGCAGGTAAAAATAAACCCAACACAATGCCCTATAACACTCATCTGGACACTTTCCTTCAATTCATTAACAACCAACAAAGTATTCCCACACTCCTAAGTTTAAATGCAGGAGGCAGCCTGAAACGAGCTCTTTTAAAATAAGACTTTAAGAAAGACACCATCAAATGTTCTATTAAAATGTAAATATATTGCCTCTATTATACTCCTTTCCTCCATTAATTTTATGATTTGAGCATGGTTTGTTTGTTCTGGTTTCTTTCTTTCTTAAAAAATCTATGCCAGTACTGGCTCAGCTATCCTCTAAGTAAATGTAAATGACAGTGCCCTTAAAGATATTAATAGCTGTTTTGCTAGTTTATTAGGGACTGAATTAATCATTCACTGAAAATAACACAGAAAACTGTGTGTAGTAATCATGTAGTTGGCACTTAAAAACTGACAATGAATTCAACTGAAGTGTTGATACAAATTATTTTGCATACCTCTGAAAGCTTTAGCTTTGAAAACGCTTAGATTTAAGGCAAATGGATTCAAAAGGATAAAAAAACAAACCAGCTTATTAAACATTTTTGCTAGCACAACAGACTCTGAAACTTTTAAAATCAATAGGCCTTTCCAACCCTGACAATGCTGTGAAAAGTTTTACAACCAATATTAGCGATACACGGTTACAGTGGCGATATACTAAAGTTACTTTATAGAAAAACAAGAAACAAAGAGAAAAAAAACCCTTCAGCAGCACAAAAAGAGCCCCTTATGATTAAATTTGGATAGGCTTAAATTTCATAAATAGATTAAAACAGTGAAACATTACAGTGTACTGATAGTTTTATCTTTAAAAAAATCTTTTGCATTGTATTATTGAAAAATAATAAAAATACATAGTGTAAAATACATCCAACAGTTGTCACCATGAAGCTGCAAGTGTTTTTCTACATAAGAGAGAAAAAAAAAGCAAGTTTTATGACAGAATTTCCACTCCTCAGACTTTGCTGTCCCTTGGAAGAACCACGGAAACAGGAAAGCAGGAAAATGTTCAGCTGTACTTTCCAAGTCATACTTCTTTTTTAGAGCTGTAATACAAAATCTGCCTACTGGGCAGCTGAGTATAGACCAGATCTTAGCCAGAATAACTGATCAGAGCCTTGTTCATTGCTAGTTATCCGTAAATCCTTCCAACAGGACTTTGTCTTAAGACATGCTTCAGATTTCACAGACAGAAGAATAGGAGAACAAAAGGTCATCTCTGTGGGTTAGTAAATCTATGGGTTTTTAAAAAATATAAAATAGTGCATTAACAAAGTACTCCTAGACACAGCTTTACAAAAGCTCATAAAGCAAACAGGCAAACCCAGGGCCTGACTTGCATTACCATGAGTTAGAAATCTGTTCATATCTAATTATAGTATCAATATTTGCTGAGCTCTGAGAGTCATAAAGTTTCAACTTCTTTCTTCAATTTGTGGTTCTAATTTGATCAATAATTTATTATCAACTGAAAATGAAACACACCTTATTAATACTAGATAAACAACATTCTGCTTTAATAGTGTTAAAGTTAAGCAAAATGTCTGGCAATCAGGAAATCCTGATTTTCTCTAAACATCCTATTCTAGGATGGAATTAAATCTTTAGACCAAGGAGGCCAGCATATTAACCGTTCTATAGAAAATATCTGCAGTAAACTTTAGTCACATCAAAATTAAAAATATTATATTACTGAAACAGAAATACATCCAGATCCAAAGCAAGCTACAAGGCACTCACAACACAGAGTTTAATGAAGGAATATAGAACGCAAAGCCTAAGCCAAAGAAATGAAACACAGAAAACGTACGGTAGGAAATTATATATCTTAAGTCCTGGAAGATACCCATAAACATAGCTAGAAGAAAATGTTAGGACCTTTAGATGAGCACACAAAATCAAAAAATAAGTAATGGAGAATTGGATTCTACAAGTAGAAGGAGTGAATCAGAAGATATGGTAGTGTTACTGCATAAAATAATAACACAGTATGTCAAGTATACTCCATTCCTTTGATTACCTAATCATAGTGAGATTATTGCAACATTAGAAATAATGCTACACAGACCAGGCAGAACAGTATTAGGATGCAAGGTTAAGACTCAGAAATTAGAGATAGGTTCTCCTTTTACTCTTTAGGTAGCAGTAAGTTAGATGAAGTCTATGCCAGAAGAAAAACTACAAAAACAAAAGCAGCAGCAAAACCAAGATTGTTTAACAAAAGCAGAAATTGAAATGAATAAACTGAATTTTGTTAATCATGTTTTTCTAAACTATATGTTTTATAATCAGTGCACGACCTTGTGAGCACTCTCCACCTTTCTTCAGAGCTTTAATAAGTTACCATACTAAATTTAATCTTCCTAAGACTATTTGAAATAGTATACTGGTTCACTACTATATAAAGAATTCTTCCAATATTCTGATCATCTGGGTAGGATTTAAGACACAAGGAAGAAGTGGCATTATGTGTTTTTGAAAAGGAGAACAGAACTGCTGTCACCCTTTCAACAGGCTGAAGGAGTGGGATGGGGAGGCTGGACAGGGACTGAACAGAAGTAGAGAGACAGAGGCACAATTTACCATGATAACCACCTGGCCAAGGAGCAAGAGTGGCTGGAAAGAAAAGTTGCTGAACCCACAAACAAGAGGATGGCTGTGAACATGGCTTGAGAGCAAGCCGATTGCTGAGGCGTGAGACCCAAGGGCCAGGAGGGAGGCAGGCTGCTCCACTGCCTGCTGAATGAAGCCCAGGGTGGTGGAGCTCTTCCCAGGCTGGATGCAGCCCTTGTTTCCTAAGGTGGAGTGGCCCAACCTGAGTTTAAACCTGGTACTTTGGAAGTTTCCAGTGTTTACTGAAGTCATAACACTGTCATATTTTCATTTGCATTAAAATCATCCTTTGATTAAGCAGCAGTTTGGATTGTGTGCATGTATCATTAATACAAGGGGGAATTTCCCCAGAACATTGTTATCCCCCTCCCAAGCCCCTCGCTTCATGCTGCCGTTGCCTTCCTTCTGTATCATCAGTCCTCTTACATTCAAATTCTCTTTATGTCTGCTCCTGGTTTTCTTCCATGTTATCTGGAGATGAGAATTACCTGGGGATTTATTTTCAATTGTCAGTATCTCCAAAGCAAGGCAAGTTGTCAGAGGTGCAAGAAAACACAGTAATACCAAACAGACTCAGGATATAAGCTTATTTATTCATTTTCTCAAACCTAGTGGAAATAAACAGAAGTTGTCCCTCCTCATACTTCTTCATAGAATTGTAGAATCATTTTAGTTGGAAAAGATCATCGAGTCCAACCATTAACCTAACACTACCATAACTCTGAACATTTCATTTCTTCCTAAGATAGGGCTTTTGTAAATGGTTACCTTTCAGTAAGTGGTAGCTCACACCGACATTTAAACATTACTAACTTACATGTACTAGACACCTGCATATAATAAGAAAAAAAGAAGAAAGGATGACTGTTTTTCACAGTGCTTGTAAGTGCAAAACTGACATGCTTACAAAAATAAAACTGACAACAAATTAGAACAACACATAAACTATAAATTTTATCAAGAAAATACACTGATACAAAATTATGAAAACATACTGTTCTAGTTCCCAAGATAAGGTTCACTTAGGAAGTGTTTATCCAGATGGAGAGAACCCATCAAAAGGCCTTATCACAAAAGTACTTAGGCTACTCAGAAGACTGAACGTATCAGAAAATCATATGAATTACAGATAAAAGTCCCATTAGTCCATCTTGAAGGACCCAAGTATTACAGCAATACTTGTGGGTGCTTTAGAAAAGAAAGTGAGAGAAAGAGACATCTCCTGTCAAAACAGATTTTTTCCCTGATGTTTCTTACTCTAAGTTTAAATGTCTTAAAGGATGGAGCTTTTAAAATTTCTTTAAGAAAGCTCTTCCACAATTGTATAGATCTCAATGTCAGGTAGTTGTCTTGTTATTGATCTAAACTGTCTCTTTACTAAATTATATACCCTTACATCGAGTCACATTCTCTTTGGCACATTTTACATGCAGTACCATGACATCTTACCCTAATCAGTGCAAAGAATTTAACCACATTTTTGCTGCCTCCAAGGTATTCACATCATTCCTGTTTCTCTAGGTGGCTGTCATATTGCAAGTACTCATTAATTAGCCAAACCCAACATTTGCATTTTTTGCTTTTTCCCTTTCAGTTCTGTCTGTCCACATTCATAATGATGTCTATTGGTGGATAAGGAACTGCAGACACATATTCCAGCAGTTTTGTAAGCAGCATGTTACAGAAGATCCCAACTTTGTGAACTGGTACCTTCTCTAAGCAGATGGTAATCACCTCTTACGGGGTGAGAACAAATGTCTTGCCAATCCTTAGATTTGTTGATTTGCTGATCATGTGGAGAAGGTAAATAAATATAAGTAAATGACAAAATAATTGAGTCTCTACTGTGTGCTTGCCTGACGTTCAGGTAAAAAAAACTCATCTATATTTATATATAATGACATTTCTTTGGCTCCTTCTCCTTGAAATGCTTATGTTAAGCTGAATTTACCCTCAGCTCAGGGTCCTGACACATTTGCAGTAATATCTTCACACCAAAAGTCATTTCAAAGCAGAAAACACAGCGCTGTCACACTCCAGAGCAGATTTGGGTGTTTAGGGGCAGTCACTAAGTAAAGCACCAAGTCTGAGATTCATCTCCCCGAAGAGTAGCTGTTTAGAAGCTCAAGCATTACTGAAGGGAGACAGTCACATCGACAGAGGCAGACATTCCCTCCATCCTGAATGACATCCCTCTCCACTGACTACAGATGGAGCCTGGATAAGAACAGGACCATAAACAAGGACAAGAAACAGTCCCTATGTGACTCTCTCTCCCAAAGGATACAAATAAAAAACTTAGTCCTTACTCCGCTAATGAAGCAGGTATAACTTTCCACTTGTACGGCTTTACTCTCATCCGTTGAAAATTGGAATTTTGCACTTTCTGCCTAGCCATCCAGATAAAAATGGAAAAAAAATTACACTTCAGAAGAACAAGCCCAAAGCAATATTCCAAGCACGAAATGGCAGAAATTCTCCGTACCTTAAAGGAATAAACTTTTCCTGACAATTGGGAATCAGGGGGCACTATTCCTGCTGTTTAGTTCACTTAACTTGGCCAGCCACTTTGAAATTTTCCTCTGCAATCTCTTCATCACACTCATTAGTGTGTCGTTCCCCCTCTAAATCAGCACCTCAAATGGGTCATCAAATGCTAGATTTTCTTGAGATGTGAAGTTTGGAAAATCTTCAGCCACCAACATAATGAATAATGTCATATACTGCACATGCTACATGGCATCTTCTGCGTCTTGAAATTGTTAGGTGCTGTAGCTACCAGTTCTATGCAAACACATGCAACAATTAAGTTAAAAGAATGGAAAAAAATGCAAGAGCAGTGACTCTTCTCTGTCAAAACTGAAAAAACACCAGCAAGTGAACAATTTTTATGTAATCATACACTTAAACACCATCTGTAATAAAAAGCATCAGATTGGAAATTTCACCTTCCAAAATTTCACCAACATCAATGCTGGATAATAAATACTAATCTCACTTAGCATTTTTCCACTGTCTGCCTCACCACAAGAAATATTCTGTTTAAAAATTTTTGGCTTCTCTGGCTTTGTATCAAGTTTAAAAGTACTTCACACAATGGGTGTGTTTATACCAAAATGTTAAGATATATGAGCACAGCTGCCACTAAATTTAATATGATTTGTATGTTTTGCAAATGTCAAAAGAAAGGTCTTGGCCCTCTGCAGTCTGTCATACTGGAGAATTAGCTACAGAAGGAGGCATGTTTGCTGTTTTTTCAACTATTGGAAGAAAAAAAAATAAAAATAAATAAAATAAAATAAATTATAAAACCAAAATAAAAAATAAAATAAGGTTTGTAAATGGAAAAAAATTTATTTAACTTCAAATAAGGTCATCTTAATCAAGCAGCTGCTACTGCAGTTGCAGTGGTGTACAAAGCTTTTCATAAAGCTGTTAAAGATGTGGATTTTACATCTTTTTTAACTCTTCAGTTATTCTTTTGGAAAACAACTCATTCGCTACAAAGGGTTTCTGTGGCTCCTAATGAAGACTATGGCACAAATATGGCATGGTGTTCAGGAGCATATTGGGTCTATAGAATGAATGTGATTCATAAAATTGCCTCTGTCGTGAATGAAATCGTCCCTTTCCTTTTCTTCTCTTAAGAACAACTCAAAACATTTAATTGCTAAGATTCACCAGACAGACAATTTTTAACATGTTCCTGCCCGAATCCCTGCCTTGGAAATAGAACTGGAAAGGACAAGGCGTGTGTGGGGAAACAAGAATGAGCCCCTGAGTTTCAGGAAGTTAGGAAGAATGAAAGATGAGGCTGGTTAAAAAAAAATAAGGTAAAAGAATCAGTTTTCTGGTCTGCCTAATTTAGTTTGCCTTGTCCTTACAAGGAGGAATAAGTGGGTCTGTCATTATAACACATCTAGAAGAAAGAAGGATGTGTTGTCTGACAAAAACAAGGCCATGAGAGAAGGATGGGAGACTGAAAAACACCCTCATGAGAGTCAGGAAGAACCCACTGACCATCCGTCGTATCAGCAAAGCTGACAACATAACACTTACATGAAAGAGACTATGGATGATGCCTCTGAAGACCTCAGAGAAAAGGAATCTTGGGCAATTTTCATTGCAATTCTTGTCATTTTTCTCAAAGGAAGGAAAAAGCACAGCAAAATAATTAAGACCAAGAATTAGTGCTGTGGGAAAACTGTAGCATTGGATAGAAAAACATTAGAATGACTGCTAGTGATCAAATGGGTATCTGCTCTATGGATGGGCCCCAGAGAAGCGTGAATCAAGCTGAGACGAATGCTAGCGTGGCTGATGAGACGAGTTTTAAATTAAGAAATACAGGGCGAAATTAGAAGGAGATTTGTCTCATTTTCATTTGCATTAGCTCAGTTATTCGTGGGGGGGAGGGGGAGAAAACCAGATGAAGCTCTGGAAGCAGAAGAAGGTCTGTGCATGGCTGTAGTTTACAGGAAGAGGAAAATGAGTAGGTAAGAATACAACAGTAGAAGAATGATCATCAGAGAAAATTTGAAAGTACAATAAGGGGAATGAAAATATTAATGTTGATGAGAACGGTAAATATGCAATCAATGCAGATAATGAAAGGAACATGCCAGTCTAGCCTGCATAGTCTGAAAGAAGGCTAGATCCACTAGTTCCTAAAGGAAGTAACTGAACTGCTGAAAGGCAAAGGCAACAAAACGGAGGTGTTAAATTTACTGATACAGACCGGAAGGCAACTAGAATAAGCATAATAGAAATATTAGGGCAGTCCTGGCCAGAACAAAAAGCATTGGGAAAACGTGCTGTTAATGAAAGAGAAATTTCTCCCGTGAAAGAGAAAAATATCATACTGTAAGATAGCATTGTAATTTATTGACATGACAGTACATGAGAAGGCATAACACGAATAAAGGATAATCCCAGATCTGAATGAATACATCCATTGAGTTTCAGTATCAGCAATGCTAATGAGCTCAGTGCCCAAGGATGAGGGCTAACTGTGGAGAAGGAACAGAAAGGTTTTATCCCACCTGAACTGAAAATAAATCTAAAGCAGTTTAATGCTTTCAAATATTTCAAGTGATTGCTGGCCTTGCTTAACCTGTCAGTGTGAACTTCAGAATACAATGGGACAAAGTAAGCCAGGAACAATGTCTAACAAAGTGGGAGTAAGGAGCAGGAAATGTGTCATCCAGAATTTGAACAACAATTTTTAATTGTGTGAAGAAGACTGAAAAAGCCAAGAAGGTGCTATTTCAACAGCTTTGAAGAGAACCCTACTTTTCTGTCTGTGATGAAATTTGAACTGAAAGCACAAATGGCCTCAGTGGCTTAATAATAAGCTTGAAGAGGAAAAACCTTTATTATTATGTTTTCTCCATATTTTAAAAACCTTGCATTAATGCAAGTTTCAAATGTATGATGCAATGCTATCAGCAAGGTAACAAACTACACAAGATGACTCCCTGCTATGTGCTTCTTAGGAATAGCAAACAACATATGACTACTGAAGTTCTGCTGAGTGAAGTTAGCAGCAGATCAAATTTTATGCTGGTATTTTTTCTAAAAAGAATAATTGTTAGTATCTACACGTCATGAGCCTAGTGGATAAGAGCAGATATGAAAAAAAACAAAACACCATTAATACCTAATCATTTGAAGGAAAAGATCCTGACAGACACTTCTTTCAGCACAAACAGACAGTATACGATCCCTGTCATAAACAAAAGACAGCTGTAACGGAGTCAGTATCACAGTACAAAATTATCTGATAATTTCATTATAGGGGAAATTCAGTTCCCCTCATTTTGGCAAAATATATACCACAATATGAACATGCCCCTTGATGGAAGGACAATGCAAGAGGTAGAAAATGTACCCAACCAATACATAGTGTTAGACATGAAGCTTGAATGTTTATCAGAACTATTAAATAGCTAAACGTTATCAAATATGATTGTAGATTTCGGGGAAAATTTTTGTCATTTTGTAGCAGTGATTTCCAAACTTGTGAAAGATGCTTTTCTTTCTGTATGTTTAAAAATTGTAAAAAAAGAAAATTTTGACAGAAAATGCTGGGCAAGTGAAATAAATAAGTTTTAAATAGGTATTTTTAAATGTAATAAATACAACAAATAAAAAATAAATACATAAATTTTAAATATAGTTCAACATAGATATGAGTAACAGGATCTGCTACAGCCACTGAGTTTAATAAATAAATTGAACAGACATTTCACAGTGAACATAACATTTGATAGAATCATAGACTCATAGAATCACTTAGGTTGGAAAAGACCTTCAACATCATTGAGTCCAACCATCATCCATGCCCACTAAACCATGTTCTGGAGTACCCCATCTACTCACTTTTTGAATACCTCCAGGGATGGTGACTCAACCACTTCCCCAGGCAGCCTATTCCAATGTCTGACAACCCTCTCAGTAAAGAAATTTTTCCTAATATCTAACCTAAATCTCCCTTGCCGCAACTTGAGGCCATATATCAAATGCATCCCTAAAGTAACCTGGAACAATAACCATTTGAGATTATACTGAAAGCACTTAATATTGACCAAATTGTCCTAGCACAACAGTTTATTTAAAAGCTATTTCAATATTTTAGGATGCTTAGGAAAAAAAAAAATCAGTTTTTGATGTAGCTTGAACTTGCACGGTTTTTGTTCAGGTTCAAAAATTTTGGCTAGTAGGATGATTCTGACTCACTAGTAAGGATTTAAGATTTTGCCTATTTTGGCAACACCAAAAATTACAGCCTTTGATATATTTCCTATGCAACGTAGTACACTAAATGATTCCAGCTTATTTTTTATGTATGTATGTCATTCATTTGACCCTTTAACATTGGGCCTCTTATATCAATTCTTCCCTAAGAGCTCTGGTAAAAGCATAGCGTAAGCTCATGTTATTAAACCACGAAAATCACTTAGTGATCTGATGTTGAATTTACATAATATCAAGTTATCAAGTACAGCCATGCTGACAGAGCTAAGTCAAAAGAGTAAGCTTCCATTTACTCACTTATATTACTAGAAAAAGTTGTAATTGGTACCTATGCACAACAGGCACAAAAGGACAAAGCACGTGTATTTTTACTCTTGCCTCTTAAAGGAAAAAAAAATAAAGCGTGTACCCAAAAATCCATTCATCTTTAATTTCCTCAATCTGATAAGAAATGTATGATATTCTTATCTTTCATCCAACTCCTACTTTCTATAGGTACATTTCCATGAACTTTAGCAATGGTATCAAACTAGTGGTTAAATCAGGGCAGTGTCTGTATGATATCCAGTACAGACAGAACCCATTATGAGAACACATAGGTACTGCCATAACAGAACTCATAATACTTACAGAATTAGTACAGGATCACTGTGCACACTGCCCCACACATGTAGATACTGTGGAAAAGCAGCCTAGAAGCTACAAATGGAATTTAAATGCCACCAGTGATGTGATGCTCAAAAGCACAAGAGTCAAAACTAAAAGGTGGATCTCCCTTGAAGTACTCTTCTGGGTAACGCACTGAGAAGCACTGTCCTGAGGGGGACATTAATTTTATTACTTATTTTGGCACTAAAAACCACATTGAGAACTACACAGACAAGGCCATAAAAAGAGTAAAAGCAGTAAATCAGATTACACTAGTCCCTCTATCACACTACCAGAATTGTTCCTCGGACCTCTTGAAAGTCATACTAACTTTGTGATGCAATACATGTATAGTATAGCAATAAATACGTTACATGTATGAACATAGGGCTTTTTCTATATAAACAAATTCTCACTTGCTTCATTGCTAAATATTCGTGTCATTATACTTTCATCACAGTACAGTTGCATCAAACAAGTAAAATCATAAACATGACACTTTTCACAGTTTGAATATTTCAACAAGAAATCAGTTGTTTGTATCCAGACAGATTGCAAGTACTTTTTACATGAACCATAGCTTTGGCTTTATTTACATTTATTCATGATTTTTAAAATCAAGGGGGTTTTAAGCTTATTGAGGTTTCTGTTTAAGCTTTACATCCTAAAAGTTTAAATGGGTCCTTTATTTCTTCTCTCCTTGTATTAAGAAAAAAAATACAACTCTCAGACAAAATACTTAAATCTAAACACTTGAGTTCATTTCCTTTTCACCCTCATTGCTCTCACTAGAAACCGATTTCATTACTTTTTATATTAAAGATCCCTATCTAAAGTACCTACGTAATATTTAAAGATATCTGTGTGAAAAGTGATGGAAAGCACTGAGGAGCAAGCCATTCTCTTATTACTCTTAGACTGTGGGCCTACCAAACAAAAAGGCAACGAAGTTGGTAGGCGCCAGTGAAGATGTGGTTTCAAGCTCACAGTGAGCCTGACAGGGATGAGCCCCAGCCATATTCCTCTGTATCAAGAGTGCCTTGGGTTTCCTGCCTTCCCACTCATCACCTGTCGAGCAATGGTTACAAAACGAGCAGGACGTACGTGAGCAGACAGATGTCTTAGAGGGATTCTAAGCTCTGTGCGGGCAAATCAGGCATTTCTTTTGCATGCACACCTCTCTGCTTTTACTTGTTGAGTGGCATCATTAATGTCTGGCCAAGTTCCTCCGAACTCTGCTCTGCTCATTATTTTTCATTTCATTTCTTCACCATCCAGGGCTGAGTCCTGCGAGGTGCCAGGTGAACACTGGTTGGAATGCTCTTTAAGGAGCTAAGTGCTTTTTAGAGATATCTTTGCATATAATTTGGCACACAAAGGTATACTGCTTCTCAAGAATACAGTTCCTTTTTAAATACAAGTTTGAGGTTTTGCATTTCTTAGTCACAGCTATATTGTATTGCTTTCTAATAGCAAAATTATAGTTTATATGTTGTTTTACAGTGCTACTGTAGAACTGTTTTCATGTAGTTA
The DNA here is from genome assembly GCF_964188355.1 of Buteo buteo. Taxonomy (NCBI): domain Eukaryota; kingdom Metazoa; phylum Chordata; class Aves; order Accipitriformes; family Accipitridae; genus Buteo; species Buteo buteo. The sequence continues at coordinate 24,878,178 of NC_134172.1, read as the reverse complement.
ATTCCACTGTATACTGCCACTGGAGAAATATTTTAAAAGTTTCAGAAGGAGGAGCCAAATTGAACATTAAAAGTGTTCATTTGCCTGAATAACCTTTAAATAATGAATTACAGGACTGATAAAATAAATGCATTTGAAAAATCAGACAACTTTGAAAAGCATTATCTTCATAATTTTCCCCAGAATTACTTGAGTCCTGTCTTGCTTGCCTTTGAATCAGATATTAATCTCTGGCATTACTTGATAACTATGGTAATGTGAAAAAAAAAGAAAAAAACCAAAACTCACTCTGTGTACTGGAAGAGATTTTTTTTTAAAATGTTAATATTTGGTGTACCTTCTTCCCCATTTTAAATAGGATTTATATGCTGACATGGTACACTTACTTCTTTTATATTGTTATGAGCTTTTTAAACAAAAACCCCTATGCCAATCACTTCTACAGCTACTATTAAGCACTGGTGTATTTAGAGTTAAGCACCTACTTTGCTAACACTTCAGAAATATTCTGAGGCTGGAATTCTGATTTTTTTCTCCCTCATTCAGAGGTAGGAACACTGAGAAAGTTACAATTTTAAGATTCCACCCATCCCAAGTTGATCTGATTTATAACTCTCTTCAGTTCAAAGACCATGCTGATGCCTTTGGTCCATGGCTCCCTTTTGCAGTGAACTAATGCAGAAGATTTATCAGAACTCTCTCTGGCTTCTGATGCCTTGACCACAGCTTTTTCCTCACATATTTTCAGATCTCAGCAGGACAGACGGAGTAGCACTTCAGTAGCTTTTTTTTCTGAACAAGTCTAGATGGCAGTTGAGGTAGTTTTAGGCAATTACTCCCATAGCCTGGTCTTCTGGTTTAACACATGTGAGAAGCCTTTCCAAGGGACAGTAGGACAAGCACAGCTTTGCTGTCTTCAGCTGGCACATCTCTCTAACTCTGGCACCATCCAATACGTGCTGAGGTTGACATTATAAAAAGTACAGGACTTGGTTAGGATGGCTGTGGGGGAAGGTCAACAGCCTAGAGAAAGTACAAATCATACCCTATATTTAAATAAAAAGACTGTATGTGTTCTTACTAAAAATTCAGAAGATTTTAGAAAAAAAAGAAAAACGAAGACCCCTCCATGACCAGCTTGTTCTTGAACATATAATCTAGCATTTAAAACTTTAAATAGACTATTTTACTTCTGACTATCAAAACGTAGGGTTGGGACATCTCATCCAGTCAGCCAAAACTTGGGGAGGAGGGGAGAACCCCTAAAAAACAAAACCAAAAAGTGATATGTGTTTCATCAGAACATGGTGAGGATCAACTATATTGACACATTTGGACATTGCATTTCAATACTTCCTCAACCCAGACTCAATTTAATCTCTGTCACCCAGCAGTTACTTAAGCTTTGAGATTAGTGCAATATTTTATTTCTAGCCTCTTTTGAACCAAACCACCTAAACATATTGTGTGGCGCTTGCTAGTCAACAGAGTACCACAGAACATCAGCACTGTTGTAGAGTGGATTCAACTTCATAGTCTTTGAAACCAAGATATAAATAAGGGAAATTATGCCACATACAGTAATTTGCTAAGTAAAGCTGATGGCCAGTTAGTGTAAAGTTCACAAATATAATCCCTTTTCAAAGGGGTTGACACAACAGTTAACATCATAGGAAAAATGTTAAAGTAGTAATTCTGAAAAATTAATATTTGGCATAATCTTACTTTTTTATTCTAAGACTAATTAGAACATGGGAAAACCTATGAAGTGGAAAGTAACTTTAAAAAGTGGATAAAAAGTGAACTTAAATGAAATAAAAATTTTGTTATCAGAAAAAAATTTTTTTTAATATCCTTTCAGAGCTGCAGAGCAACATAAAGGTTTTCTGGAGACCTTTGTAAATCATCTCGAAGAAAGGAGAAAGGAGATATCCTTGTTTATTTTTTAAAGTATCATTCATGGTCAATAGGTTTTGCAATGATCCTGTGCTTTCTCTTTCAGAGATATTTCAGCTTTACAGCCTCTAATCCTAAATTTAAAGATTTCTTGACCAACAATAGAAAGAAGTAGTCAAAATTAAGTATCAGGGGTTTTCAATGGAAAAATTATTCTGAAGTGGAAAACGGGGCTCCAGGTCTTTTCAAGACCTGAACAACTGGGTGGTCATGTAATACAATTCTTTGCCAGAGGGAAAAGGAATGGGACAGATTATTATATCGGTGCTGATGCTATTCTATTTTTGAACATTTCATCTTTTGTAATAGTTCAGATCAAACCTGAAGACAAGATGGATTCAGAATAATGTTTAGACCTTTGAGCTACCCTCCTCTGCCAAATAATACCATCAGCAAAGAATGAGACACATTCAGAAAGATATTTTGTTTAAATACTTTACAGAAAAAAAAAATCCTTTATTTTTTTAACATCAGCCCAGAAATGTAGGTGCTAAAAAGCACTCTAGAAGCAGAAAAGGAACAAGCAAGACTAGACTTGTCATGCAAAAAGCCTTCCTGACAAAATACATCTGGCAATGACCAAGTAGTCAGTTTAAATTTTCTGAAAAAAATTAATGGTTTCAACTTCAGTCTGTACTTCCAGCGATTGAAAAGCCTTTGTGTGTGAGTAATTTGTCATAGTTACGGCTGAATAGGTGTCAGACAAAGAAGTTAGGCTGGAAGGTGCATAAGTTATTAATGACTCCTATGCAAACTACAAAGCTATCACAAGAGTTGGCTCCTTTTAATTTTTAAAAACGTGAAGCAAATTGAACAAATCCATTGAAAACTTTGTGGGACATTACAAAAAAAAAAAAGTATTTTTTCCTGTGTTGTGCCATGTTGAGTCTAACAGCGGATTTCAGGATTTCAAGTTCTAAAACAGATGTTCACCCACATCTTGTAAAAGATCTGCATTCACCTTTCAGAGGACTTCCTGAGCTATTGATCCTCAAAGCTTACCCATATGAACAGAAAAAACTTTCTTTTGCTCTCGAAAACTCAGCACAAAAATTCTTGCTTTTAACGCCACGCTCAGCAAGCCATTCAAATTAGAAAAAGCTGTGCATACGTATATGAGGTGAATGTCTTCATCGCAGCACTTCCTACAGCAGCTTGGCTCCTTCCAGAGTCTCTGCTCTTTTCTTCTGCTATTTTTACATTTCTATGTATTCCTAAGTTCTTTTTTTCCTGTTTCTTCCTTATGTTGTGATTTTAATGCGTCTTTCCCTGTGTTTTTTCTTTTACTTGAAAATGCTTTTTTTCCTGCAAATGATCTGTCTTTTCAATCCAATCTTTTCTGAGAGCTCACCAGGTCTGTGAAGTGGTTTTTAACCCCTTGTACATCTATCAAATGTGTCAAAGCTGAATCATTTGTATTTGATTTACACAGTAGGCTCTATGAGTCTATTTATTATACTTCTGTGTATTTGCAACAGCAGTCATTGTGATCAGAAAACCTGGGACTGAATCAGTGACCTCCAATAAAGAACAAAAGTCACAAGTCTCTAAACTGAGTTAACTCCACAGCTATGCCTGTGACAAATTCACATTGCTGGTCCTCAGGCTGGATTCAGTCAGGCATTTGGAAGACATGCCGCATGCCACTCATGTCTGGAAGAGATACCTCTTCAATACTTATTAAAACATCAAGTGTATTGCTTATCGTGCTCCATGAGGTATAACAGAAATACATACCTACTGAGTAGTTCATTAGGCCAAGCATGAAGTAGGAAAACACCATTAATAATCATACAGAGAATCTATGCTAAGGACTCAAATTGGGAAAAAGATAATGCTTTCAGAAAGGAGTGTATTTTGCTGGCTGGTTGGACAATTCAAACATACACAGCACAGCAGTGAGTTAACTCCAAGCTGTCTCCATTGCTGTGACTTTTTCATTGTGCCAATGCTATAATAAACATTCAAATTAAAGGTATTTTGAATGCTAATACTCTGTTTAGTGCATCATGGTAGATTTCAACAATCAAAGCTTTATTCATTAAGTACATCCTTGGCAGGTGTGCCCATTTCTGAAGCATTTAGATATCCCCGTGATCTGCCAACAACTTTATGACAAAAATCCACCAAAACACCACTATTAAGGAGGTATGTGTGAGCCACCACCTAACAATGACCTCTTCTACAAGTGGGAGCTTCCTCACAGTAGAAAACTTTCACACCAGCTGCACTCTGTACGTTCAGTTATCAAAGTAAAATTACTTAGATTTCAAGATTTCACTAGCACTGAGTTGGTGAAGATTGAGGCAAAGAAGGCACTGAGCACCTCAGCAACATCTCTGCTGTTACTAACTCACCCACCCTATTTAGCAACAGGCCCACATTGTCCTCACATAGTCCTTTATTACTAATATAGTGGTAAAAGCTCTGCTCAGTGCCCTTGACAAATCTCAATTCCAGCTGAGTGTTGCCTTTCCTAAAATCCTCCTATATGCCTGGACAATCTTTCTATATTCCTCTTTTGAATCCTGTCCCTTTTTCCACCTCCCATATTGCAGCATATATTTCAATTCCACAAACAGAACCTGGGGGGGGGGGGGGGGATCCAAGGAATGCTTTTGACCATCTGGGCAGAGGAATATCATTGGTACATCCAGATACAGGCCCATTTTATGGGACTGAATCTTTCTGTGTAGCCATTCGTCCTGAAGACATCACATTGTATACTATCAATAATCATTATGCCTCATGAGACTTGACAGACGGGTATCTCAATTATATTTCTCTATCCCCTAAATTAATCTTTTTGCCTCATAGGGGTCTCTTAGATAATTCAAGCAATTATAACTTAAAGTCATATTTTCAAAAGGTGGGATAAATCTAGACACTTTTTTCTTCTCTGTAATTCAGTATTACAACAGATAATTTAAATGGAGGCAACCTAACCAGAGTCCGCAATCCATTACTGCTAGCAGTGCAGAACACAGGCTGCACCTAGAAATATAGCTGCATCCACCTTCTTTAATCTGCCATCTTAGACTTTGCATGAACAAATAAATGTTCTTTTATGTATACCTAGAGTCACAGAGACTCCTCAAGGACTCAATGACATACACATATCCACCTAGACAAGCACATGTTACAAGAAAGAGGCACTTACTATTTGTTGGAGAGCTTACCCTCAGAAGTAAGTCTCTCGTGAGTTCACTTGACTGGGCAGATTATGAAGGTTTTGGGTTTTCTAGCTGCCCCATTGGCTAAATCTGCTGTATGCCTTAGTTTTGTCAGCAGAATACATTCCAGACAGACGTCCCCCCAAGACCCTCACCAGCAACATTATCTACTTTTTCCCACCCCATAAACTGATTAGTACTATCTTTACCACATTTCTTTAATTCTCTTAACTTGATGTGAACTGTGATCATGTTTTTGATATTTCTTAGGGTGAACCTTATTCTTGTTTAACAAAAGAAATCATAGTCTGGTATTTACCTTGCCAGAGAAGCTCACAAAGAGTGTGAGCTTTCTTCCTCTCTCCTTAACCCTGCTTATTTTGCCCTTGCACAGGCACTGATTTTCCAGAGAATAATTTTTTCTGGCTGTTATATTCAGTTTTAAGTATAGTGGCTCCTTACTGTTGTACAGGTCTTGTACCATTGTACTGTTGTACAGTTTTTCCTTCGTACAATATTTGCATTATATTCATTACATATTCTCCGCCACAAGCAGAGTAACATAGCCTCATAACTTGGAGTGCATTATGCTCAGTCATATAAACGACAGCTGCATTTTCATCTCCACTCTACTGCTCTACCGCTCTTCCCTCTCTACCCTTACCAAATACGCAGTCCATGTCTATATATATGACAATACATGTATACACATACAAAAACATAGGCATATATTTCTGGATTCAAGCCTGACAATAAGTATATTATAAACTGAATGTTGCAAATCACAAGAGTTTTGCTACAGTGCTTGACATATAGTGACTATATCACACATGGAAAGGAATAAATGAACAGAGAAACTTAAGAGAAGAAAGTGACTGTTACCATTGCAATGATAATTTGTACAGCACCAAAGTGTCCCTAATTCTTTGCAGACCACTTAAGTGTGATACCCTGAATACCCTGAAATTCTTTGAAAAATTTAGTGCAGTGCAGCAGCAGTATCAGATGCAATGGCAGTATTACTGGTGCTGACACCAGCACTGGAAGTATTCTCAAAAGGGGCTATGAACAGGAGCGTGCAGAAGAAGAGGGAACCTGGTGAATGGGGAGTAGAAGACTTTCAACAGAAAAGGGTACCATGACAGAAAGTGCTTATTTGAAAGAGAGAGAATGGAAACAGCTATTACACTGATCATTTAATGGAAGAAGTTGTTTTCTGGATAACAGTCAGACACTAGCAGACTGACTGTAATCTACACGATACAACCTTCCAGTGTGAGACCATCCCAGGATAGGGACATGTTTGCATCATGAGATTCAAGTTTTTGTACTGAAGGCTCTGACATACTTGGGATGAAAACCATACTTAGAGTAACCACCACTAAGCCATTATTTCCCATATGGTTTCAAGTGAAGCTGAGCCACCAGACAAGGAAATGTAAATGCCACCCTAGAAGAGCTTTTCTGTGCAGTAAAGTCACTGCCAAAGCAAGCTCAAGTAAGTAAACTGGTAAATCCTAATCTTTCCAAAAAAGATACTTTACGTGGATTTTGGGACTTCTGCTACTTTTCTTTCCCCTTTAACAGAAGGCAGAGGGCTTATATAAGTAAATGCTTCCATCACTGCATGGGTGGCACTGACTTGAGCAGGATGCAGAAGTCAGAACTTCTCATTCTTCTTCAGGGAATCACAGCCTTAGTACAGCTGGAGATCCTGACAACTCCTGAAGTGTTTTACACTGTTTGACGAAAGAGTTTGATCTCCTGAAAAAAAACAGACTAGGAAGAAATTACAGGAACAATTATTCATAAAGAATCCCTTTACTCCTTTCTCAAAACAAATAAACAGACAAGCAAACAACAAGAAAAAAACCACCATGGCATATCAGAGGGATCAAATGGTGAGAAGGAGAAACAGAAATTGTGAAAATTAGGAAAATGTTCCACTCAAGCATCACAAAGACTTAGCAAAGGAAGCTTCATCTACTCTTTGCTGTCCACAGGTGGTGAGAGAGGAAAACATGCATACATATTATGAAATGCTGTTCTGCACATCAAGGTGAAAGGGAGAACAGCTCTCATCTACACACCTAACCTCTCCATGCCTTTTCTGTAGCTCAGAGAAAGGCTGAGCTGGCTTCATGTATTTTCTTCTGAAACTTTGGCAGCTCTCTGCTTGGTTTAGGATTTTATGAAGCTGTAGAGTACTTCCTCTAATCAGAGCGAGGAATACTGTTGACAGTGGACTTAGTTTTATGAGGAAACATTTAAAAAGCCATCCTGACATTCAAAAGACATAAATGTTAGTACAAATTGAACAGCAGCACTCTGAATTTCTCATTCATTTTGTCAGGTACTGTGAGACAATTTGCCTGGGGAAATGAAGCAGTAATGTCTGAAGGCCTGGTTTTTCAGAGGTGTTAAGACATACAGCTCCAGATGTTATCACAGGAATGTACAGTGCTCACTGGTTCTGAAAATTGGGCTGTGGATGTATAAAGCCTTTCCTTGCGCTTGTCTAAAAGGTACATAGTAGAAGACAAAAAGTAAATATGGGGCTTTCAAAATAAATCTTGTCTTGCGTCCGCTTTGGGTGCAAAAGTACAAATGAGTGTTACAAGCTGAAATGAACACTTGAGGAAGTAAATTTGTGTAAGTTTTCTTTTCATTTCCATCTGTTGATAGAACAGGCCTTCACTTATACTTCAGTGACTTATAAGGAAAAAGCCTTCAATTAATATATGACTTCTGCTATAAGTTCATAAGCAGTTGCCCTGGAAATATAAGACTTGCCTGTGGCCATGCAGTTACTCTAACTTGAGCTATCCAAGCTCCCTAGTCTTGCAGAACCTTGTCTTGCTTTGACATATTGCAGTCTTCTATGTACATTAGGTCCTGTATGCACCAAACAGCATGTAGGTGTAAATCTTTCATTATATACAGTACAAATACACACACAGGCAAGGGTATTCTTACTAGTAAAAAGTACTTCTAAACATTTACCTTTGCTTTCTAAGTGCCAGCAGTAGGCAAGACACATTCAATCTATGTTATCATCACAAAAACAAAATTTGCTTCTAGGCACATGAAAAACTAAGTGATTTTCACTTTACCAATGGATAAGGAATTTCCTTGAGATGAGAAATAAAAGTTTGTTCTTTGGATCACTGTTAGTAATAACCCTTTGCAGACTTCTGAAACACATTATGTCTTAGTAGGTCCATCGAAGACTGCTATATTTTTGTCAGCATTTCCATTTAAGTCTCCCTTTTCAAAAGTCTCAAGTTTAGTAAAACGCTTTTCATTATTGGTCTCTTCTGAGCAAGTAGATCTTTATACATCAGACCTCTTGTATCTTAATCTCTCTATTAGTGTACTTGGCCATTGCAATAATAATTCAAGCACATCTACATTTTCTGCTCTGCCTCAATCAACTATATGGAGTCTTCACATAGACAGCAGAACCAGAGCAGACCAGCCCAATAATGGGTGCAGTTTACTACCTTTTCTGGCAGTGGCCTCCAACATAAGCACAGTACCACAATGAGCAGTTACAGAGTGACAGGCTTAAAGTGGCCTTGTGCTTTCAGTCCTACTTGTCCTGCCTGTTATCTGGATGGTACAATTCCAGTGTGGACTTGTCCTCTTCCAAAGAGTGGCTTCCTTGGCACCTGCTCCCAACAAATGGGAATTTGTACTCCTTTTGTCCATATTCAGTTCCTTCAACAACATCCTCTTGATGTAAAACCAGCAGCCAAAATAAAGGCACCCACCCATTGGCTTAATTAGGTTTTTCATCAAACTCTAAACAACCTATTTTTTCAAATACTTTGACGATAGACTAGTTCCACTTATAGCTCTACTTAAAACAATGGAATGGAATGGAATGGAATGGAATGGAATGGAATGGAATGGAATGGAATAGAATAGAATAGAATAGAATAGAATAGAATAGAATAGAATAGAATAGAATAGAATAGAATATTCTTCAGTTGGGAGGGACCTACAATGATCATCTCATCCAACTGCTTGACCACTTCAGGGCTGACCAAAAGTTAAAGCATGTTGCTAAGGGCATTGTCCAAATGCCTCTTAAACACTGACAGGCTTGGGGCATCAACCACCTCTCTAGGAAGCCTGTTCCAGTGTTTGACCTCCCTCTTGGTAAAGAAATGCTTCCTAATGTCCAGTCTAAACCTCCCCTGGAAGGTTAAAATTCAGGTCATTAAATTAAAAGTGTCTCTTGATTTAAGAAGGTAACCAGGCAGATATTTTTAAATGTTGACCACTACAATGATTAATTTGAAATAATGTTATTTTTTTCTCTGTTTAGGATTGTTCTTGCTGTTGTTTGTCTAGCTGCCAGTTCACCGTATACAAAGGAAACAACTAAGCATTTGTACTGTATAACTTGAGTTCTGAAAAGAGACTGAACTACCTCAGTGTTGCAGGAGGAGGGCTTCTCTGCAGGCAGGAAACCTCAGGTAGCTCAGAGCAGCCGCTGACCCCACAGCAGTCCTTGGCATTGCTAGCACTGGGTTTGTGCCTGCAGTGAGTGACAGCAAGCCTCCTCTCGTGTATGCCAGAGGCCAGATTGGCACCCCAAACATCTGAAAGCGAGTCCAAGTGATTTTTTTTGCTATTTCCATTGAGCAGAAATTAATTCCCCCTGGTTCTGTACTGGCATCTAGCATTTGTCCTGGGGAAACATTAGGGTCAAACTATCTGCTTCAGAAATAGTGATTTAAGATGTGACTGCCCACCACTTGCATGTTGGCACCCCTCAAATTTAAGCTATGGTAACAGATACAGAATGCACTCTTACCAACACTTAATACACATGTTGTCAATTTAGTTTAAACCACCACATCTCAGCAGACAAGAAGTCACTTCATAGCCCAGCTTAGGGGTAGGTGTAGCAAGTCCTTCAGAACTGCTTCAGCGTGGTGTGTCTGAAGAGCAGTCAGCATGTGAAGAGAGTGAATAATCTGTAAGAGTTTACAGAGTCCAAATGCAAACTTTGCTGTAAAGCTAGTATTTGTCTGTATACATACTGCATGTCACTACGGATAAAAAAAAAAGCTGCTGAAAACATTAAAAGCTAAAACAACATTTAAAAGTTGCCATTTAGAATTTCTAAATCCTACTATCTTTTTTTTTCTTATTTTTAAAGTGGCTTTGATTTAAAACCAGAAACAATGAATACTTGGAGGAGGAAGAATAAAAAAACCACCTTTGATAATATGAGAATCAAGAAAAATAAATAAGATAAGATTCCAGTTGCAGTACTTTGGTTGGCAGGCAATTACTGTCAGATATCATCAATACTTGTGAGAAAAAAAGGATGGCTTTAAGAGAAAATTTGTCCTGCTTCATTTGCTGCTTTTTGCATAATGACTGACTCTCCTCTTCCCTTATTTTCTTCTAATTACTACATCTGTAGTAGGAAACAGTAAATTATCTTTTTATTTCATTTGCTTTTATGACATTTGGGGTCAAATCCAACAAAACCTCAGGCTCTGTCCTAGAATGAAATGAAATACTTGAATGCCTTGGAGAATCTGAGTCTCAAAGGCAAGTCTCTCTTCAGCGTTGTTATTCCCTGTATTCTTATGTTCTTGAATTAAACTGTATGTATCCAAACTGAAATGCAAAAAATAATAAATTTCCCCCTGTTATTAAATTCAGAGTGTGAGATTCAGACCTGACCTATCCAATGCCCTGTAAATTCAAAAGGAACTAGAAACAACTCTCAGATTTTTGTTGTCTCCATATTGGAGAAAATCAGAAATAAAACTCATTTAATTAAAAACCTTGGATAAACTAAAAAATATTGTAGCTTGAAATCTACCTGTAGCTTCTTTTTCTTCTCCTGTATTTAAAGACCTTAAAACCAATTTTTATGCTTGTGAAAACTGTAAGAATTTCATAAGTATCTCTGCTTCCAAGTGTCTAATAATTGTAAGTATTAAAAGAAAAATTATTAATACAGTTTAATTGTCAACTGAACATACAGGAAAGAGTGTATTTTTAAACATTTACAATCTGTGTGCTGCAATCTATTTCAGCTCCTACAATAACAGTTCCTTGGTTTAATGTGTGCTGCATGAATGTAAAAAAGATGGCACACAGCACTAGGATATCAACTGCCTACTTGGAGAATGATTCATTTAAGATAAATAGATGCTGGCTTCAGCTGCACTGATTGTATTTCCTATCCCAAGCTGCAGAATCAGTGTTTCCACTCAGATGTTGTAAAACATATGCAGGAATCATTCTTTTCCACTCACAAACCACAGTGCATCACAGATTTAATCTTGCTCTTCAGTACTCTGTGGGTGAATTTAATTTTACTTCTGCCATCAGCCTAATAGACAAAAAATGTTTCCTGTTTATTTTAATACATAAACTTTAAACTCATGTTATTCTGATTTCATCCCACTTCAATTTCTTGGTTTGATAGCACATAACAAAGAGCTTAACTCTGTCTACAAGTACATAATGGGATCACTTGGAAGAATTTTAAAAAACATAAAGAAATTACAACATACCTAACCGAAAACATACGTGATTTCATAATGATCATGGGACTTACCAACATGAAAAATACATAAAGACACAGAAAGAAGAATCTTGTGTATTTTTTTTCAGTGCTACAAAACAAGACTATGAATTTGTTCCATGGTAAAATATATTTTTTAAAAACACACCTTCTAGAAAAGCTAATGGCTCAGTCTTATGAGGCTGCACATCCTTTAAAACCCTACCCTGCCATGTTTAGAGCAAACAGCATCTCCCACTCCAAACTAGGTATTCCAGGTGAAGTCTGTACCTGTATTCCTCTGTCTGTAGGAACTATCCCACTCACCATAAACAATTAATTCACGCAGCAAGTCAGGGTGGATGTGGAAGTGAAGAGAGGGAAGGATGATAGGATCGGGCAAAGCTAGAACTTCATTCACCACACAAATACATCTGAGATCTAGCAAAAAAGGCAGGAGGTTCTTAAAAAAAAACTAACAAAAAAAAAACAAACAAAAAACCCAAAAGCCAACCACAAAAAACAGTGTGCTTTTGGAAAACATGGTTACAATGAATTTACCAACCAAGGAAATTAATGAAAAAATCTCAAATCTGCTTTATTTTATTCCATGGAAAAAAGCACTTTATAGCCCCCAAACAGACTCCAAGCACCCCAGCCTCAACAAGACGTATTTGCCAACCAAGCACCTTACAACAGTCCAGGTGCAGGTTTCTGTTTTACTTTGAACCGTGCTGCCAGACGCTGCCATAGCCGTGCCTGCTGCAAGAGGAGGGATGGGAAGTCCAATACAGACTTACCAACGCAGTTTATTTCTGAAAGTTACTTATTTAAGAAGGAAGTTTATGTACGTCACTGTAGTGGGCATAAACGGCAGGGTTTAATTAGCAGGGTGCCGCAGTGGCGACGTGTGAGAGAAGGCCGTGAACTGCCACGCGTCAATAAAAACCAACTGCAGACACGTAACTCCCCTCACACACCAAAACTGGAACCAGTCAGGGGAGCGCACGGCACCTCTGCTCGGGCAGCAGCTGCTGGGGCAGGGGCTGCTGCAGAGGAGACCCACGAGGGCAGAGCTGGAGAGGCACTCTGGGAAGGAGACCCTCCCTGACGAAGGAGCAGAGGCGCCCCTGAGGGACCCTGCTGCAGCCCGTGGGCAACCCGCACAGGGGCAGGGACACCCTCGAAGGCCTGTGGCCTGCAGGTGACTCACAGCGGGGCAGAGGACCACCAGTAAGAAGGGAAAACCAGCTGGTAGAGGCCTTTACACGCATGACCACGACCATTCTCCTGCACCATCCGCTGCCTGTCTGGAGGAGATGGGATGGACAGAGTGTAGTAACCCACCGTGAACAGAAGGGGAGGGGAGACTAGGAAGGGGCAGGTTGCGTGTCAGTGAGCACAGGGGAGAGGAAGGACAAGTGTTCCCGTAAGGGTTTGATTGCTAATGACCCTAAGCATGTCTTGGAGTAGGTTCTTCTAACGCATGCTTAGTAACCTTGTTCTGAAGCATGTAACTAGAGATAGATATTGAACAATTAGAGATGAGTCACAGGAGAAAAAAAAAATCAGACTGACCTTAACTTGGAGCAACTTCTACAGCTTTTCATATCAGTCAATATGCAGTAAGTCAGATAAGCATCCCTTGAGTTCGATGAAAGAAAAAAAGAAAAAGGAAAAAAGATCTATGTGCTTTTTAATATTAGATTGCTTTGTATTAGGCATACGGATTCTTATAACTAACTTCCACATTTTTATTTCCTCTGTGTAAGCACTTAAAGCAGATGATGTAAATGATTTCAGTGAACAGCCTGGAAATTTGCCTACCCCATCACAGAAAAGACAGCAATAAAGATGTGAATATTAGGAACCACCTATAGAGATGAGAGATGATTCTACTCCTCGTTCCCACTTATTTTCTTCCCAACAGTACTCCAGCCAGGGGACCAATTAGTGCTGCACAGTGATCTAGAGTTTTAAGCATTTGTCCACAAGAATCAACCTACAATTACTATACCATTTTATGTAAACTACCCAGCATCTGGCAGATGATGACAAACTTAGCTGAAACTGCTTTTTCTAATGGAACAAGATATTTAATACACACAGCAATTTTTAATTACGTGCATGATTTTACTGCTTCTAGTGCTTTTTTTAAAATAGTGGAAGCTGCATCTTGAAAACACCAATAGATTATGTTGTATCTGTTGTAAATCCTTGACAATAAATAGTGTGAGAAGCAGCTCTTACCTCTACCAGGCAAAATTCTCTGGCTGAATCACTTGAAAAGATTCCTGGTATGTTACCCTGTCTTAAAAGGTTGGATATTCTTCCTCTATCTCTTGCCTTACAAAGACTCAATAAAAGGACATTGTACAGTTCTCAAATTATGTCCACAGGCAGAAGCAGGCTCCTTTTGGAGCTCCAGAGCAATTTAAATCCTTTAGAGTACATCCTTATTGCTCTTCTCCTGCCTGGTACCTGCTAACAGTTACAGATAGCATACAGGAGATTTACACACATCCAGAGGAAATGTATCTACAGTCATGAGTGCTTTGTGTATATGGATGTAACTAGTTGATATAAACCCATTATGTGATACATAAGTCCTGGGGACCTCTGTGACCATTGCCACATTTTTAGGGTTCTATGTATTCTTTGCCATGGGTGAAAAAAATTAAGCATCTCGTTGGAATTCCTGGTTGTCATTACAAGCACAGCCACAGCTGTAGGATGGACAAAGCTACATTAAAACAGAAACAGCACATGGGCTACCCTTCAGGCAAGCCAAATGCAGACCCCAGAAATCACCTATTTTACGTAGTTATGCACACTAGAATTCTTTAAAGATTATATTTTAAATATCAATTGCCTTACATGAAGATGTAACATCTCCAAAAAACCTCATTCATGGATTACAATATTTCAAATTTCAGGTGCTGAAATTAAAGCTACATGAAAATGCAAAAAAGTCCACTATAATGGTACAGCAGCATCGCCTCATATTCTTTCACATGCTACACAGGCATAAGTACACCAGATTAAAAGACAAGTAACAATACCCTGATGTAAGTTATACCAATACGGTGCAAGGCATACTCTCCAAATTGAAGAGGTAGTCATAATATTATTGAAAAACAGCAGTGACATCAACAGGGCTACATGGGTATAAACCTGGAAGAGCTGAGGTGCGATTCTGGACATGTATTTTTTATCTAGACATCTGTTCATTTCTAAGAACCCAATAACCCCCAAATAGCCTTCTGTAAGTGTCTAGGCTATTTGGCACAAAGAACTTTCCTTCTTCATAACATTCAATATTTTGTATATTCAGCAGTTATTTTTTTAAGTGATGAGTGAGTCCCTGTTTTGAGTCTTGCTGGAAAGAAAAAGGGTACAAAACATCACAGTCACATTTTTTTCTCCTAGGAAGCACTTAGACTCCATCAATATAAGGCAAATGCACTGTTGATTAAGCTAGAGAAAGATGATGAGCTAAGTCAGGAATTGTATTACAAGCACAAGCCAAATCATCTTTATTATATAGTAAATTAAAAGCTGCCCCAAAATCTTACATAAATTAAAACTAAAAATAAAAAATTCAACATTCAGATGACTACCAACACATGTTAAATTCTTGCCTGCATGAAGTTCCCTTCAAGGCATTAGTTTTAAAAATAATTACCTTGAAATTTGTGCCTTAATTTAACTTCCTTGGATAACATGGAGGAGGGGTCATATTAAAAAATAAATAAATAAAACCCACCATATAATTTAGCCATAGAAATATGCCCTGGTGCATCTACATTTCACCTAATTCCATAAAATGGGATCTTCTAATGCACCAAACTGTCCTCAAAAGTTTAAATCTGAAAAAAAGGGTTCAGATAATTAAGTTTTAAAACCTCTTGTTTCCTCAGGAAAATATTAAACACAACTTTCTGTAGTTTAATGACACACCTTGACATTGTATGTCCATAAGTATAGGAAATTTTAAAATCTCTTATTGTACAGGCTTGAAAGTGAAATTTCATTTATTAGAATATTTTCAAGCTATCTTATAACTCAGATAATTTTATCTATATGCAAAAAAGATGTTTTAAAGTTTGTTTAAAAAACATTTTTGCATATAGCTGATTTAAAGACAGGGGATAATCTACCCAAAAAAGAAATTATGGTGAACGTTAAAAGTAGAAACAGGGATTATATCAAAACTAATGATTTCTTGCTTTGACCTTGGGCTTCTAAGTAATGCTTTAACTTTTATTCATGCAGGTAATCCTATTGGTTCAGTTAATGCTTGAGAGACTGAATCTTATTTTCAAAAGGTGCAATAAGATACTGAGATACTATCCCTAAAACTAGGGATAGTCAGTATATGAAAATCACCTGTTACAGAAATACCCTTTTCTGAAGCAGAAAGTCAATTCCTGCAGCAGTACAAGTGGATGGAGCTGTTCTGCTGGTGAACTAAAGTAAGGAAGCAGGAAGATGCAGAGCACGTATGGGCCACAAGACAGTCTTGCTGTTTATGCCTATATTATGATTTCTATGGATAATACTTCATTAATTCTTGCAGCCTTCGTTCTGCTGAGGGAAGCAGCGGGACCCTGTAACTGCCAGTCTGCAGAAAGCAAAAAGACTGTCTCAATACAGAACCCAAGCCTGCCTGTTGCACATTTAACCAGCTCTGTGATTAGTCATTTTCCAGTTTTTCACCATCATGAGCAACGCAGAGGTCTCTAGACAGCTCACCTCCCAGGCAAGCCTGAAGCATGTGCCTGCACTGAATTTCAAATTCAATCTGTTTTTACCCATTACTGTTTTCATGAAAAACATTCTTGCCATTTAAGCTGACTTCAGCAGCCTGCTGCTATTGATAACCATTAATGTCTAGGACACAAAGAAGAAACATTTACTTACAGATTTCCAAGGCTCTCATTAGTGATGGCCTGGGAATGCAACACTTAACAAAATGAGATGTCTCTGGGTATCTGCTTTTCATCACAAAATGCTGAGTCACATTTTGCTCTTATTTACATATGTGCTACATAAATGATTCATTGAGATTGTCTGCATATAAAAAAATTACCAAACTTCTGCTTTCAAAGCAAAGTCTTCCCCACTCCTCAAACCACACATATCCCAAATACACGATTCTGAGCTGTCACGGGTCTCCTGGGTCACAGTGGCCAATAAGAAGTTTTCTTGACAATCCTGATTTCAGCTTTTGATTGCACAAAAAAAAAAAACCAACCTGAAAGCTGTTTGCAATGAAAACTATTTACACCTCATTCTGTTGCAAGTAGAAGTCCACTGGAAGGTGTCTGTAGGGGGAAAGTTCAGTGCAGTCCTCAGAGGCAAACCATGGGATAAGGCTTAAGCTGTAACCAGTGATCACACTGCAGCTCTCATCCTGTGAAGCCTCAGGAAAAGGCTTCCGAACAGCAGATCACGTGTCCTAATTCTTTGCTTAAAGGGGTCTCTGCACAGACCAGAATACCTTAGCACCCTGTACAGTGTGTTAGTATAATCATGCTATATCCACATAAGCTGAGCCGAGTTTATGTCTGATTATGGTTATATCTTAAGTGCATTAGAATTGTGGCTTGCTGCTTGAGTCCACACCATGCGTTCATATCATCTCTGCCTATGTGAGCAACAACAGATACATGTCAGTTCCAGAAAGTGATGTTTAGACACCTGCTGAACTTGGGAAGAATGCCTGAGCTTTGGAGCCCATTGCTGCTGCGAATCAAAGACATTTTGCCATCTTGAAAACTAGCTGCTTTTGAAGAGAGCACCTCCAGATGCGATGACATCTGTAGCTGTTGAGCCCACACCAAAGGCAGCAATGGAACTATGAGTAAATATTTATTTCTTACTGTGGAGTTTGATCCAAAAGAGATGGGTGAGCAATTTAGAGTTCCAGTTTTCCAAGATATGATGGATTAAAGAAATGTGTGCAGTTAGACAGGAAAAAAAGACAAATCTAAAATCTCAGATTATTATTCAAAGAGAGATTTAGTGAAGTTAAAACAAAACAAAAAATCCAACCCCTACACAAACTCTTAAGCACCTAAATAGAATTTAGGAGATTTTTAAGCCTTTTCAACCAAAATACGATCCGAAACCTCCTGATCAATCTGAGCCTGGAGACACCAAAACTGTGTTTGAAATGAAAGATGGTCTAAGAGCAGGACCAGGAGTTCTGAACATGCCCAGGACTCCCTGTTAGCCAGCACCAATCTCTTGGCCGAGCTCCCCACTTTTGCCAAAGCCAGGCACAATTGCTTGGAAGTGCCTGGAACAACAGGCTTGGTCAGAGCATGATAAACACACAGCAACATCGTTAGGCTTTTGCATTCAGAAACACAGCTAGAGAAGGAAGGCTTTTACAGAGTTCAGTGGTAAAAAAACTTGTCCAGAAATTGTGGGCACTGTGTTCCGTGTTCCTCTAACCGTGACCAGACTCCAGACCTAATCTACAACCTTCCACAAGCACTCTAATCATCACACAGATGTTTGTACTTTAGGATTTTTTTCACCTTTTTTTTTCCCAAATCTTACCATCACCGTGAAAATGGAAAAGCTAGATGATTGTTGAATTTATTCATCTGTAAAAGTACATAGGTACCTACTTCACAGAGGCACTGCAGGAATGCATTACTTAATGTTAAAGCATTGTAAACAGGCAAGAGCAGTATAAATGCCAAGTACTGTTACTACTGGTAGTAGCAATAATAATACTTGACACTTGTGTAGTGCCTTCCATCTGAGAATTACAAAGCACTTCACAAAAATCAATTATTAAGATGCTGTGAGGTGGGTAAGTATTATCTACCTTTTATAGATGATGAAACACGGGCTCATATCGGTTAATTGAATTGCTAAAGTTATCCAGGAGGCAGGCATAGAGCCACAATAGATAGCGCACATAAGACCTCCTCTGTCATCTCTAACCACCAGGAATTCTTCTTCCCAATGTGTCACCTATTTGCTCTCGCTTATCATTTTTGTGAGCTGTCTTCAACAAGTAGTTTTCATTACCTTTCCTATCATTATAAATGACAGAATTAAGGACACCACGCTAGCAAATATACCCCTGTCCCCTCATTTCCAGGATAGGTGTCATGTAGCATTACATGAATAATCCATATACATGTAGTAATACCCATTAATATTTACTCTCTTTATTCTTTTTTACTGTTTTGGTGAAGAAATATAGTATAGCCTATCACAACAAAAAAAAATTATTCTGGTAGATTTTACAAAACTGGAAACTGTAAATAAAACTATCTGTCTTCTTTGTGGTCCTAGAAACCAACACCCAGACTTTGTTATTCTTACTTATGCTTATTAACATCATTTCTTTAAAGAAGTACTTCTGATTAGAGGGAGTTTACTTAATGCAATTTACTCATCTATTCTCATGCAAACACTGCACAATCTAATTACTTTCTCTTTTGCCCATTGATTAAGAGACAGTGGATTTTTTTTTTTTTAAAATAACATAAAATTATGCCTATATGGTCAGGAACAATCACATGCCACCCTTCTGTACGATCTCAGCCAGCAAGCTGCTCAAAGATGCTCGCCGTTAAGTGCACCTGTACCTGCACCTGCAACTCTGAGTTCAAGCACAGACCCGTGCTCAGGGAGGTTTTCCGGCCCCAGCCTGGGACTGTGCCTCATCTTGTAAACTCATAGCAGCTGATGTGAGACTGACTGCTCGCACTAATTATTTTGAATAATACATGAAGATATCAGTGGCCTGCCATTTTTAGACTATCCTGAGCTTGATACAGATGACTACCACCTAACTTCTGCTAGAATTGTCTCCTTCATTAACAAGGTCAACGTATTATTATTTTTTTCTCAGAAGTCAGGTACCAGATGTGCACATTTAAGTGCACAGAGAGCTTCACAAACCGGAAAAGGAAGAAATCTCATTAAAATATTCAGAGCCAGGATGTGTCAAATAAAGTATATAGGTATGCTGCCACTGGACCCAGGCAAAAATTACTGACACTGTTCTCATATATTAATGTGAAAAAGTGTTAGTCTTGTTAATATTAGCATAAAATGAATTTATAGAAATGTAATATACATTTTTAACTTACACATTCATTTCCCCACACAGATTCCTTCCCTCTCCAATAACAGCATCACATTTTATCAGGAGAATACTAGATCCCATCTTCTCCAGCTTTAGTGAAAATGTACTTTCCCTATTTATAGATCTTGTATATAAATCTCATATTTATATATTATGAATTATATATATTACAAATATATATATTTGTATATCTATCCTATTTCTTGATGGCAGCAATACTTACATACTGTAGCTTAGAAACTGGATCATGTAAAGAGTCTACATGCACATCTCCATGCATCAATCCCCCCCGACTTCAAGGAGTGTCCTTTTCATTTCTGCAACCAGTTCCTGACGAGGAAGTAAACTACCCCCCCAGTTTGCCTCTTACTTGCACCACTTCCCCTCAAGAATAATGGAGGACCTTCACAACTCCTGCTGCTGCTGCTGCGTAGGGTGCTTCTTGGAGGAAGGGGCCACAGTCGCCTTTGCCTCCTTGTACCTCCCTTTCCTCACCTTCTGCTCTTTGCCCTTCCCCATTTAGCTGGCTCACCATGTGTGTGCACTCTGCACTGAGCCATCATACAGTAGTAAGAGCAAAGCACATCATAGCTTTCTAGGAACAACCAGGGAGACATAATGGAAGCAAGGAAAGCATTCCTTCATACAACTTTCATTATTACCTTCCTTTTCTTCTGTCCTTCCCTTCTCTAGGCTTGCTGAATTTATTTTTACCAAATTAATGCATAAAACAAAGGGAAAGGGAGGCGGTCGGATGTCCACAAGATTTCCAGTATTCTGTGAAAACACTACACATTTCTCCTCCTGTCCTCAGGCTGCAGCGAGGAAGGCTAAAATCAAATTTAGGGTCAAAGCTCTTTCTGCCATAGAACATTCAGCGACTTTAATTCAAGCTGACTTAGCATGGGAAGTCATTGTGCATGTGAAAAAGACATTGTTTTCCCTTCAAGAGAGAACACAGCAACACTGTATTTCCAAAACAGCCAAAAGATGTTGGCCTAAATTTTGAGCTAACACTGCCATGACTTTGATCCTTTCCTCTTTTGAGAGAACAAAAAAAAAGCCTAGTTGCAAAAATCTCTTTGTTAAGGAGAAAGAGAAACAGTCAATTAGGTGTCACAAAAACTCTAAATAAATTAATTAACC
Organism: Buteo buteo; assembly: GCF_964188355.1. Lineage (NCBI taxonomy): Eukaryota > Metazoa > Chordata > Aves > Accipitriformes > Accipitridae > Buteo > Buteo buteo. The sequence continues at coordinate 24,857,243 of NC_134172.1, read as the reverse complement.
AGCCTCTGCAGTGTGTTAAGCTTGCTTAGTTTTGAAAAATGACAAAATACTAACAAAGGCATGACAGTCTTTAAAAGCACTATAATGGATAGTGTTGGGTATCCTAAGTCTTACATACAGTCCTTCACCCTAATAAATTTCTCTACATATTTATTTTTAATATATAACAACACCAACTGCTCAAATCCACATTCTTTAACAGCCCCACCACCCAGAGTATGAACTCACAACACTGACAATATCCTGCATAGTCCAAAATTTACACTGATTAAAATCTGGTATCTTCCACACCCACACCATTACATGGATATAAATCTTTCAAATCAGCTTATATTAAGTTTTATAAATTTCTAAACTTTAAAAAGACACATTTCTGCTGTTGATTCTGAACATTGGATTACAACTTCTAACCTTTCAATAGGAGAAACAGAATTATACATCAGATCACATTCCAAACACAAGCAGCATTTAGCTTACTTTACAGGCATTTCAACCTTAACATCAAAACCTCAAAGATCATTTAAAATTAACTCAGCTATATGACCACTTATGTTAACCTTATTTGCTGCCAAGCCAAACCTGATAGAAACTCTGTGTAATTCCCAATTACCACTTTCTAACACAGATGATATAATGATCTGAAAGTAATCGGACTGACTTTCTCCTTTAGAAAATAATTATAGGACTGCAAATGTATTTGTTCTTCATGAAAAAAAAAAAGGTTGGTAGAAATTTGGTATTATATTCCTTATAGAAGAACCTAATGTATTCTTTATTTGCCATTGTTTTTTGTTAATATGCTTTGCCTGTATTTATTTAATAACATGGGTTTTTATACAACTAGAAAGAATTCAAGACCTTTATGTGCCAATCATAAACCAAAATAACACCAAGAAATCTTGTCAATTTCAGCATATGCAGGCTCAAGCCCTGAATCGACATTATCCATCACTCTGTGTGTATAACACAAAATTAATTTGATATGTTAATTTTGTACTCTGTGGTAGTTTTTATTCTTAAATTCCCCTGCGAGCATAAAATGTTCAAAGAATGAGTAAGATGTGCCGCTGCATATGGCAGAGTAATTGCATAGGAGACAGGATTTTCTATAAACATTTTTACAAGAGATTTTGCTGAAAATCATGAAAGCCGAGCTCTGTAAAACTCCTTGAAACTACTATGAGAAGTACAGATTAATTCCTGTACTAGTTACAGGGGAAAATAATATACCTTTCTGACTTCTTGCTGAGTACAAATGCCAGCCCTTGGTGTGGGGATGAAGCAGCAACCTGCTGCTGCATTCTTCTCCCCAGTCTGCCATAACCACTCAGAGTACCTGTGACGCTTTGCCAATATTAACAAATGGCTCAGACATAAATTATTGCACATGCCTACCTAAAAACTATGCTTCCTAGGGACATACCTAGCATGAAAAGTTGTGCTCCTGCAACTGAAAAAGCTATTGATTCATTCCCTCCTTTACGCAAAATCATTCTCAGCACCATACCTGAAGAAGGGAACTCTTCATTTTTTCCTGACAAAAGCTGCATTTTCTCGGACTCTTAGTTTGTGATAAATGCACTCAGTGCGCTAACAGAGCAACAGTTTATAGTTTAAACACACTAATAAAAACACTGAAATTAAAGCCATGCAAGGGAGGCAGTTCACTTACCTGCATACTAAAACCAACCCTTCTTTTTTTACATTGCCTGTAACGCATACGTGCATCCAGACTAACTACACATAAATTAACTAAAATCCTATGTAACCTGTATCTGTGTTTTAATTCTTTTGGGGGTGGGATTAAACCAGTGCCAGTAGGCTAAATATCACAGTGAGGGAGCTGAGTCTATTTCCAGCCGCAGTTGCAGACTAGTTCATTAACCAGCTACAGAGAGAGCAAAAATATCCTCACACACAATTGCCAAAATTCTGTTTTCCAAGGCTTTTATTTCTTTGTGTCAATTATTTTAGATCTACTGTCATGTTGCAGACCTTTGGCCATGGATGAATACCTTTTCTCTAGCATGCTATCAGTATGAAAACAAAACCAAGGGAAAAAACATGTATTTTCCCATATTTAGCTTCCCCTTTTGTTCTGTCCCTTTCACCTTCCCGAGGCAGTTCTCCACATCACCCCCAGCCTGCTGAACCATGATGAACTCCAAGCGCATCTCAGACAGGCGGGATGAACAACCCAGCCCTTCACAGCTCCATCTTCCATGTTTTCTCCTCAACTTTTGGACAGATACAGAGTGAGCAGTGACTAGTAGGTACCACGGTGCGTGTAGCATAGCACTGCTAGAGGACATACCAAAAGGAGGGCCAGCAGACAGTTATCATATATATCCTCCCCAGTTAGAGAAACTGAAGCAGCCTCACAAAAGATCTGGCATCCCCATAGATGTCATTTTTCCAGACTTAATTTTCTAGTAGTAATTTTCCAGACTCATCAGATCATCACTTAGTATCACAATGGAAATATTTGCTAGCTCTAGATAATAAAGCAAGATACCTCCATCTCTCACTTGCCTGATGGTGACATCAACAACGTGAAGGAATAAGACTACCCAAAAATGAATCCCTTTTGACGAGCAAAGCACCACACTCAAGAGTTTCCCAACACTCAGTGACCTGCAGTCACCCAGATCCCCACAGTATCCCTGGTGCGCACACACCTGCAGAACTGAAACAGCAGAGTGACTCTCTGCTCTTGTAAAGAGGGAATATCTTATGTGGAAATAAATGCCAGCCCTCCTATTTCATCCAAGGGCAGGGTCCCACTGAAGTCATTAAAGAGCAGGATTCCTCCTCAAGCAGCCTTACAGATAATGACTGTTGGCAAATTCATGTTAGAGGAAATTACCAGCATGGCAACACTGTAATTAAGAGGAAAAGAAACAAACAGAAATCACTAACAGGGCAGCTAAACATACAAACCCAGAAAATTGATCTTACATTGTTAATAAAATACTGTGCATTAGATATGAAAGAAACCTGAAAATGAAACTTGTCCTCCATAGGAAACAAATCAGTTCACTACATCAACAGCTGGTGTTAACTGGCCTAGTCACTCACTTATGCCCCAAAATTGTAACAGCAAAGAACAGGATACTAGCTTAATATTCGGGTATTAAGATAATACTAGGTTAGTGATTCATATTAATTGATATTGGGATATTAAGTCTGATCACTAATTCACATTTCAAAAACGCACTGCTCTGCATTTCTAATCCAGCAAAAGTTGTGACTGACTTCTGTGGAGCTTTTTCTCTGCTGGAAAGATAAGAAGCGCTTTATATATGTCTTTTACTTAGATCTGATTTATTCCAACCAGAACTCTGGATCCTGAAAGCAAGTGGCACTGATGTTACTATGTTGAGCATCTAAAATGTATGGTATAACACCATCCTGCAGTGAATAACCGCAGAATTGTCCTTCTCAATGAACATCTATCTGCTATGAGGATAAGGAATGTGGCAGCAAGTTCTGAGTCAAACAGTGTGCTCTCAGGGAAGTGTGCAAATCAAAGAGGTGCTCCATTAGCAAGGAAGGTGTTCTAGTTATTGTATCAATATATATGCTATAGCAGCATGGTTTGTAATTAACCAGCATTGTTTGCATTTCAGTAGTACAGAAAAGACAGTCACTCTATAGAGTCCAGCAAAAATATACAAGGTTTCATTTTTGGACCATATGCCTCAACCCTGGAGGCCCTAGCAACTAGTAGTCACTAACTTTAGCCAGATTACTTACTAAATAAAATCTAAATAAAATCTGATGACCAGATCCATGCTGGCATAAATCAACCTTGGAAAATGCAATCAATTAAATACATTGATTTACACAAGCTAAAATCCTGCCCTGAACAGACAGTCGCCGGGCATTTCTGGTCTCTGTGAATTTTAAGGATACTTGAAGAAACTACAGAAAGCACTCCAAGAGGCTCATTATGATTCACCAATATCCTCTCACCTGCTCTTTATCTTTGAAGTTCATTGCCAAGTGGTAAAGCTGAGCTTTCTCTCCTTCAGTCAGCATATGCATATCACATTTACTGGGACTCCTCCTGTCAGGAGCATGAGACAGATTTGTAGTGGTATTTGTGAGGAAATCCAGCTGCACCATCTAATCCACCCACCAGTTTGCTGTCAGGAGATCCAGCCACTACCCTTCAATCTTCAGATCTCCCAACACACTCCAAGGTCCAGTCCTATCTTCTGCATACCCTTAACGGAACTGGAGCCCAGGCTACCCTCAGCCTAGTAACTAAACAGAGCCAGGACATGGGCTCAAGCACTAGTACACGACTGTCAACATCAGGTTTTTTACAGTGCTCCCCAGCACAATTTTGACTTATGGCACCCACCATTCTCTCAATGCCCAGTTATAGTTTGGGGAACAACAGCGGATGGGCAGTGTTCCCAGTAGGTGAAGTTCCATATAGGGGAGGGATTTCAAAGCCTGACAAAAAAAGAAGGGAGGCTTTTATCTGCCTTTACTGAGCAGCCCATGTCAGTGCTGTTAAACTCTCTTGGAATGGAAACCGCATGCTGGTAATGGTCCCTGCCCTATCCTAGCTCCCAAACCCTCTCAAAGAAATGTTTGGGACAGTGGTACTTGGTTGATACCACAAGCATACTAGAAACAATGCTCACAATTTCATACTTTAGCTGAATAAGCTTCAGTGCCTGGCACATTCCCTGGTGTTGTTTACTAATACACACATAGCCTTTGAGGATCTGAGCCTCAGCGTTTTCTGTAGCAAACTCATTTACTTTGCAATTAACCTCCCCGTTCACATTTACTATCCCACTTTCTTTCCTCTTTCCAGTCATTTCTGAAAAGCAAGTCGTCTCCACGCCTGGCAGCTGTAATGCCTACATGTCTTTGTTCACTGTCCTTCAGAGCAGAGGCAAGGATTCACATTTTTATTGTTTGTTCTACCGACTGTGTAGTACAGTGTACAATTGCAGTACTAAATCACTGAACTTGAGGGCTCATTCTTAATATGCAGATCTTATCAAAATATATTAGTACCATCAAACAGAAAATTGACACCTCTATGTTTCTTCAGATACCACATATCCTTAACTCTGTAAGAGATTTGCACCCTACGATTTATCCTATAGTATGCTGTAATCAAAAGCATCAATCTTTTTAAGGCTGTCTAATGCCTACATTCGCCATCCTTATTAGTCAGAGATTAGAGTATAAACATAGCTAAGTAAGTACATAACAATGATAGAAAATAACAGAGTTTCTTTTATAACATATAACACGAGCAGCCATACCTTTTATCGTAAGGAGACAGCTTGGAATGCTTTATGTATTTAAAACTCTTCTGTGTAAAGTGCTACAATTCCTTAATCAGTTATTATTCTTAAAAGGCAATCAGGCAGCCAATTAGGATTTCTATAATGGCTCCCAGGCAAGTGGAAGGTTAAGATCTGAACTTTACCTGAGCTGACATAAGAAGAAAGGCTGCCAGTGATTCATCACATTCATGGTGATCTCACCTGCTAACTCTATTTTGTTATGTTTGGGGGCATGGTTTGGGGTGGTTTGGGGTGTTGGTGCATTTGGGATTCTTTTGGAATTATACAAGGTTACAGCATTGCTTGGTACAATGATTAATCACAGTAGTTAAAATAGTTTCTAAAAATACACATTTCAAATACTTTTTTTGAATCATAATTTTACTCTTCAGACAGTGTTTGGCAAAAGCTTGGGATAAGCAACCATATTTGGGTAGAGGGAAAAGGCATTCAAGGTCTTTATTACTTAAGTTTGCAAATGAACTCCAAATTTAAAAAGAAAAGCATTGAAAACTGTTTTTCTACTGTAATATTTCTAAATGGACATGCCTAATAAGCCTCATTTGCTATAGCTTAAAAGGTGAGTCTTCAAGAACAAACAGTGGAAACAAAACATTTTTGCTGTGGATTTTAAGCACATTTCTCTGCCTTTGGTTTTATTGCCTGTGAAGATTACGCAGGCTCTGTTAAGTCATTCTGTAAACTTGTTTAAACCCCTTTCAAGGAAACAAATTTTTTAACGTCTTCCAATTTGCTGTTTATAATGATCCCTACTGATGAAAGTTGTCATGTAGGCAAATCAACATAAACATTTAAAGGCTGATCCCATAACCCACAGATATCAATTCAATCACCTACAAAGTCAGTGATTCATTAAGGTGAAAAAATAATATTATGAATAGATACCCAGACTAGTAGACAGCTGTCAAAAAAGAAACTAAAAAAAACCCCAAACAACCCAGATTTATTTGCTCTCTTTTCCTTTCTCCATTTCTCCATGGCATATGGATATAACCCTCTATTTCAGCCATCATATCTGCTTTATATAATAAAAAGCCCAGTGCTGTCAATACTCTCTTTTTTTAAACTTCACAGAATGAAAACTCGTTCCCCAATAATACGAAGAGAGCTCTAAAACTGTGCTGCACAGATTTATTAACCTAGCCAAAATGAAAGGCGTATCTTTCTCCACCAAGTGCTATCATTTTCAAATAAGACATGTCCTCTAGGGAATAAATTTAAAGACCATTTTTTGTTTATGTTGAGGGGAGGGTTAACTTCTAAGATAAATAACCACAATGTTGCATCTGTATTTTTTGAAGTTTAACTTCTAAAATACGCTTATTATAATGCTAAGCAATAAAACACATATATTGTACAGTATATACCTAATAAAAACTCCTGTTCCACATGGCATACAATACACTATGGTGATAAACAGGTCTTCAGCAGCAAGAAATGAACAAAATATAAAACCAGCAAGTTTACATATTCAACACTTATTTCAATGTCTTTTTTTTTATAGGATACGAACACAACGTCTGCATCAAAGAGCACACATCTGTGATTTTTCTATTGATTATTAGTAACCACAAAAATTTATCACTCACTCCCAGAAACAGAACTTTTTAAAAGTGCTGTTTATTTTGTGAGTAAATCACTGTCTCCAACATTGCTCAGCCTTCCTTACATTGCCTCTTTGCCACACTGAATAGCCAAGGATATATTTATCATTCTAATGAAAATTTGAAATCTTTGTATATAGTACCAACCTAATCTTTCTTCATTTGGCTCACTAAACTATTTTTTCTCATAGTGTTTTCTTTAAAGTGAAGTAAGTGTATACTGAAACACTGAAGAAGGGAAATGCTAGTGTCCATTCATGTAGATGCATACAACATAACAACCCTGGACTTCTATCAAGGAAGAGCAGTAGTACAGCTTTATAAGGACTGCAGTTAAGCATTCAGACAGCTAGGAGAAGCTGCATATGTATACAGTGACATTTATGGGATGTGTATTTATTATTTGGTACTCACAAACTACTTGCATATACATCACATTGTGAGCTTTTGTCTTTTGCTCTACGGGGACCTACACGACTGTGCTCTTTAATTTAGTTTTCTAAACAAGTTCTCAGTAGTTATGTGGCAATTTCTAATCTGGTGCTTATCAGACCAGGCAGCCACTCCCTGTGTTGAAATGATGGGTACGCCTCTCGGCTGCTGTTTGGCACAGACCTGTGGCCCTGCAGGTTGTGGCCATCCTGGATATTCTGCTCCTACACCATAACGCCTTCCAGCACAGTGGAGGAGGCAGAGCAGCATCTGGAAGTAAGCAGTGTCTTTCCCACAGAGAAATCCTTATTATTATCCAGTCCACTGATTGCTTGCCTTAGCCAGCATTTGGACCACAATATTCACCAAGAAACCGATGCGAGGATCACTGCAGATTCTTTCCCTGTCAACCTGTAATGTGTCACCAGAAGCTTCTTGTAATCACAGACAATGACACAGGAACAGGCTCAAAATACCAAGATTTGAACTTGGTTTTCCAGTGTCTGACATAGGGTAGCATGAATATACTGCTTTTGTTTCTTCTTAGATGCCCCCCCCCCCAAAAAAAAAATCAGTGGTCAGAGCTTTTCACACCTCACAGAAAGTCATACTTACACTGAAGATGTAATGATTAGTTCAAAAAAATGAAGATTAGTATAGGCAAATAATTTGTACTGATCACTTCTGAAACCCACAAAAAACTACTAAAATTAGAATTTTAAAAATCTGAATATGAAAACTTTTCTTTGAAAATGAAAAATACATAAAACAGATTAATAACTGTAAGATATTACATTTCTAGCAGAAATCTGATCATAGTACTTGTACAGATTTCATTTGTAATTTTAACCCAAGAATCCCATTTACCGAATATTTTGCTATCAGAGGATGTATTTTAGGAAGTTCTGTCCTTACACTTTCCGATCTGGTTTCACAAGCCTTCCTAACATTTTACAATCTAAGTTGGAAATGGAGGCTGCAGATTTACAGCCGATTACAACTGCGAATTTTCTCAACAACATCAAATACATCTCTCCAGTTCAGTCTGAGCAGAATATAGATAGAATATTTCTGTTGACACAAATGCACTAAATCTGTTTTAGAATGTGTTCCAGGGAAAACATCAATTGAAAAATTGATATCAACTACAGTTGATTAATGTATGAATTGTTTCAGAGCTGCATGCAATCTCCCAGCAATAGTTCTATTTCTTTGCTTGAACCAGCTTGCCAATTATCATTATGCATAACTATGAAACTGGGACAAAATTTTGATGATGATGTTTACATCTTATCCAGTATGCACATAAATTTAGTCTAATATAAAAAAAACAAAAAGCTGTCATTAAAGTGTCTTACGACTGGGTACAGAACAATACGTTCTGAGCAGTGAAGTGCATTTTCAGGCATGTGTACATACTCCGTGACAAATCGTATTACTCATGCGCAGTAGTTGATTGTACAAGACAAGCAGTGATATGTGCCCACATAAAATACAGAAATGCAGGAGTGAACTCTGTATATCTAGCTCTAATATTACAGTAGCTGCCTCTGGTATCACCTATGCAGATTATCATCATAAATCAAGTAATTTTAATACTGTTCATTCAGAGTTTTGAAGGTTCAAAGGCTAATAGCAGAGCGGGTTGAATCTTGAAAAAACAGTGTTTGCAACTGCTGAAGTGAATGCTAAAAAGCTCTTTTAAAGTATCTTCTTAATGCTATTAGGAAATGTTTGCATGCATGGACTTCTGCATGCACATATGTTTGCAAAATGACTGGTTTTCCCCAGTGAAGACCGCTTAATTCCTTGGAGAGACAAACTGGATTTTAATGGTACTGCACGTTAGGTTGGGAATTCTGGTTCCTGCAGGCCCATGTATGCATCTGTACTTCCCTTTGACATTGACTTGACCCTGTAATAAACTTAATTTGACCTTTTAAATAAATTATCCCTGATCCGTGATTATTATTCTTTTTAGTGTTGTAAGTGTAAAAATCTTTCACAGTAAGATCCTATCTCTTGAGCTCTAAAAGAAGGATTACAGCTTCTGCTGTGTGTTGTAACAAATGTGATGCACTGTTTTCCAGAGTGAAGACCTTGAGGGCATCATGGAAGATATGTCCATATAAGAAGCCATGCTTATACAGGTGGATAGACACATAAAGCAGTAAAACTAAATCTCTTGCAGTGTACCACAATGGCATTTTAAAATAACAGTATTTCAGCAGGCAGATAAAAATATTTTGAAATTCTGTTTTTCATACAGAAAAGTCAACATGTTCCTCAGGGGAATATTTTTCCACACTCTTCTTAATACACCTCACAGATTTCCTAATACAAGTGAGAAAAATGACATTTTCAGGTGATGATGACTTAAGTCTTCGAAAATAATCAGTTGAGAGGTAATAAAAAGACTTAACAAAGGTTCTTGGTGTTAAATGCCAAAAAAAACCAGCCCCAAACCAAGAAAGCCTCAAGCCTTGTAGCCAAAGGCGATACAGTCCATCAGGGAAACCCAAGTAGGAAAAAAATGCCTGCACTCTAGCCAGTCTTTAAAAGCTTTCTTTTCCTTCTCCATTTAGCAACCTTTTGTGGGAGCTCTTGCAAATCCTTTTTGGCAGGGAATAAGTAGCTTCAGATTATGAGATTTTTTTGACCACAGTTTTTATGTAAGGAATCTAATCTCAAATGAAAGTATTTGCATAAACAAAGCCACTCACTTTATTTAGTGGTTAAGTGGTCAAAACAAAACGTTCATTTAGCAGGAGGAACGAGCTGGAGCATCCTCCCCAGCACAGGCAGGCGAGCACTTACCGTGGACAGCACGTGTGGGCAGGAGTCCAGTAAACAGGGCAGGAACAGGCAGAGGAACAGCCTTTAATGCTTAGAGCCTGGTTAACAGCTCAACCCACTATCCGAGGGAGCACCTGTTTCAAAAACACTAGATCTCTACATCCATTTTCAAACTTGTACACAGTGCAGAATAAAAAAAAAACCTAAACTGCTACGCTCTGGGTGAGTAAAATGCGTATGAAATGAAAGAGAGAATGCAAATGGATGTAACAGCAATAACTCTGGAAGTAATGGACAAACAAGCATCGCCACATGTAAAATAAGAGAGAAATGGATCTGGTTTTAAGAACTCAGTTGAGGGAGCAATAAAAATATTAGGATGCTGGAAAGGCACTGTCAAACATAAAGCACCTGTTTAACATCACTGCTAATTGTGGGTGAAGGAAATGGCCCCAGCAGAAATTGGTTGAAGATGATTAAATTTAATTGTAATGCTATATACAAAGTGCTACCCACTGACTGAAACAAAGTATGCTCAAAAGTGGTACATACCACAAAACCAGGTTTAATACAAGGCATGAGCAGCAAAGTTACATGTGGCTAAAACCACATTCATATTTTCTGAAAGTTCTTTCCGTATCTCGCATGTTGTGGAAATGCACAGAAAGCACAATAATAGGAACCACAAAATCAGGAAATAAGTCGCCATAAGGTTGAGTGTGGGCTGCAGGAATGCTCAGATCCTCCAGCACGGTGGATGCATCAGGAAACACACTGAGCCCACCCTGAGACACGAAGTGCCAGGAATCGATGAGATTAGAAATAGTTAAGCAGGAGTGTCTTCCCTTAGCTTGGGTAAGGCAGGTACCTCGGTAAGCCAGCTCCATGCTTTCAGCAGAGCGTGCAGGATCCCCCCTGGCAGGTGGCCACTTCTGCTGGAGGCAGCTGCCAGAGACTTTTGGCACAGAAGAGTGAAAGTACCACTTTCCATTTTCTTTCCTATTTCTGCCTCTTTTTCTTTCCACATTGTTTTGTTAGTACAGTTGAGGGGTTTTTCCCCCTTTTATTCAATAGAAACTACCCAAACTAGATTATTTATTGGAGCCGCTGGTTCATTATTGGCCCCTTTATACTACATTTCTTAACTGAAATATTATTTCCCATGTGTTTTCTCTGGTACTGCCTAGAGCACACCCTTCCTCTCCATTTTCAGTGCTGCTGAGGGTGAAGCCACAGTGCTGAGGGATGACTTGGTTATGATCAGAAACTCATGAGTTATCTGGTCTTCCAGCTAATCACCCAGATATACAGTGGATACTCCTTTTAACCTGCTGCCACCTAGACCACATTTCACATGACACACATTCACCATGTCCATTCACCATGTCTAGCTTTAAATTGCTTTCTCACAGCTGTGCTTGGCACACATCTCTCCTCACTGGTGGCAAACACAAAAATGTGGCAGACACGGTTGTGCTAGCATTTCCCCATTAGCCTCAGGCAGATGGAGAGAGCTGCTGGTGCCATGGCCCTCCTGTTCTCTATTTATGATCCCTCTATCCTCAAACATGCTTAAATTTTCTAATAAGTTTTCAAGTGCCCAGTGTTGTTATCTGCTACAGAGAGTAACAAGGTGCTACCCCATCCTGGTTACAGTTATTTTAGTGCTGGAACAGCATGCTTGTGGCTCAGTATCAACTAAACAGTCATTATTTCCAAGTACCTGCAATGTACTTATTTAGAACTACTGGAGCCTCTGGAAATGGGGTGAGAGCTCTGCTTTTTAAAAGGTAGCTTTGTATAACAGAGAAGTATTTCCCACTCCCCACCCCCCAAAGAAATTAGGCAAGCACTAAGTGCAAGGGAGCAGCTGCTCGACAGCCTTATTAGAAAACAGCTTAGAGAAGTACGTGAAAAACAGTATATTCAGCTGAAGCTGCAGAGAACAACCAAAGAAAAATAATTAGCCAAGTCAGAAATTGGCTACGGCACTGGGTCTTCTGAGTCTTCTATCTCCTTCAAGATACAAAGGGATCTTTAAATAACAAGTGGTAAACGAGACTTTGTTTATGTCTCACCTTAAAAAGCCACAAGCAGAACAGTGTACCCTAATAACATCCTTGGCTCAGAAATGATTCAGAAGCAAGGGGGCCATCTGCTGAATTCCCAGTACCATTTTCTGCTGTATCCTGGAAGATTCTCTTTGAAAGTTTCACAGCTGAGTCGTTTTCAGTGCCAGCTTTGCTAGGCCTGTGAGGTGTGGCAGTAAACCTCTGAGCAGGTTTGGCTGCAGGTGAATATTACAGCATATCTATCATGACTGCAAAACCTAAAACCAGTACACTGATCAATGTAATCTATTCAGGACTCAAAAATGCTGTAGACAGTATCATCATTCTGAAGTATATGTAATATCTCTGTATCATAATGCATTTCATTGAATAGAAATTTTTAGAGGCAGAAAAGTTGCTCATAATACGTTCATGAACATAACTTTCCAGATAAAATAAAAAAGCTTAAAGCACAGAGTCAGGTCTCTAAAATAAGCAGCTTCCTTTTTCGGCTAACTGTCCTTTATCCTCAGTAATGTTGTCACTGTGCTTAAACTCAGCATTCCCTTCCTCATCCACATCTATCATACCACCATTGATACCTGATTCACTGGTGACTGCTTCTAATTCCACTCATTCTGAATTCATTACCACTAACTTCAGATCCCAGCTTCAGAGCATTCATAGCCAGTCCCTTTTTCAACATGTGAAAGTGGGCAAAGGAAAGGCAGAATTTTAAAAAGGTATTATGACAGTGTCACCACACATCCACATGCACAAATGAAGTGCATTATCTTTGTAGTCCTCCACCTCTTGTTCCTCTTAGTACTGCTACAGCTAAAGGTCTTTCTGCACACCAGGAGGAAGGACCAGAATTGTTTCTGACACAATAATAGCAAAGTATGCTAAATAAATACTACAGAAACATCCAGACTGAAAAATCCTTGTTCATATAGCCATGAAATTTGATAAAGGTATTTAAAATATTCACCACTGTTCTCATTTCTTAAAGCATAGCCTTAAGTCTACTGACATTTCATGGTCTGTTAATACAGAACACTTTAAATATAGAAAGGTACATGTTTATCTATTAAAGACTATGTAGACTCATGCATATGATAGCTCATGGTATACAAATACAAGACTGTTTAAAGGTGCAAACAATAAAATCAGATCTTCAAGGCTGCTCCCAGGTTCAGCATTTTAAAAATGACTGCAAGGTATAACCTGTATCTTTCAAAGTTAGAATCAGGAAGTATTAAATACAAGCACCAGCACAGGGAATACAAATAAATTACACTTGCTTAAGACTTCCTTCTTAAGTATAAGAAGTGATCCCAAGTTTAACTCATACTCATAGCTTACTGAAAATACAAATAGTTGGAGGGTTTGTTTGTACTGGGGGGGGGGGGGGGGGAGGTCATGCTTAAAACAATTTTACTACCTCAGTCATTACTAAATCTCAGCATGCAGGACTCCTGCTTCTATAATGCAAAAATATATCTAGGTGTTGTTTGCTGTTCACTGTTCCCAACTTCAAACACACTGATGAGCAGGAAAGATATGGTCTGGAAAGTTGGAGGTTTGTAGGCACATGCAGATTACTCTAGAGAATCACTGCTTTCAGTATTTAATAGCAAACTATTATCTACTTTGCTTACTAAGCATCCCTTATTTTTCTCCTAAAATCTGGACTCTCATAAGAAGATATGAAAATAGCATATATAAGCAGCAGTAAATGCTAAATATCAAACACATAAAAGAGTTCTAGAGCTACAATTACCCAGCATTAATAAAACATTAACTTATCATGTACCTTTTTTTCCCATGAGCTGCCCACCACTCCCTCGCCACAGGACTTAGCTTATCACCTCAAAAGCCTGACTAGCTTCAAAAAGTGGCCACTAAAAAAAGCAAAAGAAAATAAAGAAAAATAAAGAAATGTATGTGGAGAAGTGAAAGCTTTCCCTCAAGAATTCAGAATGAAAGCTAAGGATTGCTAAAATTCAGTCCTTTCTATAGAAATAGTCCCAAACCATGTAAAGCATCCCAACTCCTGGTCTTGTCAACCTCAGATGCAGGAGGTTCTATCTTAGAGAAAAGCAGTACAAAGTGCTCTTGCTACTTGTTTCGAACTCTGGAAAGCTCACGTGAAAGAATATTTCCATGTAGTGAAAGCAACCTGAGGTTATTTTCAACTTTGTAATTTTTTTTACCTTGTCCACTAAACCCTAGATAGTTGGCTTCAGACTAAGATGCTACAATTTAAAGCAAAATCCTTTTTTCTTTTTTTTAAAAAAGAATACAACTTTAAGCAATAAGAAACATCAATACAATTACTTGTTGGTCTTTTTCTCTGATATTTGCATTTAAACAGAAATTACCCCCAGCTGGTAGCAGAACTATGTTAAAAATGATGATTTGTTAATGGAGACAGACAATTACATTTATTTCATGAGGTATTTAGACTGAGCGGAGTGGTGTGCATACTCACTAGGTAGCTAGAAAGAAAGGGAAAGAAGCTGGAAAGCGAAGGATTTGGAGCATAACACTATTTGGAGGGTAATACCTTCCGATACCTCTGATACTGCTCAACTTGAAGATCAGTTGTTAAACTTCTACTAAATACAAAGTATTTACAGTGAAGCTTCTTCCCACTTTAGATCTCTGAGGTCTTTTCCTTTTTATCTCTATAATTTTGTACAGGAATCTCAGTTAAAGTCGCCTGCATTTCGGGAGGTTCCACACGCAAGGCTGGATCAGCTCCACGGGTCAGAGAACACAAACACAGCTCAGCCAAACGCCTGACTGATGATTCCTACAGCGCAGTTGTGTTACACTGCACACGAGAGATACAGCAGTACAAGGGAAGAACCTGTAGGTGCTGTATCAGAGTGCCGGCGTACGACACGGGAGGGATTTGGGAAGCAGAATGAAATACTTGTCCCCTTCCGTCATGGAAAGCCAAGCAACAGAAAGCGGAGACTGGCGTGGCAAGCAGTTTCCCAGAGGCGTTCGGGGTGCAGGTGCCTTACGGGGCACACCCCGGCACTGCCGAAGCCGGAGGGAGTCCCACCGCTGGCATCAAGGTGCCCCCGGTACCTGCGCAAGTCCAGCCCGGAGGGCGGCGGGTCCCCACCCCTCAGCACTTCACGTACGGAGACCCGCCACGCCGACAGCCAAACTTCAGCCGCGACCACGGAGGCGTTTGCGATGCTGCTACCACCATCCATAGCCGGGGCAGGGGCTGCGACGCTCCGCCGCCGCCTGGGCGCCCTTGGCGGGGCGGCCCCCCCGGGGCACCCCGCTTCCCTCCGCTCCGGCGGCCGCGGGGGCCCGGCGGCGGCCCCCCCGCAGCCTGACACCTGCCGAACGCCTTTAGCGACTCACAGAGACCGTCTGCGGGAGCTCGACGGGTCTCTGGTCGCCGCAGGACCTCCCCGAACTTCACGCGTGTTCTGCCCCCATGTCGGCTTGGACAGGTAGTTGGCACCACGCCGCAGCCCAGACGCGCGAGTTCCTTTTCTTTTGCAGCCGAAAACCGGCGGTCGGCCGCTCCCCCTCCTCCGCAGCGTCAGAACCTCGGACGAGGTACCAAACCGCGACACCTGGAGCCGGCACCGCGCCTTCCCCTCTAGCAGCCTCCAACTTCCCCGCGGAGCGCCAGAAATCAGCCTTGCCGCCGGCGTGAGCCCGCGACGCGGTCCGCGGAGACCCGCAGCCCAACGGCAGCCCCCCTGCCCCGCGGCGGAGAGCCGGCACCGCCTCCCCGGCCCCGGCCCCTCGGCCCCACGCAGGCGGCCGCCGGCGCAGAAACTTTTCCGAGCCGCCCGCCGAGGCAGCCCCCACGCCGCCCGCCCCGCAGAGCGGGACCGAGCCGGCGCCCACGCGCCGCGCGCCCGGCGGGCCAACGCCGCCCCCCCCAACCCCCCACCGGCCGGGCCGCGCCGCGCCGCGCCGGCCGCCCCGCTGCGTGGGCACCCACGGCCCCGCGCGCACCCGCCCGCCCGCCCGCCCCGCTCCTACCGTGCGGGGGGCAAGTGAGGGAGGGAGCGAGGAGGTGGCAGTTACCGGCGAGCGAGCGCCCTTCTTGCAGAGCGGTCCCCTGAAGACGCCTTTGATGCCGCGGTAGTGCCCGTTGCTGAGGTGCCGGGAGCTGATGACCAGGTAGCACGCCATGCGGGCCCCCCGGGCGGGCGAGCGGGGGGAGCGCCCCAGCCCCGCGGGCGGCGGGGGGGAAGGCAGGCCGGCTCCTCCTCGGCGGCGGCGGCGGTGGTACCCCCGCCGGAGCAGAAGCCCGCATGAAGGAGCGGGCGGAACCGCAGCAGCGATCTCCCCCCTCCCGTCTCATCCAGCGCCCGGGTTAGCGCTGCCAGCAGCAGGATGCACTGAAGGCGGCAGCAGCGGCGGCAGCCAGAGCACATCTGAGGGAGCGCGGAGGCCAGTCCGCATGCTGCTCCGCGGGTAGGAGACGGGCCCGGGAAGAAGAAGGGCAGAGCGCAACTTGCACAGTCCGCCGCTGCTACGGCCCCGTCCCTCCCTCCCTCCTCCTCCTCCTCCTCCCCCTCCTCCTCAGACCAGGCCACCGGCAGCCGACATCCGGAGGGGAGTTTCTCGGCGGCAGCTCGAGCGGCGGCTGCTCCTCATGGCTCTTCCCTCCGCCGGGCTGGGTGGTGGATGCAGCCGGCCTCGGCGGAGAGCCCTCGCCGACCCAGTCCTCCCGTGCCGCCGCTGCAGTCGGCGCCCCGCCTCGCCTCACCTCCGCCGGCGGGGGGGGGGGGGGGGGAGAGGCGGTGCGTGGTGCGAGGGGGGGCGGAGGAGGGGTAGGGCCGGAGCGGGGGCGGGGGGGGGGGGCGGCTAGTGGGAGGACGTTTCCCCCCCTCGCCGCTCCGGGGAGGGGAGCGGGCCGCGACCGGCAGCCCCGGGCGGAGCGGGCCCGGGAAGCGGGGAAGGCGGCGTGGCGCGCTGGCCGCCCTCCTCCTCCTCTTCGCCCAACTTTCCCGCCCTCGGTGGCGGGGAGGGAACGTCCCTTCTCCGCCTGTCTCTGGCTCTCCTCTGCCCCCTCTCCCCCGCATGCCCCCCCCCGCCGTCCCGCAGGCTGTCCCCCGGCAGGGGCCGCGGCCCTTCCCCGCCCGCAGGGGTGCGGAGCGGGGCGGCGAACAGCCTCCCGCGGCCGTGCCGGGGGTGTGAGCCGGCACCGTCCCCCCCCGCAGGCAGCCGCGGTGCCGGGTTAACGGGAAACACCGCCGCTCCGTTTCCCGCTGCGGGCTGGAAGCGCAAATTCGCCCAGGAGGGAGGCGAGGGCTGCGCGCAGCTGCCCAGGCTGCCTGCACACCCCCCGGCTTGTGACTGTGCTTGTCTCGATCGTCCCCCCCCGAAAGCTCGTGAATTTAGGTGTGCGGTGTCGCTCACGACCTGAATGATTGACATACAGTGGCGGGTGTGAAATTCTTCCACCGCTACAGAGCAGGAACAGGTTGTTCTTGTCCCCTTCTGCAAGAGGCGGGCGGGATGTACCTCGGACCCGCCTGTGCACACTCAGCTTCTTTTCATCAGGTCACAAGTATTGTCTCTGCTCCGCCACTGACGAAGTCGATACAAATAAATGAATAAATCACACAGCCTTAGTAGTCATCTGCAGATCATTCATTTCTTCGAAGCAGATCACTTCAAACTGTAGATGAGAATTCAGATTTTTCATTTAATCCTGTAAAAGCCTGTGTGTTCAGATATTTAGTGAGTGAAACTGATAAACCACACTCATTCTGATTTTAGCCTCTCCAGAGCTATCTTTCTATGAACGTAATGTAAATAAAAAGAAAATCTCACACAAGCCACTGAACTGTATAGATAAATAGGTCACCACAAATCAAATGTCATTTTTTCGGCTGTATATGTAAAATAGCATTGTGCAGTCTTAGCATATAATGTTTCACATACAATACAAAATTTGATTATATGTGTGTGCATGTACATATATACAAATGGTCAAATCTATTATTATGTATTTTATTAATAAATACATAACGTTATAAAGAAAACAAAATGCAAAATTCCCAACTGGGAATAACCAAAGCTGGAAGTAACATATGAAGAACATCCTTATGTTAACCATAATACAGCATTTTGCAAAGTAAAAAACTGTGGGGTGGGGGTCAAATTCTCTCTGGCAATGCAATGAACTTTCAAAAACTTTGCTTCTCTGTGATTGCAGCTGTTGTTTCTCAGAACAGAAAGAGAATTTACATCTCATCTCAATGCCTTGCATAGAGGTCTCAATTCCTTTTCTGTTGTGAAGAGACATGGAAAGTCCTTTGCTCCACAGAGCTGATGATGTTCTATTACGGCCCAAGGGAGGGGGTACAGAAGACCCACACCACATGCATACAATGGAGATGAACGTTCGTGTGCTGCAGCTACGTGGACAGACTGGCCAGTCCGTGTCACCTGCAGAGGAGCTTCAGCACAAGCTGAAACTGTGCAAGAGCTTCACTGTAGACTAAGGGACAGTACTTTCCTCCTTAAACTTATAGAGTCTTCCACAGATCATTTACTAGGATTGTATGAAAGGGAAATTATTTGCCCCAGAGTAGACTGCACAGTACTCATTTTATCCTGCTGAGAAGGATGATGTGCTCAATTGACCCTGCTGTGAAAAGTAGAAGTCATTTTAGGCTCACTTCACTTTGCAAACTCAGGGGAATAGTTACTATGACCACCAATCTAATTTATAAACAATCTGTAGGACACAAGCCTGAGAAAATGAGATTAAGAGTTGTCAAATGGAACGATTAGATATTAATTATAGCACTCCCTGAACATTCCCCCAAGTCTCTGGAGATACGGCACCTTCTTCTCTTTCATCACAGGTCATGTAGAAATATAAGCCTTAACTATTAGCAGTTTCATCTGGGTCCAATCCTTCACTACCTTAGAACTCATAAAGTAATTTTCAGCTGAGCACAGTGGATGTAAAATACTACCTTTCAGAACATTCTGCTTTCTTTGCAGAAGTGTTAGTGACTTTTCAAGATGCAAGGCAGTGGAGAAGCAGGTCAGCTGTCACTAAGAGATGATGATTAGAATAATGAAATGTTCTCCAGTTCATCTATCCTCTCAGTTTACACAGGTTTTTATCATTAACAAAGATTACTTAACATTTATTGCCCCCCCCCAAAAAAAAGTCTGTAAGCATTTTGTAATTATTCATTGTAAGGATTGTCTTCATTGCGCAATGTAGTGTCAAATCGAAATACCCAGCCTAGCTCTAAAGCTGCTAGTTCTGACCTAAATATACTCTGAAAATCAGGCAGCAGAGAACCATATTAATGCAGTCATATTACTTTTAATGGTTGAGCTAATTCCTATGCTTCTTTGCGGCATTAGACAATACAGTATAGACATACCCTTAAAACCTTGTCTACACGGTGAATTTTATTTGAATTGTAATTCAAGTATTGCTCCTAATATGAGTGCCACCTGCACACAAAGTGCATTATACTGATATTCTCTGCTGTAGAGGTAAAAACTAGGGTTAGCATGATTCACTGGCTGCTAACATAACTGTTCCTGTGTGGATACAGGTTAGATAGGTTCAAGGGCCCCGGTCCTAAAATGTTTTCCACAATCCCCTTACCGGGCTCCGAAAGAACAAAGACATCCTTCCCCATGTCTCCAGACATGAGAAATTCAAAGACTGCAAAGAATCTGCCAGTACTAGACCTCTAGAAATTTTACTTTAGCAATCGAACAAGAACAGAGGGTGTGTAGACACACAGCTTGATACTGTTTCACAGCCTGGTTATTCTCACTTGAACTAGTTTAACATGAGGTGTTTCCCAACGCAGAAGAACCCAAGTGAACAAACACTACAGTAAGAACATACTCTAATACTGACGTGATTTTTACAAGCGGTCTTCCTCACGGTACTGAGTGAGTGAGTGAGTGTCATCAACATCCTGGCAAGACAATTCAGGTATAAAAACACACAATAAGGTTCCTGACTTATAACAGAAATGTCATAGTGCAGCTTTACAGCTATATGTTATCTTCAGACATAAGGGAGATTTTAAAGCTGTAAATCAAGTCTTGGCAATATACATAGATCTTTGGATTACAACTGCTTAAACTACATATTCATCCATCCTCAGTTCCTCTAACCCATACAGCCAACCTCTAACTCCTCTCCTTTCTAGTGATCCATAACTACAGCTGATTCGTCAGGGTTCACATGAAAAGTGAACTCCTGCCCCACTGAAACCAATGACAGTTTTTGAGGTCAGCAGAATCAGAGTTTCTCCAGAAACTGTCATGTTCATGTATGGTAACAAACTCTTACAGAAGCCTGGAACATACTACTATATACTATTACATTAGTTGTCCTATTGTTCTACCTAGAGACATTATCTAATATCCCCAAAAGATACCAAATTCTTCATAAATTAGAACAATATATTAGAAACAGTCAACATTTCAGTAGACCACGCTAATAAATTTTAGCCTGAATGTTTGATTTGGTTTTCTCAGTGCAGCATATATTGGGGGGAACATTTTGTAAAGTTTGATTCTTATTCAGAGTTCCTGGTGAATGTAAAAATACAAGGTCAGCTGGCCTGCCTAAAGCTGCTTTGTTTTGCTTTCAGTAAAATAGCAACTTCAAATCTCTGCTCTTTGTTTCCTCAATCTTAAAAGACACCAATTACATTTTTTTCCTGAAGTAAGTATTAGTAAAAGCTTCATTATATCTGTCTTTATTTCATCAATTAATTTAGAATATTTTAGTCCTTCCCTATTTTATTCCATTTGAAGTAAACATAATACTGCTTATCCAAACATTTTTAATCCCAGGCTGACTCTTTATCTAAATAGTAGTTACATTCCTCTTGTGAATCACTTATGTAAGCAGCTTTCTATTACCCAAAACTTGAATCTGTCAAGGTTTATACACTTGAAGCATTGATGGCTAAGTTATTCTAATCTCTAGTCCATGCAGAATCAATGACACCATTTTACTTTGGATGGAGCTTTTTGGAATGTCTAAGTGCTGAACAATCACTTTACAGTCTACAGCTTGCTATTAATTGTGTAGCCAGCAAATACAGCAGTCTTTATGATGATCAAACCGAAGTCTGTGTGTGTATACATCAGTGAAGAGTGGTAAATCATGCCCTACTTATAGGCTCATGCTCCACTGGTTTTAAGAAAGTCATACAGTTGAACAAGAATCTCATTCAAATAATTCATCCTTACACTAACTTTTCTTTGATATATCTCTTGTGTGACATTCAGCAACCTCTCTGCATTACTTTATCACTAAAAAAAAAAAGGCAATATAATGTTTCCTTCAGAGCTATTGTGAGAATTACTCAATAGTATAACCACAGTCATAAAGGAGAATGCTAAGTATTACTAGGTGATATCAGGGAAGACTGCTGATTTCACAATCAGTTCAAAATATGCAAGAAATCTATTATTTTGAGAAGGCTGCTGGGCATGCCATTCATTTAAATTAATAGGTCAGTAATACAAATAGGACCTTAATCCTGTATTAACAAGAGCTCAATATTTCCAGAGTATGTGTCTAACGTTGTAAAGATATCTTCCATTTTCTATTCAGAAATAATATTAATTGGTTTCTTCTTATTGTTAGCTATATTCTTTACCTAAATTAGGATGAACATAGAAAGAATAATGGCAAGTAGCCACTGATACGAACATTATATAGCAGACCTCCAATTCTGTTTTAGTAGCAAATCCTTTTTTTCAGGAAGATGATATATGAAAGAGATGAAGGCGTAGCAGTGTTTTCATACACTTGCCAATTTATTATGTTTGCATAAATATTTAATACATCAATCTCTTTCTAAAGGAAAAATATGGTTTGCATTTCAAGTCTTGTAGTTTTCTTACTACTAAGTCCCACCAAAACTTTAATTACTTGCTGGACATCCACAGGAGAGGTGATTCACATTTTTCATTGCTCATCGGTGGTCATCAGGCTGATCTCCTGGGGTTGGCACTGCAGGTGCTGGTGGCCTTAATATCTAAAAGGTGAGTAAAGTTATTGCATTTTATTATTAGGGACCAGAATTGAATATTAACTGGAGAACAGCTATTTTTAAATTACTTTAAAAGAATGTAAAGAGATGGAAAATAGTTCTTAAGCTGTCCATAGATAGCCATGATATCCACAGATAGCCAGAGAGGCTGTCAGTGTATGTTTCAGCCACAGATACATCAATTTGAATAACCAACATAACCACAGCTGTCAATCCCTTTTCCCACTCATTTGTTTCAAGGAGTGCTCCAAGGACAACCACAATGAAGCAGCCTAGGAACAGGAGAGGGCTCCCATTGCAAAGGAATGATGAAGGCAACTTCTGTCATGTAGATTTTTCCATTGGCAGAGTAAGGCGCCTTCCTCTCTCTTGTATTATCTGCAGTGATAGTTTATCTTATGCTGTCTCAAGGAACATACTTACGTGCTTGCACTAGCTGTGTGCTAATACAGACAACACCTTCCATAGACAATCATAGACATCAACAATGACTTCCACAGACAATTTCATCTTGGCAAGTTAGTATCACCCTTTTTGTCTTGCACTAGCATTGCCATAAGGCACCTGTAGACTGTCAGGACTTATATGTTATTCTTCAGTCTGGCTACATCTTCAGCCTTTGAAGCTTATTAATTGGCATCAGATCATGTACAGTTTACAAAGGACTCTCAAGTCACGTTTGTCAGAGAAGGAGTCACGTTACTTTTTAGAAAGTGAATGAGAATTCAGCTTGGGAAAAGAGAGGGTTGAGGGGGAATGCTTGAGATGTCACACAAGTTGGATAAAGATCACTGACCTGGGAACTCTATACATTGTGGTCATAAGAAGGAAGTGACAAGTAACTACAGATAGTTTCTATATGGAGAGAGCCACTTAGTATGGTAGTTCCCTAAGCCCCTCCACATAAAAAATGACAAGGAGAAAACAACTTTTTTGTGTAACTTGAGAAGAAATGAACAAATGTAAAGCATGCTGAAGTGCCAGCAGTAAAATGCATTTTTAATATATGTATATAGACTTTATATAAAAATATATACATATTACATATATATTATTATATATATGTATAAATGTGTCTGGTGTCCATATGTTAATGGAATACTATAGAAATACATATTTAAATGCTTAAAATGTCAACACCTATACCAACTTATTTCCTGTGCTGTTTTTCCTCTTTCCCCACTTCAGCGAAGTGACAATTTATTTTGGGGGGTTTTAGGAAACTCAGTGACAGGGAGGTGATTTAGCACTCTTCATCAAAGCAGTACAGAACTTGAGTCTGAGATGTTCACACCCACTAAACCACTGTACTACCTAAGCTATCTCAGATCTTCATGTTTCCATGGAAGTATTTATTATGCACTGCCACAAGATTACCCTGTTAGTTCTGTATGTATCCTGTTGCCAGCATTTCATCATCTGTCCACGTTAATACTTCTGCAGACAACCTTTAAAAAGACTTTACAAAGAAAGATATGGAAGGCACAGGAGAAATTTCAAACTGGCAGCAACATTTGTCAGCTGGTGTCCTCTGGAATTCAGGTGTTTACTGAACATGGAGTCCTTCACATTATTAGGTATCTGTGAAACAACAGTTCTTTTTAAGACTGACACCTACATACTTTCTCTAAAACAGACAAGTATACGAAGAGTTTTTGGAGTGTATTATGGCCTAGTTTTGTTCCTTAATAGGTTAAAACATTTCAGACATTCTGTAAATTCCATTCAAATCATTGCAAAATTTCCTTGTACCTTGAAGAAAATTGATAATACTGCTGTAACCACTTAAATTTCAGTGATAATTAATAATAGAGGAAGGAAATATGCGGCAAAATCAAAAAGTGAAATTCACTCCCAAATAAAAAGCTGGCACAAGAATTGCACAGCTCCTGCCTCCCCTGTAGTATCTCATAAAGAGTGTTTAAGTGGTTCATAGGCTTGCTGGCACCTGCACAGCTCTGGATTTCATCTGATTTCATCCAAAGTAGGGTATTCTAGTGACTTGCTTATGGCCAAAAATGTCACAGTTTTCTGTGCAGAAGTAAAATAGATGTTTGTTTCAAATATAAATTCAGTCTCTATTTTTGCAGTCATTTTCTGTTCTAATTATAACAATCTAATTTGTAAACAACACATGCTGAGGTTTTGACAGTGAATTTCTGATGAAACACAGAGTACAAATTTTAATTACATACAGTTCTAATACAGTGAGCACTGCAGCATTTCTGTCATCTTTGAAATGGTAACAAAATGTAAAAAAAAGTTTTTGAAATATGAGCATGAAGGTAATGAGATCAATAAATGTCAGCTAGAAAAAGTAATCACAACTCCAGAGACTCACTAACCTTTCTAAAAATTCCAGAAATAATAGACTAGCTTGGATGAGGAATCTTTAACAATGAGAAACAGATACAATTATAAGGGGGAAGTGAGCCAAAGACTGCTGAATAATACTAAAAGCATTGCCTTTTTAGGTAAATGAGAGAAAACAATCAATATTTTTGCTTTTCCTCCTGTGATCCTCGGCAACACACTTCCCTTTGCACCTTTGGATTTTGAGAACAAAGTATAATGTAAACACATATGTAAACCTAGAGTTGAAATATGACATAAAGCGCAGTAAGAGATAATGGTTTTCCAGACTGATGGCCTGATCCTTCTCTCGGGCAAACAGAAATGTTAGAACATTCATTGACCTCCATATAAATTCCAGATACTTAACACTCCCAAGATTTGGTGGTGTGTGGTTTCTATATATAATTTATGCAAACCCAGAGCTTAAGCATGAATTAATTCAAGACGAGAAACTGTGTGCTATGTTTTAATGCCCCATGGTAGAATCTAACTTCTGTAAGAGAAAACATATTTCATATGCAGTGTGTTAGATTAAGTAATATTTGAAATGGTAATGTTGTGTTGTTTTGGTTTTTTTTTTAATTAAAAGTGCAAGAGGCATTGAACCTGAGGTGAAAATGGAAGGGAATAAAATATTTTGTCAAACCTATGCAGATGGGCAATAATTTTTTTTTGAATGAGGCATACAATTTTCCTGAAAACATATTAGCATTTTATGAAGGATATGCAAAATGCACTAAGGATTTATGTATATAACAAACTGATTTTAGGGAAATTGACTTTAAAAAAAGGGGTAGAGATAACATGGAAATTAATTCTTATTTTCTTATCGAAGTTTTTTGGTTTGAGTTGTTTGGGGGTTTTTTCCCAGCATTGACTGAACTATTTGGATGTAGATAACAAAAATGGATGGTCAGAGATTGAGATCCAGTCGTTAGAGTCCACTCAGTGTTTGCAGGCAAAGGTGTGCAATTTTTTAAATTATGATTTGCAAATGGTAATACAGGCATAAAACCAGCTAGAAATATTAACAGTTTACGTTTCATCGTTCAAGTGCTAATCTGAAGTAATAAATGCAAAAGGGCTCCATATAGAACATACAAAGTATTACAGTATCGCTATTAACTTTTATGGTCAATAGTTTCTACTTTCTGTCATTCTGTATGTCCTGTTGGAATGAAAGGAATTGAAGTACTAGGGTGCTATCTTTGAAATTACCTAAGTTTCTAATTCCACACACATACATTTTCTCCTTTGCTTCAAACTGCTCCTTTGAGCATGATTCTTCATACATGTACATGTATGTCCAACATTTTTTTATACATAATATTTTACATATATACTTGTATATAACATTTTGCAGGACTGGAGTTCCTGGAGGGAAGTAGCTCTGCAGCTAGTGTGCAACCCAATATTAAGGAGCAGATTCCTGTGATGACAGCCTTCTGTTTTCGGCATAGAGCTAAAGAAATGAGTATTATGAAAGCTGGTTGTTGAGGAACACTCCAGGAGCACAAACTGGATTTCAAGTCAGTTCAGTTGACCAGGACTTAGCATAAACGTGCTGCAGCACCAGCAATGTAGAACAACTGCAGGAAGGGACGTGGACAGGGGCTTCTCTGCTCCAACCACCCGTGGCTGTGGGAGCAGCTGTGGATATGCAGGTGTACATTAGATGACTCACGAGTCTATGTAGCTTTGGAAGTTGCTGCTATGTTAAGAGAGCACGTATGTGTGTGGATGACACAGGAACAGCCCGAAGCCAGCGGCAGTTGCTGGAAACATGCTGAATCCAGGCAAGGAAGAAGCTTTCAGCTTTCAAAAATACAAACAGGGTACGTGCCAGTTAAAATGTTGTGATTTGTGTTCCATCACCCCATGACCCCAAAACTCAAACAGGAGCTGTGTACGTGGGGACCATGGTATGCAGCTATGGGTCGGAAGTCGTGTTTAAGGATAAAAATCTTTTTAGCCTATGATTTTGAATGAAGTGAGTTTCAGTTAAATCCAGTTTTGCCTATAGAGGCTTTGCTGTGGCACACCCTTCCTCATACAGGATTGCTCAGCGTAGTCTAAAGTAAAGCTGACTGCAGAGACCTGTGGAAACACCTTGCAGGTGACAGGGCAGTAAAATGGCAGATGAAACTCAGTATCAATAAACACAAAATAGCATGTATGGGAAAAATAATTCAAACTACACATCCAAGATGTTCGTTAATTACCTATTGACACTCAAGGAAGAAATGTTAAAGTTGCTGGACAGGGTTATCCAAAAATGCCAGCTCATTGCACAGCAACAGTCAGAAATGCCAGTCAAATGTTAGAAACTGCTAGGAAACCATTGAAGAACAAAACAGAAAACATTTCAACACACTCTGCTCTAAAAGCAAAGGTGAAATAGACTGGGACTAGAGAAGTAAGAATGGTGCATGAGCTGAGCTGCAAATTATTCTTTCCAATTTCTCAATATGCAAGAAGTATAACAAAAACATTATGAGGAAGCAAGCTTAAAACAAACAAAGAGTTTCTTTGCATAATCCATCATCAGATTATGAATTAATTGCTACAGGAGGTTTGTCAGCAAAAAATATAAATGGGCTCAGTTCCTTTCCTGCTATTGAAGAGAAAGGTCAAAATGCACATACCAAATCAAGAAGTCCCTAAACTGATTTGCTAGAGTCAGTAGCTTATGGGGAACCAAGGACAAGTTTAAATTTTCTTGGTTTATGGTACTTTCTCTGCTGACCATTGTCAGAGAGAAGATATTGGACATCTCAGCACAGAAATTTTCATGTTCTTAAATTACAATGCAGTTATAATTTCTGGTCCAGATGATGTGCTACTCTTTATTTAAATACTGGGTAGAACTGCCATTCAAACTGGCTTCAACAGCTGGAAAAATGAGCTGACAGAAACCCCATGAAGTTCAACAGTGACAAAAACAACCTCCCACGGCCAATACAAAGTAACCCCATGCAACAGCACAGACTGGAGACCAACAGGCTGAAAAGGAGCTCTCCAGAAAAGGACCTGTTGGTCCTAGAGAAGAAATTGAGTCAGCAGTGTTTCCCTTGGCGATGAAGGCTAACAGCATGCTTCTCTCCTAGCAAGACTGTAGGCAACAGGTCAATGGATGTGATTAATTTCTTCTACTTTGCACTTGTGAGACCACACCTGAGTACTGTGCCCAGTTTTGAGCTCTCCACAAGCAAGAATTTAATATACTGGAGTAAATCCAAGACAGTTACGAGACTGTAGCACACTGGACACAAGGAGAGAGTAAGGGAGCTGGGTTTGTTGATGCTAATTATCTAAAGCTGTCCTGTAAAACAGAGCACTGCTGCAATATCAGGGTAGAAAGTGGGAGGAACTTCATGTTTGGCATCTAGCTGACTTGCCTGCTAAATGTCTCACTTTCTGCCTTCACAGCACACAGTATCTCACAGATAGAAAACCAGGAAGACCAATGGAAAGAAAGAAGAAAAAGTAATGCACTTTGAAATTAGACTATCATCTGATAGTCCAGTGTAGGTGTCTGAGCTGTGCTTGGTGGCCACCAAGAGTGCAGACAAGGACCAGCCATTGGCTAGGTTTTGGACAGCACCAGTCATGAAGGATCTTTTCTTGGGCTTGAAAAACATTTCTCTTTTCAGATTAAATTTGTCCAAATTATAAAACTTAACTTTAAACCCAAAATACAGACAAACACATGAACATTCATGCTCCTAGTCAACAGTGGCAGTGGAAAACTGCTTTGATGTTTTAGCTTCAAGAAAAAGCTTTTACAATTGCAATGGAATGATACTAATCGAAAGCTTCGTCTGTGACAGGTATTTATAAACCTTTAAAATTCTCAATGCCTACATACTGCTATTCACTGATAGCATTAGCTCTCACTTAATAGAAGCACAGTACCTCCCTGACTCCTTAGGGGAAGACAAGTTCCTCCTGCTGTCAGCCTGTAAGAAACAGAGTTTCTGCATGGACAAAGAGGACTGTCCCAGTTGACAAGTGCAAAATAAAGGCAGAGAGAAACCACACTAAAACAAACTCCCTGAAGGTCCTGGAGCCAAGTTCAAATCTGGATAGGTCTATATTATCCTAATTTTTTTCAGAGGTACTTTTTGGCAGGTAGCATTAAGGAAGATCTATTTCTCAAGTTTACCACAAGATGGAGGTGCTGTAACTCAGGATCATTCATTAAGCAATCAGGAAAATGGTGGGTGTTGTACAACAGGCACTGTAAAATTTTATGGACATATTTAAGAAAGTAATCAAAAATAATTGTATGCATCTGTGCCATATTATTTTATTATTTTAAGCAAACTGTGTAATGACATAGCCAACCGTCTCTGAACCAGCACTATTTCAAAATGCAGCAGCTTCAAATTTGCACTTGAATTACTGAATGCTGCAGATACTATTCTGAACTGCATATCCATTGAAGGTGGAGATGGCTGATAATGGAAGTTCTCCAAAAGCATACAGAGTGATGGTTGTCAGAGTCAGATGGGTGCCACCTTCTTGACCATATTATCCTGAAATGATCTTTCTCTAAATTGATCCTTCTGGAACTTAATACCAACCAAAAGAGATGATACTGTTTTTGTCTGTAACAAATATAGGCCTGATTGTTCTCACAGGCATGCACTCTGACTTCCATCAGAAGATCCATGATGATGTTTGCCATCAAAAGGCTTTGAAACCGCTTATTAAGTCACAATTATAGTATAGTTCACTTGCTTGTAATAAATGTTACTGAAGCAGAGACAAATAAGGGAGCCCTCATTTGGGCCTTCTGCACAAGCCCAGCAGATCATGGAGATGAGCTGTTCTTCTCTTCCAAAAGCTTTGTCTTATGAATCTGCATGGATAGGTTCTTGTCCTGTGCTTTCTTCTTCTTTCATTTAAAACTTCAAAGGGAAATGTTAAACATTTTTTCCCTCACATCTTCTTTGCTAGTGGTTATTTTGCTGTTTTAAGGAGAATTTGAAACATAAGTGCGATTGGTTAGCCTAGGTTACTTTACAATAACACAGAAATGGAAACAATCAGAAAGGAGAGCGTTATGAAGACCTAAATTTTGATAGTTTTGTACCATCTGGATACTTTTGATGTTCAGTGAAGCTATGTTTGCATTGAATGAGTACGACAATACAGAGAAATTAATCTCGTGAGATGTGCTCCTAAGCTATGGAGAAACAGTCTCTCTAGGTCCCACTATGCAAATACTGCCTTCATCTGCACATCATCCCTTTGCTGCTTGGAGCAACCACACCTCATGATCTACTGGCTGCACAGTTCACGTGATCACAGTTAACCTGGTTTTAGTCAGATTAATTTAAACAGATTAAGATTCAAGATCTGAAAACATGTAGACAACCCCTGATAATGTAAAATAAATTATATTTCCATAGCACGAAAAGCCAAAGGAACAATAAGAGTGTGAGGAGGAACTGTGTAATAGTTGTAGACAGTATCTGAAGGCAGAACAATTACTGTATGTCTTCACAAGTGAGGATGAATTAAATTTGAAGTTCTTAAAATAGTTCTCATTTTACATGAGAAAATAGTGAATGTTGAAGGTTTTTAGAAAACAAGTATACGTAATAGGTTGAAATCATATTTGATATATCATTATAGAGCTGCTATAGGATCCACATTATCTTTCATTTTCAATTCATTCTTAAAAACGTGAGGTAAATTGCCAGAGATGTATAGCAGGCAAAACTCACTTGCTTAGGGAATAAAGAAGTAAAAATCTATCAGAGATTTCAGTTGTAATACATCTAGCATTCATAATGACAGATAGTTGCTGAGCAAGCTTGTGACTTACCTCATACCATAAATAATGTGGTTTAATTTCTCCTAATTCCAAAAAATTCCAGAAAATACACAGATTCAGAAAAGATTTATATTCATTGAGTTTCTAAATGAAATTCTGCAGACTTCATTGCTATCATAACAAAACATTTCACATCAAAATATGTTCTGACATACTGAATAATTTTGCAATCTACAAATATTTATAAAATAACTTAGTGAGGCTGAATCTGCATTTATTTATTTTAAAAATGTTTCCAAAGAATAACCAGACAAATTTAGCCAATAAAGTTTACATCCAAGTGCTTCCAGTCTCTCTTTAAAATTACAAACCACAGTTAACAGCAAAAATAATATATATTAAAAATAAATTAACATCATAAGCCATTTAATTGTCTAATTACAAAAGGGCATTCTTCATCATAGTGTGATTTTTACACACTACATTTTCAACATTGCTGCTTGTTTTTCAGAAAATATTTGCCAGAGATCTTTTTATGTTGTTTAGAAGAAAGCGCAAAATATAACACTGATTTTTGATGTGCGGATGTTTGCTGTGGTTCCTCATCTGAAACTAATGGCATATCAATGGATTTATAGTAGTGAAGTGGGACATGTTTTGTGTCAGAAATCTGTAGCAAAGGCAAGGATGCCAGTTGATCAGGTGCTGAATACAACTGCTGTGTCTTCCCAAAACTCTTCTTGTTTTATACAGATGGCCCTCACCATTGAACTGTTGAACAGGCTCAAGAAGTCCACTCCTGTGCCAGCTGCATAGCTCAGAAGGAACATGCTTTGTGATAAAGCAACAGCTCCTTCAACTAATATTAGGGTCTTCATTAAAAGACCCAGCTGATTTGGAGGTAAGTCTTGGTTTTTTGTGACTGTGACTCTGTCAGTATCATGACCTGAAGTAATTTAATACTTTTGTGTTCTGCAGTTGGGTGGTCTACAAAAATACACGTGGTCAGTTACAGACATGGCAAGTAGTTTGTTAATCTAGTCACTTGAGAATTATAAATTATTTGATCATATGCATGAGCACAGGTATATGGTTGAGAAGGAGACTACTAAGGGTTTGATTATTCCCATGAAATAGATACTGTTTATTTTTTACATCGAGATTTTCATGCATTCTAAATTGAGGGTTATATTACTTAAATTCTACTGATAAAGTTAAAATGCTATACAATTAGGGGAAGACAAGCCCTTCAGATTTATTTATATCCTACCTAATGCAAATGTGAATGTTCTTCTATTCCACATAAATATGCAATCACTTCCTTGAAACTTGCTAAGCTGTCTGCATCAGCAGTTTCTCATGAGTTACACAAGTTGCTCATCTCAGAAAAAAAATGCACAGCCTCTCCTTCACCACAAAAAAACCCCCCACACTAATGTAAATTGCAGCTCTGGCAACCACAGGTGAGCATCAAACAACACAAGTTACATAATTACGGTTTTGATGATTGAAGAAGTGAGCTAAATCCTAAAGTTCTTTCCCATTTTTATACAGTATTCAGTAGAAGTTCCCACAAACTTCATCCTAAAAGGTCTTGAGGAAGGATGAAGCAGAAAGCATCAACATCAGTCCACTTTCAAGAAAGTGAAAAATATTAGGTAGCAAATTGGAGCAGCAGCCTATCTATAAATTGATTTTTTATGTGATACTTAAATTTTAATTATGAACTGAACAAAATGTTTCATTTCTTTGGGGATGTTATATCTTTTTAAAATGAATTTTGTCCAAAGCAAAACAAAACATTTTGTTTGGGAACAGTCAAAATTAAATAATATATATTATATTATACTTTTTTTTTTAAATATATATCCACCTTTTTGCTGAAAATATTTCTGATGTTCAACACAAATGTTTGTACTGTGTTGGCCAACTCAAGTTATTTCACCAACTGTAATTCAAAATGGAATTATAGATCCTGTAGATTTCTTTTATTGCTTTCTTTTTTATTATTGGTACACATTGGTACTAACTTAAGACACAGTCTAAAATATCATGCCACTGAAGTTTTTATCAGTTTTTAAAGGTCAAGAGACTTATGTCTTCATCTGTAGACAGTTATAAAAAGTCTTTTCTTTACCACGGCTCTGAAAGAATAGGATTCACGTATCATCCCTTTATTCTGATGCACCACTAAAAAAGATATGGCATCACTCTTACTTTTTACTTAAGTGGACTAAGAAAGAGTTGGTACTTTCATCTAAATTCTATTTCAGTTACAGTGGAGAAATACCACTTAGAATTAACATGGGAATAGATTCAACATGAGACCAGCATTTGGCACAGGTTTCCAGAAAATTCTGTTAATTTCTATGAAATAAATAAAAGTTTCGGTGATAAGTCAAACTGGGAGATAATTCAGGAAGGATTTTGATACAGTAAGCTCTTTGAAAGTTTGTTAGAATTCTGGGTCTGAAATCCAAAGACCGATATTAAAATTACTTACTGAAGAAGCAAGATGAGACCCAAAGAGCATGAGGTTACAAAGGGAAAATGCAGAACATATTTAGAGACCTTTGTGTCCCAGAGCTGCAGCTGATAACAGCTAGAAAAGCAGTGTGCAGACCTCCCATCGCTGCCCCCACAGAAACACAGTACGTCTGAATGACTGCTTTGATGAGCTGCACATACGCTCCAAGGGAAGGTGCCAAGGGCCTCCTGAGCTCACCTACTGCAAATGAACGAATCCCAAGACACTCTTTGAAGACTGATTGTTGCAACCCTTAATATAATAAGTGTTTGTGCAACTTCTTTGACAAAAATATGCTAAATACCATTTTAAGAACACAAGGCATGATTGTTTATAAGGCTTATATAATTTTAGTGTTAGTTAAAGAAATATTTTAGCACAAAAGCAACTGCGTATTACTACAGTTTTGCTTTGGCACATATGCTAAGCCTTAATGCTATTATTACTACCAAGATGACCAAAGCCCTTGCCAAGAACAGGATGCCACTGTGTTAGGCAGCTCAACAACTGTTTGATTGTGAAGATTAGATTTCTGCTTTACTCAAATTGACAGTAAAGTATCATTATGCAGTGGATATGGATTTATTTACACTTTATATTGCGCTTTTAAAATTAAGTGGTTGTTCACAGTATGCAGGAGTGTTTTGAGGATTTAAAAGGCAGTGTACTAATAAAGATGAGAGCTGTAGAGGGTGGTGGGAATTTTTTTTGTGAAATTGAAGCAGTTCTGTTGCAGAAATAGTTCTGCCTTGTTGAATTACGAGACACCATCCTGGTTTAAATTAGGGAACAACGTCAGGAAGCCTTCTGCCTGAAAAAGTAGTGTGCAATATTAGTAGTACCACAGGAGGGTTTTTTACCCTGTAACTGTGGTAGGACTTCAGATTGCTTTTTTTCCCACTGTACACCATTTGAGTTTCTACACATACTCAACCAGTCATTAGAAAGGATACATTTTTATAAACTGAAGAAGTAGAAATCTCAAAGGTAACCAAATAACTCTTTAGTCTGTTTTCTTCAATTCTGTCAGGTACAAAATATGAATATGAATATTAATGGGATTAAGGTGGCTTTTGTATGCGCTATGCAAAACTGGAAAATCAAGGGCAGAAGCATTATGTGTGATTCCTCCTGCACAGAAAAGGAATGACATTAAAGAAAGAAGCTTCAGAATAAAGAAATAAATTTAGCAAGGGAATAGCCTGCACTGAAAAAGGACCGAATTTCCTACTGAAAACTGGGTTCAATTTAACCAAAGCCCCTGATGAATTGTCCTGAAGTGCTGTGTTGGGTAATTGTTGGCACTTTTTGTTAGCAACATGCAGCTTACTAGATGATGCTTTATAGTAAATATAGTAATTTATAATTTTCCATTCATAGTACAGTGTCATAGAGACACCCTGGTCAAGGCTCAGAGCCTGACGGTGCCATGCCACACACAAGCAACGGAGGCCCTCCCAGAGGGACAACTTCTGAGGCATCTCTTGCTTATATGTGGCCCCTTCCAGCTCCAAGCAGAAAACATATAGCTCAGTGAGAAAGCAAGGAGAGGAAGTAAAGCAGCAAAATGAAATTAAAAAGTGATTGAGTAAAAATAATATGTTCAAGATCCAGGCATCCTCATCTGCATTGTACATGCAGGTGTTACGGATCTCCAAGGCTATTTGAGAGCTACTATCCACTGCTAAGAGCAGTGGACACATAACGGAACCTGCACGTGTATGAAGGCAGAGCTGGTGAACTACGTACTTATTTACTCTATATGTCATTATGAAGAACAGACTCCCTCAAATCAAGAAAGCTTCATGGCAGAGACCAAAAAGAACAGCGGCTCTGAAAATCTTACGGTAAAAGCATGAGAGCTAGCAAACTGGAAAGTAAAGGGACAGAGGAGTGAACCATAGTCTTCTTTAGTTGCTTTACTGTTTAAGAGGGCAATCTTGACTGAAACTAGGGAAATGCTGTTTCAGCTGGAGAGCAGTGTACCCAACCTGTACTTTGAAAATAGAAGAACCCTGAAATTTTGAACTTAGTGGACTGAGCAGTGCAATCTTCTCTAACCATGGTTAGAGACAGTATGAATTTGTAAATATCTTAGAGAATCAGCTGTGCTTTAGAAATGGTTTTTCTCCTTTCTCACTCCAAAACCATCTTTATATGCCTACTCATTTGCATAAACAGAAATAAGGTAGAGCTCATAGACAGTAACTACTGTCTACACTCACATCTGGCAATTTGCAGAGACACCCATTAGGCATGATCTTGAGGGAATATATTTATATAATTTTTAAGGAGTTATTGTTTTTTTCTTTTTCTCTTTTGAGTCTAAAAGAATGAGGATCAGGAAAAAGAATATGGTATGTAATTACATTTAATAAAATAAAGGGAACTGTTTGCTAACAGCTTGTTAATAGTTTGCTAACTGCATTAGGCTTCTTTCTTCAGCCCAGACAGCAGCAAATCTAGGTTAGCTATTGTCTCCAGCCAAAGCGTATGGACAGATACAGATGGACCCTATAGGACACTGATGGTATGCACCTGTTCCAGAAAGTTCTTCCAGATGCTCTGGGGCGAGTGGGATAAATTGGGAAGTGGAGCCATACCTGCAGCAAGGGCTGGGGGACGTGTCTGGTGTGTACTCCCAGCAGCCGGGGTGTGAAACATGAGTGACTCGTGGAGAGTCCGGTCCCGCCAGCTTGTAAGCAAAACAGTGCATGTCCCCAGGATGGGTTCACTCACAGGTTTCTTGGTGCATGCATAGCGGTGCATACTATTGACACTTGCAACAGGTATGTTTTGGATGGTGAAAAATATTTCATTTCATGTATTAATTTGTGCAGTTAGTCCTGGGGATAATAAGGTTATCTATGTGAGAAAGCAAAATCAATTGTGTAAATCTCAATTCTACCCTGAAAAATATATCTCCACAAAAGGCTGGGACTGGAAATAGCATTTTGTTGAGACTATGGGTTCAAAAACTGTTGACTTGTGAAGAATTTGGGGCAAGATTCATTTCTAGGCATTCAAATTAGGCAAGAGATTTCTTGCTTTTACCTCAGAAGGATTTCTTCTGCATCCTAGTAAATATATATTTAGCAACAGCATCTGCCACATCAAGATGCATTTTTACATGTTTACAGTATTTTTACCATTGGAATTTGAATGTGTTGCTGTCTGATTGCATAGTACTGTACCATACTAAAAAAAAAAAAAACCAAACCAAAACAAAAAAGCCTAATTTTTTCATCCTTAACCAATATCATTTATGTCAACAAAAACATTACCAGCCCCTTAATGATTCATCCTATGTCCCCCTTTTGTGACTAGCAGTCTATGGGAAGGGATCATTCTGTAATAAATGTCAAAAAGCATGTTTTATCTAAATAGCTAAACATACTCTACCGACAAAATTTAGTTAGGGATAATTTATACTCTTCAGTAGCCGAAGTAATCTATGGGTTCTTTTAAATTGCTTTTGTCTCCAAAATAAACTCAGATGGCTGTGCAGCATGAAGCAGAATTTAAAGCAATATTTCATAAATCTGTCACTGAAGATTAAAGTAATCTTTAATTTACAAATGCTGTTAGCAGCTCTCTATGTTTATTTTGCAGAGCTTTGAAAATTCAAGCATCTTTCATGCCTTTAACCAAAGCCACTCACAACCTCACAGAAAAAGAACAACCAGGGCCAGAAACTGTCAGTGCAGCTTCTGTAAATCTCCACTCACCGGTATTTTCCTGTACAGCTGAACTAAGTAGCATGCAAGAGCAATCTATGAACACAGGAAAGGGAAAACAGATCCCTTCTCTTTCCCATGCATAACTGGGACCTTGAGACTTTCCCATGTTCCTTATGCATTGACTGAACATAAATCTGGACCACTCCTGCTATGTATAGTCACTAAGCCCAGCCTTTCTTGTTCACCCATTAAAATCTCATGTCACTCAGATTCTCTTTCCTTTTTGTCTTGCTCGTATCCTCTGGAAACACTGCTATTTTTTCTCGCTGAGCTTTAGCTCTTGGTTTCCTTCCACTGCTCCCCCTCCATGCTCAAACATAAGTTAAATCCTCCTTTCTCATGTCCTCATGGATTATCACTACCTTGTTTATGTCTCATATGGATGAGAAACATCATACAAATGTTGACTTCTAAGAAGAGCTGGTTGTTCTGTTCAGTGAGGGAAACAAACAGAAGGCAACTAATTTCAGTTTAGGGTCGATGAAAAGCAATTTAAAGAAAACAAAACACAACCAACACATTTAAATGGAAGGAAATAATTTTGAATTGGAGAAAGCATGCTCCCAACTAGACATTTTAATAAAGCAAAAGGCTAAGTTGAGAAGGTGATTTAAACAGTATTTACAAACCCAGCAGTGAAAGCAGGCTCTGCAGTTCAGCAACTGTGAATCTTCTCCAGCATATAAGTATCTACCATATACAGAAAATCAGTTTCACCCTTCCATATCACATTGCTGGAACAAGCCTTAGCCATTAGTCTATTTGATGTTCTGGGTATGATGTCTTTCAGCTTCTCAGTTGCATTTTGACAAAAGAGTTAAATACTGTTTTAGACAAAGGGATATAAAAAAAAAGATAATAACTCCTTGAGCATTTACCTACTGGGTGAATAGAAGAAGGACTTGGTCTGCACAAGGATTGTGTGTGTCGTAATTACTGGGCACAAAGATTTCTATTTCTTGAATGTCTCTTACACTTACTTCTGAATCTAACCTAAAAAGTCCAAATGAACCTTTTCAATATTTCTTTAATCCTTCTCTCTTTTTCTTCTCTTTCCACAATATCTACTGAAGTTTCATGCTTACCTTTATAGATCAATAAACTTTGCATGCAAAGAAAAAACGCAGTGCCCACCTGCATTTCCAAAAAAGACTTGTGTTTTTATTTATGTTACCACTCATGCCACCATAGCAATTCCCTATAAGTTACTTCACTGAATACATCTCAGTCTTTTGTCTAAACTTGGTCAGAGTGCATAGGAAAATAACTTTATCTAGATTAAATTGCTGGTATGCCAAGATTACTGCCATTCAGCATGATCTCATTGTTTCCTTGCAGTTTCTCCTGTGTGGCTGTGTTACACAGAAATGGACGGAATTTCAGAGTGAGGAGTTTTCTTTATTCTGTGCTTGAACATCACCTCACATAATGTGACATGCTCAGGAATAGGCAATAATGGAATAAAAAACTACTGATTTTGACAGATGATATTAAGTCATCATGCACTGCACTTAATTACTAAAAGTCACGGAATACATGCAACAGTTCTGTGGACTAGATTATAGCTTTATTAAAGTTCAAATGTAATTGCTAATATTTGTTGACAAGACTAATCCAATTTTTGCGTAGTTTTCACTTAAAGTGAGGCTGAAGCAGTTTGTGCATCTAATTCCCACAGATTTCAGTACTTAGTTGGTGCATGAACAACTTTACAGATGCAGTTACTGGTGCATGCAAGCTTTGCATGCTGCTAGTTGTGCATTCATAGAAACGTAGAATCATGGAGTTGTTTAGGTTGGAAAAGACCTTTAAGATCATCGAGTCCAACCGTTAACCTAGCACTGCCAAGGCCATCACTAAACCATGTCCCTCACATCTACATGTCCTTTAAATACCTCCAGGGATGGTGACTCAACCACTTCCCCAGGCAGCCTGTTCCAATGCTTGACAACCCTTTCAGTGAAGAAATTTTTCCTAATACCCAACCTAAACATCCCCTGCTTCAACTTGAGGCCATTTCCTCTTGTCCTATCACTTGTTACTTGGGAAAAAGAGACTGACACCCACCTTGCTACAACCCCCTTTCAGGTAGTTGTAGAGGGTGATAAGGTCTCCCCTCAGCCTCCTTTTCTCCAGACTAAACAGCCCCAGCTCCCTCAGCCGCTCCTCAGAAGACTTGTGCTCCAGGCCCTTCACCAGCTTCATTGCCCTTCTCTGAACACGGTCCAGCAACTCAATGCCTTTCTTATAGTGAGGGGCCCAAAACTGAACACAGCACTCGAGGTGCGGCCTCACCAGTGCCCAGTACAGGGGGACAACCACCTCCCTGCTCCTGCTGGCCACACTATTTCTGATACAGGCCAGGATGCCGTTGGCCTTCTTGGCCACCTGGGCACGCTGCTGGCTCATATTCAGCCAGCTGTTGACCAACACCCCCAGGTCCTTTTCCACCAGGCAGCTTTCCAGCCACTCTTCCCCAAGCCTGTAGCGCTGCATGGGGTTGTTGTGACCCAAGTGCAGGACCTGGCACTTGGCCTTGTTGAATCTCATACAATTGGCCTCGGCCCATCAATCCAGCCTGTCCAGATCCCTCTGTAGAGCCTTCCTACCCTCAAGCAGATCAACGCTCCTGCCCAACTTGGTGTCATCCGCAAACTTACTGAGGGTGCACTTGATCCCCTCGTCCAGATCATTGATAAAGATATTAAACGGAACTGGCCCCAAAACTGAGCCCTGGGGAACACCACTTGTGACCGGCTGACAACTGGATTTAACTCCATTCACCACAACTCTTTGGGCTTGGCCATCCAGCCAGTTTTTTACCCAGCCAAGATTATGCCCATCCAAGCCATGAGCAGCCAGTTTTTCCAGGAGAATGCTGTGGGAAATGGTGTCAAAGGCTTCACTAAAGTCCAGGTAGATAACATCCACAGCCTTTCCCTCAACCACTAAGCGGGTAACCTTGTCATAGAAGGAGATCAGGTTGGTCGAGCAGGACCTGCCTTCATAAACCCAGGCTGACTGGGCCTGATCACCTGGTTGTCCTGTACGTGCTGTGTGATGGCACTCAGGATGATCCGCTCCATAACCTTCCCCAGCACCAAGGTCAGACTGACAGGCCTGTAGTTCCCCAGATCCTCCTTCCAGGCCTTCTTGTAGATGGATGTCACATTTGCTAACTTCCAGTCAACTGGGACCTCCCT
This sequence comes from Buteo buteo, assembly GCF_964188355.1. Taxonomy (NCBI): domain Eukaryota; kingdom Metazoa; phylum Chordata; class Aves; order Accipitriformes; family Accipitridae; genus Buteo; species Buteo buteo. Next base: position 24,817,353 of record NC_134172.1, on the reverse strand, counting down.
GGTTAGCCAGGACTGCTGATAAATGATTAAAAGTGTCTTGGTGAGCACTTCCACCAGGCCCTCCCGTTGGGTGGACCCCATCCTGCCCCATAAATTTGTTTGTGTCCAAGTGGTGTAGCGGGTCGCTAACCATTTCCATTTAGATTATGGGGGGTTTATTCTGCTCCCCATCCCTGTCTTCCAGCTCAGTGGGCTGGACACCCCGAGAATAACTGCTCTTACTATTAAAGACTGAGGCAAAGGCATTAAGTACCTCAGCCTTTTCCTCATCCTTTGTCACTATGTTTCCCCCCACATCCCATAAAGGATGGAGATTCTCCTTAGCCTTCCTTCTGTGGCTAATGTATTTATAGAAACATTTTTTTATTGTCTTTTACGGCAGTAGCCAGCTTAAGTTCTAGCTAGGCTTTGGCCCTTCTGATTTTCTCCATGTGCTACCTCATCCTTATAGTCCTCCTAAGTTGCCTGCCCCTTCTTCCAAAGGTCATAAACTCTCTTTTTTTTTGTGAGTTCCAGCCAAAGCTCTCTGTTCAGCCAGGCCGGTCTTCTTCCCCACCGGCTCGTCTTTTGGCACAAGGGGACGGCCTGATGCTGTGCCTTTAAGATTTCCTTCTTCAGGAATGTCCAGCCTTCCTGGACCCCTCTGCCCTTCAGGATTGCCTCCCAAGGGACTCTGTCAACCAGGCCCCCAAACAGGCCAAAGTCTGCCCTCCAGAAGTCCAAGGTAGCAGTTCTTCTCACCCCCCTCCTTACTTCTCCAAAAACTCTATCACTTCCTGATTGCTGTGCCCAAGACGGCCTCCATCACATCACCCACAAGTCCTTCTCTGTTCACGAACAACAGGTCCAGCGGCGCACCTTGCCTAGCTGGCTCACTCACCAGCTGTGTCAGGAAGTTTTCTTCCACACACTCCAGGAACCTCCTAGACTGTTTCCTCTCTGCTGTATTGTATTTCCAGCAGACATCTGGTAAGTTGAAGTCCCCCGCAAGAACAAGGGCTAGCGATTGCAAGACTTCTGCCGCTGCTTATAGAATATTTCGTCTGCCTCTTCAACCTGGTTGGGTAGACGGCATTACTTGCATAAACACAGATTAGTGATAATAACTGTGCTGTAGTGATTTAATGGGCAGGATTGTGCATGTGGAAGTGAAGTCTGGGTTTCTAAAAATATGGCCTACCACTAGTCCCATAAAGCTTTCTTGTTTAAGGTTCTATGGACATTAATTTCCAATGTCCACATCTTTCAAGGTAGTCAATGAATTAATCATTGCAGGTGCTAATGAGACAGTAAAATCCTCTCTCCAATACCAAACTTTGATGATGTTAAAGAATTCTTATCTTCTGTCTTCAACTCACACAAGTAGTGTCTATAACATGGGAAAACTGATTCTGTTTGGGTTATCCTGCCTTCAGCTTGCAGTCTTCGTAATTAGACAGTAGCTAAAAAAATAAAAATGTAGATTAGGTGGACTAAATCCCAGGTGAGCCAGACTCTATGAAGGACTGCCTTGTGATACTGCCCGTTAAATGGCATGTGAAAGAACATAAAGATGATAGCAACTATAACTCAGTTACAGCTTTCTTTCCTTGTTCAATGCAAAAGCCTCCTGGAATGAAGGAGCTCAGAGAAGGTAGTTGTAATGATCTTTGTCCAGAGGGAAGAAGAAATCAACTATCACCACAACAACCAATGAAGTAACTGTCTTCCAAAAAGTGCTGAAGGATGATGTCACATACAGAGTTACATGGCAAAATTCAGTCTGAAGGCAGAACCCAACAGCATCTGAAGATGATTTCAGTAATTATACCTATGTAAAACAAAATATATTAATTATGGGTGTCATATTTTGCATTCTCACATTCAAAGATATAGGAAACTTAATTTACAACTTTCTGAGAATACCCCATTATAGTAGAACTGCTAGTAAAACCTTCACTTGGCTAAGCATTTATTGTAATACAAATAGGTACCTTTTAAGTAGGGAGTTTTCATAATATGAAAGTTATGTAGCCAGCCTTTAAAGTGCCAAATCAAAATTTACATGACAGAAATTCACAGAGGTGGTTTGTTTATTTTTAATTTCAATTCAGACAGAGGTCTATTGTTTAAAAAGTGATAAATTCTATGGCCTTTTCCTTTGGTATAGGAGCTAGAAAGTAACAATTTAATTTTTTACAAGTGAAAAAAACTCATTCTGCTAGTTATAGGTAGAATAATGGTCCTGTTAGAGAAAGGATATTCAAGCATGGACAATGCATGGTATATTAAAAATACACCTCATCATTATTATAAGTATCAGAAAACAGATTGTTTTAAAAATGAGCATAAGTTAAACATTTTCTACTTCATTGTATTAAGCATTTTAGTCAGTACCTTCACAGATTAAATTCTATGAGATAATTACAGGGCACAAAAAGACCTTTTCACAAATTCACTTTTTTTTTTTAAGTAATTTATTAATGGAAACTGCTGCAGATGAAAAAACGAATGTCTCAAAGGCAATGCTGTTATAAAAGACAGCATTGTGACTCAGCATGCTGTGAAGCAAGCTGTAAGTCCTGGTCACATATTCTCTTTCCCTTTCAAAGCAGGTTGCACCATTGCAAATGACAAGACCAAGCAAAGAAATCTAAACACAAGAGGAGTTCAGAAAATTGCCTTATAACCAGTGGCAGATTTTAGTGAATCACTGATTAACCCAATTCTAACCCATTTTCCATTATTTTTTTCTAAAACAACAAATGTTTGGGGTTTTTTTTAATACTGAAGTATTAGGGAAAAAAACAGATGTCAGCTGTATTAAAACCAGATCTATGCCCTAAGCCATTGTCTTCACTTTCTTCATGGTGTTTGAATCTGAAAGCAATGACAGCTAAAAGAAAGGTGATTGCCTTATAGTTTATAATGTAGGACACTCTGAGGGCAAAATTTGGTCCACGTCTTTACAAGTACGAGTCAGTTCATATCTTATGCCTTTTTGGCATTTGCTATTGTCCTGGTTTCAGCTGGGATAGAGTTAACTGTCTTCCTAGTAGCTGGTACAGTGCTATTGTTTTGAGTTCAGTATGTGAAGAATGTTGATAACACTGATGTTTTCAGTTGTTGCTCAGTAGTGTTTAGACTATAGTCAAGGATTTTTCAGCTTCTCATACCCAGGCAGCGAGAAAGCTGGAGGGGCACAAGAAATTGGCACAGGACACAGCCAGGGCACCTGACCCAAAGTGGCCAACGGTGTATTCCATACCATGGGATGTCCCATCTAGTATAGGAACTGGGAAGTGGGGGCGGGGAATCACCGCTCGGGGACTAGCTGGGTGTTGGTCAGCAGGTGGTGAGCAATTGCCCTGTGCATCATTTGTACATTCCAATCCTTTTATTACTACTGTTGTAATTTTATTAGTGTTATCATTATTATTTTCTTCTTTTCTATTCTATTAAACCGTTCTTATCTCAACCCATGAGTTTTACTTCTTTTCCCAATTTTCTCCCCCATCCCACTGGGTGGGGGGGGAGCGAGTGAGTGGCTCTGTGGTGCTTAGTTTCTGGCTGGGGTTAAAGCATGACAGCTATCTCTAGAGGCCTTCATTAATCCCTTGCAAAGTTACAAGATCCTATATACTGTGCCAACATGATGCTACGAGTTATTAGCTTCTAGGCACTGGATCCCAGGAATCAGTTGTGGTCACAGGTGTGTTTCTGAGGCCCAATATGTATTTAGAAATCCTGGAGTTTATAGTTACTTCCTTGACAATGAACAAATGCCTGTTATGTACTAAGTGGGTAGATGAATGGATTAAAGCACAAAAACTAAATAAAATAAAAATACTCTGAATGAATAAAAATAAAATACTCTGAATTAATAGATAAATTGCAAAATGCAAAGAACATTCAAACTATTATTTCATAAATCACCTTTGAAGACTGCTAAAAGTTGACTATTATTTGGTGAAATGGTTCAGGCTGCAGTAAATGGTGCAGCGCAATTATTAAAAAATCTAAAATGATCTTTTATGTGTCAAAAGGATGACTAGAAAAGGGAAAGGCAATTTCACAAGTAAAAGATTGTTGCATGCTGATGCTTTACAGACTTATGCAAAGCAATCTTTTTGCAAAAAAAATCCGTGAGTGCACAAATGTACACAGACTATTTTAGGAGCATTATGCAGTGTTTGTAATAAAGATGACCTTGGCACATTACAGTATGCATTGAAAGAAAGCATGCACTAAAAATACCATTCTTACCTGGAAGAGTCACAACCTTATACAGAAGAAGAAAAAGATATACCCAGTGTAATGATGAGCCCAACTATGTGTTCAAGCAATGCATACAAATTATGATAAAAGGTTAAGTTTACAACAGTATAAGGAATGACAGAACAAGGTTACCAGACAAAAAAATCTATGCAGTTTCATCAGTGTACACTGGTATTAGAGCAACAGCCAGCATCTGCTTACACAATGCAATTGAACAAAAATGGCAACATTTGGTCAGATCAAAGCTTCATCTCATCCCATCCTGTCTCTGACAACGGCTCATAATGAACGACCAGAGAATAAAAAGAGAGGAAGGATATAACAATATTTCCCCCTGTAATCTTCCAGCCCCACATATCTGTGGTTTAGGGATTTCTTAAGGCAGTAGTAGTATCTTTGGACTTCACAGCTCCTGAGGTTTCACAGTCTCACAGTATTATTTCTTCACCCCTGTTGGCCTGCCTACACACTTGGAAGAGTGAATAACAACCAAATAAGGAGCTGTTTCTCCCTTGAGTTTTCTGTAGGAACATGATCTTGTAAAATGTATTACAAACTGGGATTCGCAAGTTTAGTGTTAACATAGATTCCCACACCAAAGGCTCCAGGTATGGCAGGATGCAGGTCCGGGCTGGTACTCACATCTGCAGAGCTCTGATCTGCACTGCTCTAAACGTCCCTCAGGACATCGCCACTCAAGTGGAGGGGAACCAGCCTCTTAGAGCATTTATGGGGTTTCAGGTTTACTCTACCAAGTTAATATAATGAGCTTTAAAAAAAATAAAATCATAATTAACATTGTTAGACCAAGAATGTGTAGCGTTCTATTAAATTCAAAGTGATGTGAGATCTGGGCCAAGGACAACCTATGAGAACAGATAATGCAATACAGAGAAAAACTGCAGGACATTAATTAAAACCAGAAAAAATATTACCCAAGCGTTTCCATATTAATAGGTATTAGCTGTACATGTGAGGAACAAGTTCTCTGCTGTTTTAATAAGCCTAAAATATTGATTTCAGTCTTAATTTTTCTCATTTTAATGTGGTACCAAGTGTTTTCTTTCATCTGAATTGAAAACAGTGTCTTGAATGTCAGCTTGAGATTTTAAGTTTTCCTATTTCCTCAACAGTTTAGTAAACAACAAAGTTCTTTGTGTTCTTTTATTCAAAGTTTAAAGTTTGCAAAACAACTAGGTTTTCTGAGGCATGTCAAAAAGAAAACTGAATTAATCCTGTAATTTCATCTATTTAGGATGAAAATAACATTAAAGTAATAGATGATACACAGATGATACAGTATTTATTTTCACTCAGGTTCAGCTAAACACTCAAGATAATCCCATTCACTTTAAAAAAAACAAAACAAAACAAACAAAAAAAACCACAAAAAACCCAGAAGATGCCTATCTCAGATTTGAGGTGCTCTAACACGATTAACAATGAAATTGAATCTCAGCAGAATTAAGTGATCGATTCAGCAGGAATCCAGCCAGGCACATCCAGAAAGGTCTGTCCAATGCCTTCACCCTTAACATCAAAGCCCTGTCAAACAGATGTCCTTTGTAATGTGCCCAGAAGGTCACCAAATTCAGAGTGCTTTGGAGCAAGCTGTGGAAGAGCTTGTTCCAGAGTCTGAAGCCATCTCAGATGGTGCCTTGACAGTCACCTTTAAAAAAATATCTGGGGGGATCCAGTTTCAGTGGCCCCGCTGACTGCAGCTGCTACTGTCTGGCCTGCAGAAAGAGACGATTCCTCATTTGTTCCTGCTGATTTCTGAAAACCACAGGATCACGTAGCTCTATGCAGTGAAACTCATGTTTCTAAACATAAATTAAAAGTGCTGACAAACATCAGCTGAACTGCTGTAGACAGTTAGTAAAATTATTTTTAACAGTTTAAAAGAGACCTCCCTTTTTGATGACTGTTTTCATTAATATCATTCAATCTACCTGTATGCATTACAGCAGGCAACTTCATTCTGCTCATGCAGAAGTGTGATTAGGCAACCTAAAATGCCTTTTGTCTATTTATAAATATAAAGGCTCTGATAGCTTAATTACATGAAAAGTGTGTTTTGTTATGTTTTTCTCAAGATTTGTGTTTAAGTATGAAGGTGTTCTCCAAGCTAAAATAACAACTTGCAACTAGAAATGTCTTCAAATTTAATTATGAATGCAAGCCTTGGCTCAGAAAAGCACTTGAGCACTTGCCCAAGTCGCATTGATATTGAGATAAACAATCTATTAAAGAGAGCAAACTTCCACCTTTTAGTATGTAGAAGCAGCTTTCACACAGCTTGAGCAGTCCTTATCTGTTTGTTTTAAGCTTTGACCTTTGCACGTGGCAATGGAAAAAGGAAACTGTAATTGTGCTGGTAGCAGGGAGATTGACATGCAGAAAGAAAGAGGAGTCTGGAGAGCTGTGGAGGGCTGAAGGGAGAACGATGGGGGGGTTGTTGTCGGCCAGCATCTAGGCACCACCCAGCCACTTGCTCACTTCCCCCTCCTGCAGGACGGGGAGAAAATAGAAGGAAGGTGAGAAGACTCATGGATTGACATGAAGGCAAACTGATGGCGAAGCAAAAGCAGCATGTGCAAGCAGTGCAAAGAAGGAATTTCCTCATTACTTCCCATAGACAGGCAGTTGCCCAGCCACTTCCTGAAGGCAAGAGCCTGAGCTCTTGTAAGGGTTACATGGGAAGACAAACACCAAACCACAGATGTCCCCATCTTCCTCTTCCTTTCCTCGAGCTTTTATTGCTGAGCATGACGTCATGTCATGTGGTCAGTTCAGGTCCCTTTGGTCAGTTGGGGTCAGCTGTTCTGGCTGTGTCCCCTCCCAACTTCTTGTGCACCCTCAGCCTACTTGCTGGTGGGGAAGAGTGGGAAAAAGAGAGGGCCTTGATGCTGGGCAAGCAGTGTTCACCAAAACACTGGTGTGTTGTCAACAGGTTTTTAGTCACAAATCCAAAACACAGCACCATACTGGCTGCAACTGAGAGAATTAACTCCAACCTAACCAGACCCAGTACAGGGGTGAAAAGCCAAGGGAAGACCCATATGGAGAAAAAGGTGATATGATGTAGAATAGAAATACAAGGTAGAAGTATGATATGCTGCCAGCGTAAAATAATGAAAAGTTCCCCTGAACTACTAGATAGTATGTATAAGTAGTGGAAGCAAGACTGGTTGTGATGCATTACATCATAAATTACTACATTGCCCAAACTGAAGATAAGATTAACCATGTTGGCCTTCTTCATTGCTCTGCACAATCCCCTCATCTCTTCTTGCCAGTGGAAAATAAAGGCTGAAGTACAGCATTTACACCTTTAATTACAACATTCCTCTTGATGAGCAATAAAAACATACATTTTCCAAAAGCAGCATTAGAATGAAGGATCTGTACATGTCTCTGCAACAGGAGCTCAGTAGCAACCAATGTAACCGGTAACATCTCGCTACATTTTCACATAATCTTAGCCAAAGGTTAATTATTTTCTGGGGAAAAAGGACAAGTGAAAAGAGCTGTGAAGCAGCTAGTTGTAGATGTTTCCATCCCTACCGATTGCAAAAGTTGTGTGTGCCTGCAGTGCCCGTGGCCATGTGAAGAATTTCCAGAGCAGTGCTGCAGTTTCCCACTGTGAATTCTGCTAACCAAATATCAACCTAAATATTATTTTAGCCATCAGCAATGCTATTTCGAGGAGGAGGAGGGGGGGGGGGAGGAGTCCAGGGGACAAAAAGCTGGTTATTTGTAGGAAAGTGAGACCTTTTAATCAGTTCTTCTGACTGTATCCTCTCAGAGATTTATTTTTTTCTAACTGTCCTAGTTTCAGCTGGGATAGAGTTAACTGTCTTCCTAGTAGCTGGTGCAGTGCTATGTTTTGAGTTCAGTATGTGAAGAATGTTGATAACACTGATGTTTTCAGTTGTTGCTCAGTAGTGTTTAGACTATAGTCAAGGATTTTTCAGCTTCTCATGCCCAGCCAGGGCACCAGAAGTTGGCACAGGACACAACCAGGGCACCTGACCCAAAGTGGCCAACAGGGTATTCCATACCATGGGATTTCCCATCTAGTTTAGGAACTGGGAAGTGGGGGCGGGGAATCGCCGCTCGGGGGCTGGCTGGGTGTTGGTCGGCGGGTGGTGAGCAGTTGCCCTGCGCATCATTTGTACATTCCAATCCTTTTATTACTACTGTTGTCATTTTATTAGTGCTATCATTATCATTATTAGTTTCTTCTTTTCTGTTCTATTAAACCATTCTTATCTCAACCCACAAGTTTTACTTCTTTTCCCAATTTTCTCCCCCATCCCACTGGGTGGGGAGGGAGTGAGTGAGCGGCTGCGTGGTGCTTAGTCGCTGGCTGGGGTTAAATCACAACACTAACATATTACGTGTACCGTTGTCTTGGGTTTACCCAGCAAAATTTTGGTAGCGCGGGGCTGCAGGAGAGGCTTCTGTGAAAGGACACCAGGAGCTGCCCCCATGTCAGATGGAGCCTGTTCCAGCTGGCTTTAAGATGGACCCACTGCTGGCCAAAACTGAGCCCATCAGCAATGTTGGTAGTGTCTCTGTGATCACATTTTTAAGAAAAGGTAAAAAATGCTTCACAACAGCAACTGGGAGGCAGAAGTGAGAACATGTAAGAGAAACAACCCTGTAGACCCCCAGGTCAGTAAAGAAGGAGGGGGAGGAGGTGCTCCAGGCACCGGAGCGGAGATTCCCCTGCAGCCCATGGGGAAGACCCTGGTGAGGCAGGCTGTCCCCCTGCAGCCCAGGGAGGTCCACGGTGGAGCAGATCTCCACCTGCAGCCCGGGGAGGACCCCATGCCAGAGCAGGCTGATGTGCCCCAAAAGAAGCTGTGACCCCATGGAGAGCCCATGCTGGAGCAGGATTTCTGGCAGGACCTGTGGCCTCGTGGGGGACCTACGGTGGAGCAGTCTGCTCCTGAAGGACTGCACCTCATGGAAAGGACCCACACTGGAGAAATTCTTGAAGAACTGCAGCCCATGGGAAGGACGCACACTGGAGAAGTTCATGGAGGACTCTATTCCATGGGCGGGACCCCATTCTGCAGCAGAGGAAGAGTGTGAGGAGGAAAGAGCGGCAGAGACCACAGGTCCCATTTTCCATCCCCCGGCACTGCTCAGAGGGAGGACCTAGAAGAGCTGGGAGTGAAGCTGAGCCTGGGAAGAAGGGAGTGGTGTGGGGAAGGCATTTTTAGATTTGTTCTCATTTCTCATTATCCCAGTCTGTTTAACTGGCAATAAACTAAATTAATCTTCCCCAAGTAGAGCCTGTCTTGCCTGTGGCAGTAACTGCTGAGTGATCTCTTGAGCTTTTTTTGTATTTTCCCCCCCATCCTGTTGATGGAGGGGGAGTGAGAAAGTGGCTTGGTGGGCACCTGGTGGCCAGCCAAGGTCAACCCACCACAACCATTGTGAAAACAAGAGAAGAGAGTTGAAATTAACATTGGTTTATTCATCAAATGAAAGTAAAAATTGTGGCTTTGTGAACATAAAATTAAATATAACCCCAAAAATTTGTATAAATCTTTTAAGGGATTCATATTTCTAGAATGTTGGCTTTAAGATCCGTAGCAGCCTTCTTACTATTATTAAGAATTTTAATTACATACATGAACACTCAGAGAAACACAGGCCACATGCTAATGCGACCAACCTAAAGCACTTGTTAAGCAGCACTTACTGACTAAATCAATGGGACTGGTTGTTGTCTCTTAACCTAAGGCAGCATCCTACTTCTGTACTTCAGTAAGAAATAACGTGAGTGGTCAGATGAGCCATTTATCATATGCAGTAGAAGGAATTATTAAGCTAAAGGAACATGTCATGTGCTAGGCAAATGCTGGTCAACTAATTGCTTCAGAAAGAAAATACCCCAAATGCAGAAACTCCCAAACATATTCTTAATTTAAACGCATTGGTAGCATTGTTAATTGTTTCCAGTTCCCTCCTGTTCTGCTGCTTTGCCTTTTAGTTTTCCACAGTCCTTTAGACTGTGGAAAACCAGACCATACATCAAAACCTTCCTTTTCTTTCTCAACCTGATGGAGAAAAAGTCAGCTGGGAAGGAAACTCATTATGCAAGCAAAAAACAGACATCAGCATATCCTGATCTCATTTGTGCCATTCCCTGTCAAGCTATAATTTGTCTCTTCCTATCTTCATTGTCAGCAGGGACTAATCTCTATGCTGGAGGGTTTCTCTTCCTTGTGGAGCTTGATGCTTTCTTTTTCCAGCTTTTGGCATAATTATATTTGGAAGCTGCAAGGGCGACGTCCAAGTCAGTTTTAAAATTCTGTCTCATTGGGAATCCCTGAAAACGTGCCTCCTATTTGCCATACAAAAGAGTTCAGATTCATCCACTACAGGGAGCACAAAGCAGTAGGGAAATATTTGGATGTACTGGCTACCTAAGTTACTAGCAGCAACCCAATAGCATCTGTAGACGTGGTCCCACAAGCTACCATACACTTCTCATGCTTCCCAGGTGGCTTTTAGGGTCCTGTGGTAGGTCAACCTCTTGGCTAACATGATCATCATGTTACATAAGTGAAGGTTTTAAATGGCAAGGACAGTCCTACTAAAAAGAACATTTTCTGCTTATTTCTTGATTCAAAATTATTTGCTATCCTTCTGCTGATCTTTAACGTGAAGGAGCATTAGCAGGCATATGTTTAACACCTCTCATCTGTTATGACAAAAATCTGCATGCCCTGTAAAACGCTTTTCTGCATTGGATTGGCTGTTTAACAGAATGTCCTGGTTTTGGCTGGGATAGAGTTTATTGTCTTCCTAGTAGCTGGTACAGTGCTATGTTTTGAGTTCAGTATGAGAAGAATGTTGATAACACTGATGTTTTCAGTTGTTGCTCAGTAGTGTTTAAAGTCAAGGATTTTTCAGCTTCTCATGCCCAGGCAGCTAGAAAGCTGGAGGGGCACAAGAAGTTGGGAGGGGACACAGCCAGGGCAGCTGACCCAAACTGGCCAACAGGGTATTCCATACCATGTGATGTCATGTCCAGTATATAAACCTGGGGGGGCGGATTGCCACTCGGGGACTAACTGGGTGTCGATCAGCGGGTGGTGAGCAATTGCCCTGCACATCATTTTCATATTCCAATCCTTTTATTATTACTGCTGACATTTTATTAGTGTTATCATTATCATTATTAGTTTCTTCTTTTCTGTTCTATTAAACCGTTCTTATCTCAACCCACGAGTTTTACTTCTTTTCCCAATTTTCTCCGCCATCCTACTGGGTGTGGTGGGGGGGGGAGGGTGGTGAGTGAGCAGCTGCGTGGTGCTTAGTTGCTGGCTGGGGTTAAACCATGACACAGAACGTAGTTCACAAAACACAAGGCCAACTGCAAGTACAATGTCTTGAACAATAGCATGTACTTCTACTCTTTCCCCAAAAGCGGTCCCTCAAAATATGATATTAACAATTATAATATTATTTTGTCAAAGGGTGTTGAAACAGGAAAAAACTCCTTTTCACATACAGTACATGCAGAAATGTGATGTAAGGGCAACCAAGTTGGTGAGGGGCCTGGAGCACAAGTCTTATGAGGAGCGGCTGAGGGAGCTGGGGCTGTTTAGTCTAGAGAAGAGGAGGCTGAGGGTAGACCTTATTGCTCTCTACAACTACCTGAAGGGGGGTTGTAGTGAGGTGGGTGCTGGTCTCTTCTGTCAGGTGGCTGGAGATAGGATGAGAGGAAATGGCCTCAAGTTGAGGCGAGGGAGATTTAGGTTAGATGTTAGGAAAAATTTTTTTACTGAGCGGGTTGTCAGACATTGGAACAGGCTGCCCAGGGAAGTGGTTGAGTCACCATCCCTGGAGATATTCAAAAAGCGAGTAGACAGGGTACTTCAGGACATGGTTTAGTGGGCATGGTTGATGGTTGGACTCGATGATCTTGGAGATCTTTTCCAACCTAAATGATTCTATGATTCTATATGCACGTATGTACTTGTCTGAACACACATACACATATATATAAAAAGAATGACATGCTTCATTAGATTGTCTATTATTGTCTCTTTTTCCCTTTTAATTCACATCAGTTTATTTTTAGAGACTGAGCTCTGCAGTACTAGTCTGGGGTCTGAGTCAAGCAACACTGAGAGATTAAAATGGGAATGAGACAAAAAGGGTGTTAAAGTGACGTCTTCGTTGTATCTACGCTTCAGTTAACAATTGACATCAACATACTACCATACTTCAGTTGAACAATCATTCAGTTAACAGTGTTGTTAGAAGATAGGTATTTTTTTTCCTTTTATAAACATAGAAAATATAAATTTACAACTTGCAAGTATGGTGAGAGTGTTTTGCTGACCTGGGGAATATGTGACCAACCAAAGTCAAAGAACAGAAAGCCACGCCAAGGCTGTGAATGGCAATGGTTTTCAACGGACCATCACTCAGCCAACTGCATACACTATCAGATAAAAGCAACCAGCAGGATTATACTTTGTCACGTCTAAGATTAAACCTACTTAATACTCTTCCTTCTGAAAGCAGATATTACAGCTAAAACCTTTAGGAAAGTAGACTGCTTAAATAATTAATCTGTTATGTGTTTTGCATATAACAAAAGATGTAATTTCTTGAAGTTCCAGTGAGAACTTTGTCAGTTTAATTTAAAAAAAATTTGTACTAAGCATGTTTGCTTTAATCACACTTTCAGCTCTTTGGGGGAAGTCAGCTGAAGCATGAAAAAGACATTTTATTTTTGATAGGGATCAAAGGGGAAAAAATCAGTGACACAACCCGGTTGTATTTTAAGGCACTATTTATTGCTTATTATCTATAACAAGTTACAAACTGTCACTTTCATCAGGAGATTTTTACAAAGACAAATATTTATTTGACATTTTTTAATAAAGACAGGAATAACTGCTTCTAATCATAACTGCTTCTGTAAATAATAAAAAAGCAAACACAATGTTTTATATTTTATTAAAAAGAAAATAGTACGATAAAATTTATTCTGATTAACCTAAGGGTGAGAAAGTTTTATTTTATGCATATGTGGTTGTGTATATTATATACATATATTTGAATACAAGCACACATATATGTGCATATATATGGGTAGAACTGCAGAGTTTGAAATGGAAGAGATTTGTTTACTTGCTCAATCCAGCCCATCCGAAAAGCAGTTACACTATAGAATCTCTTTCAAATTTCTTATAATGTTTCTGGGATGTGATAAAAAGGAAAAAAATAGCAGGGGGGAGGATCAAAATGGTTCTGAGAACCTAACAACTGCTGCTTTAATAGCCCAGTTGGCAAGTTTCAGGATACTACACAAAGGAAGGGGTGTATTCTGAAAACATTTGATAAAGGTGACTTTTAAAAGACACCCAGTACTGTTCTGTTTTAACTTGGAATCTTTCACTATTAGCAATGCTTCACATCATAATGTTGAAATCTGGATCCAGAGCCAAATTAAACTTCTTACAAGTTTGGTGTATTTGTAGTTTCACAAAGAATTTAGACACTCACCAAGCACTTCAGTTCCAGCTTGTGATACAGTCACCACGAGACATTAATGGTAGGTAGTTATCATCCAGAATGAAATAAATTAATTCAAAATAAAAATTAAAAAAAATATTTTTTTTACACTGAGTGCTTTTGAAACAAATCATTACTTCTTTGTCAAAGCCCTAGTAAAGATGGAAAAATCCATCAGGAAATACAGTAATCTTTATTATAAATGATAGTAGATAATATAAGCAATATAGTTTTTGTATGCAAAATTTTCTTTCAAAATGTCTTCAGAAGAGTTTAGACTCCGTATGTTCTTTTGGAAAAATAATAAGATTTCTGCATGTATACTGTTGATTTTTTTATCTAAGACAGCAAAGACTGGGGGAAAAAAAATCATTCCAGGGCCCACCCAAGGTTCATACAGTCTCATAGAGACTGTGATCAGTGCAAGAAGAGTAGTTCTAAGAGTACAATCAAAATGATGAGCAACTGGGAATTAACAATAGGGATGATTAGCTTGCACTATAGATTTATAGGGATTTTGTTGCTTTCCATTATTTTAATAAGAATTTGTGGGGATTTTCTGATGATGAATAAAGACTCACTCCTGTAAACACACTGTAAGCAACAGTAAGCCTTTATGAAAGCTCATGGAGCAAAGCTTTAAACCTGAATTTCACATACCTGTTTGAAAGAAATGTATTGTGTATACATGTGTTCAGAACTCCTTTTTAATCTTCTTTATCCCTTTTTCCCTCCATACTTCTTCAAATGCCCATCTGCTCTCTCCCAGCCCCTTTTAAAAATTGAAGTCTTTTTTCCCCTTAGACTGAAGCTGTAACTTTTCCTGAAGTTTCTCTCTAAGTGCTGCTGAGAGTCTTGATGAGTTAAATTAATATTTGAATGTAATATTTAGCCATACTATTTTTATTTACAATTAATTATTCATTCATGATATGCAAGGAATACAAGCAGATATCTTTCTTTCATGCTGGTGTTCCTGAAACAAAGGAGATGATTGGAAATGAATAACAGAAAAGGCTTAAATCACAAAGTTGGAGATATACATGTGTGTCAGCAAGAATCAATTATTTATATTCCACTTAAGAAACACTTAACCATTCAGTCAACCTGAGACTACAGGCTAGTGCTTAAAGCACTTAACTACATTACAGTAGGGGATAGTTTGGATCCCCTCAGTCAGAGAGAACAGAACTACTCGGGGTTCTCCCATCACCAAAAGTGCTCAGGGCTTTCCCACGGGGGAGACTATCAAGCCTGCTGGAGGAGAGTTGAATCACGCTAGTTCTTTACTTCCACAGCTTTGGCATTTTAGAGGAAAATTCATTCCATAGTTAATTTGGGGTTCAGCTGTTTGTTTCAACCCAAAACAGTTCTGACTTTCTATTTGTTTGGGTAGTGTTAAATTTGATCCGTTCACAGATTTTGAACACAGATCCATCCAAGCCAGCCAAAAGTGGGAGGGCAGTGTTTGTGAGTTTTGCTCTTAATAATAATAAATCCACAATGTCTTTGTAATGACCATCTATACTAAAAAGTTATCAGACTTCATTTGCAAGGACAGCTCTGCAAAGACAGTTGCAGCTTCTTGTGGCTATTGCGTGCACAAACCTGCAAACTGAACATGGCTTTAACTCCACCATGTGGCCTCACACTGACACGGACGTGTATCATCAGCAGATTAAACTCTGAGAACCACTGTACAAGATTCCCTCATTTAAGCCAAGGGAAACATAGTAATTCACTGCAATATCTGTTTTACAGTTTGTATGTGAACTAGAACTACAGGGGATGAGAAATATTTTATTAATAGCAAAGATAGCAAAATTTTTTGCTGAAGATGAGGGAATAATAGACTAACATTTCTGCTTCTGTTCCAGTCTCTGCAGAAAAATTTGTGCTGTGATACAATTATTTTGCCATCTTCTGATTAGGTCTTCCCAATTTTTTTACCTTCTTCAGATTATATTATAGCTTTGTTCCCCCAGCTTTTATTTCAATGCTTCAAAATAATGTCCTGGTCCCCCATGTAAAATTACCTGACAGTTCAAATATGACCAACAAGAAATCAACTGGACCAATTCTGCCCTAATCAACAACTTCTTCTGGCTTCATTGGGAGATGGAGATTAATTAAAGCCTACAGATAACAGAGCAAGTGGTGATGGTGTGGAAGAGCACATGGGGTGAGATAGTGGGGTGTAAAATCACAAGGAGAAAGCAGGGTGATCAGGGCCCCATCTCATATACCTGTATACAAATGCACACAGTGCAGAAAACAAACATCTGTATGCAGATATAGAGCAGTGATATAAATGGAAATTCAGAGATACACTGTGAGACAGCACAAACCAGAATGTTGTGATGGATGGGTAGAGGGTCTTCAGGAAGGCCAGTCAAGGAAGATGGGTGGGGAAGATACACTCTGTGCAAAAGAGTGACTCAAATGCTGAACTCTACTGTGGGATGGGTGACATGACTGTCAGTAGTCAATAAGTAAGCTCATCTGATCCAGGAGGTCAACAAACAAAACATCTTGGTGTGCATCTGCTACAGATCATCAAATCAAGAACAAACAATGGACAAGGCCTTTTTTTTTTTTTTTAAATAGAAGTGTTCCAAATGCAAGCTTTAGTGTTCAGGGGAGCATGTAACCACACTGATATTTTGTTGGATACAAGCAATCCTGGATATTTCTGGTGTGTGCTGGGGACAGTTGTTCAATATAGGTGCACAACAGCCTAATAAAAGGAGGCAGATAAAGAACTTTTGCACATAAAGAACTGGTCAAGGATGTGATAATCAGTGGCAATGTTGGCTGTAATGACTATTTATGAGATGGTAGAGTAGTCCTGGGTGGAGGATCCTGAGAGTAGCAAGGAAGACAAGTATTAGAATAAACACCTTGGAGTTCAGGCAAGGAGATTTTTGCTTGTTCAGGGGACAAATAGGCAGGATCCTGTCAATGATAGTCCCAAAGTGCCAATAATCTTAGGAGAGATAGTTGATGTTGAAGGACAATCTTGTCAAAGCATGAAAGAAAAAATCCATCTCAATATGCAGGAAGTCAAGCAGACAAGGCAGGAGATGGGGTTGCCTCAGCTGGAAACTCCTGACAGAGCTCAAACACAAAAGAAGCGCATGGACTGCAGAAGCAGGGACAGGTACCCAAGATGAATGTAGTGACATTGCCTCAGCATGCAGGCATGGAGTTAAAGCCAAAGCTCAGCTGGAATTGAAAATGACAAGGAATGTGAAGGGCAGCAAGAAGGACTTCGATAGCTATGTCAGCAACAAAAGGAAGACCAAGGAAGATTTTGACCACTGCTGAATGGAGGGAAACAGTGATGAAGGAGACAGAAAACGCTGACATAGTAAAAGTTCCCTCTGCCACAGTCTTTTCTGGCAAGGTCTGTTCTTCTAGGGATGGTCATCTAACTACCAGCAGGATTTCTTCAACACCCCTCCCAAGCTAGTCAGTGTATCCCTAAGGTATGCCATCCTGCCCTAGTAAAGCAGATTCTTTCGGCTATGAAGAATGCTTCCTCAAAACTTTCATTAAGTAAGTCCATGAGTGATCTGCAGACTTTTCTCTCTCAAGTGAAATGTTAACTGTATCTGCAGTCATATAGCAAAAGGCTGTGAAATTGTAAGCTAACTATGAAAACTAAACAAGGAAGAATATCCTCAGTTTGCCATTTGCTTTGTTAAAGTTCATGGAACTTACACAATGCCACCTTGAAGTTTTTATGAAAGTAAAAGGCCTGGGTCCATATAAAGACTTGTGTAACAAATTAAGCTTCTATAAGCAGCTGCTTTTTTGGTGGGGTGGGGTGGGTTGTTTTTTAGGGTAAAACCCCAATCCTAACTTTAAAAGTCAGCACAAAAAGTATTATTACTGTGGGCCCCAATAAACAGTTTTAGCAGCAGGCATGATGCTTTCTCTCCCTTTGCATATGTAGGAAGACAGTGATAATGATGAAAACCCAACTGACTTGAGTTTAATAAAGTCAAGGATGTTCTATGTATTTGAGCTTTAACACCATCAATACTACATTTCCCTTTGGGAAGATTTAGCCATTCTAAAGCAAACCAATTTCAACCTTATTATGCCTCAGTAAAAGAGATTTTTGTTTTCACATTTTAACAATATCAAGAATACTTTGTTTCTTTAATTATGTGGGAAGATGCATTCACTCTAGTCCTTTTTTTCCTCTCCATTTGTACCATATTTGTACTATGAACATATATCCAATCATATGGAGTACATGCCTCAAACCAGACATTTTAAATTTTGAAAAGATTACTTTTAGGAATATCCTAAACCTCTTAGAATAGCAAAAGTGAAGATTATAACTAGGAAGTTCTTTCCACTTTGCTCAAATATTTACTTTTTGAGAAAATAGTACATGCATTTACAAATGAGAGTATCAAACAGCATTGGAGCTTTTTTCGTTTTCCTTTCTTGCAGCACATATTTAATTTTCTTGTTTTCACCTGTGGTTGTAATTTTAACATGGGCAGCTAGATTAACTATTAAAACCATGTTATATCAACACCAGCTGAACACACCAGTGGAAAAAAAGTGAAAGCAAATAAGTAATTTAACCACAGACACTGACAAGGAGAGCAACATTTTGGTTCCTTATTTCAACTGTTCACAGAAAACACATCATCATTGCTTCTAGCAAAGACCACATGGTATCAGAGATCCCAAACTGTAAGAATATTGTCCCTATGCTTTAGTTTTAATTTAGCCACTTATAATAAAATTATCTCAACATTTGGGTCTTGGGATGTTTTCCAGACTGGTGCTCAGAGCTCTTTTTTTGCCTGGTTAATTAGAGCTTAGTCCAGAGCAGGGGGAAGGAGAGGAGGAAACCAGCATCGCCCTCCAGGACAACTAGCAGCACCAGCTGTCACACAAGCTGCTGGCTTTTGGCTCTCCAATTGCTCATGCAGAAGGAGAGCGCTTTGCTTCCTCCACTGCACTTCTCAATAGGGCGATGAGATCAATTAGTTTTCTTCCCTACCATGATGAACCTTCAGCCTGTGCTGCCACCTGCTCCAGGCCTTCAACACTTATCCTGCTCACAGCACATCAGGCACATTCTGCTGTCACCCCATGTTGGACTGAGGGTCCGGATTTTGGGCAATTCTTCACAGAAAAGCAAGGCTTGCTCTGGAAACCCCAGATGAGTTGCTTCTGCATTCCTGAAGTCGAGTTCCCTGAATTCAGCTTAATGTCCCATTTCAAGTCACTTCCAAAGCAGCACTGTAATGTGCTCAGGAGCCTGAGGCTCTGTGGGTTGGGCACCATCACCATGGCCAATCCTGGAGCTTAAGCAGAGGGAAGCCTGTAGAGATTGTGGGAAATTTAATCATCTGAGGAACTTGGCTGATAACAGAAAACAGGATCCTATGAGGCAGCTTTTGGAAAGCAGTGCAACGGTACATTTAAATTAACACCGCAGGCCAGTTCATCCGTGCATTCACATTTCAGCCTAGCCCACCACAATCAAATGTTTTATTTCAGTGTTCTCCATTAAAAATAGTCAGGCTGTCTTTTGGTGTCAACATTTTCCCTAAAGAAGATTTTGAATGTGCTTCAATCACATTTGCCATTAGAAAACCATTGCACTAGAGAATTCACTGGCTGGAAAGCCATTGCAAAGGGATGAAGCCACCTGCGTTGTAGTTGTGACTCCTTATATGCTGCAGTGGTTGCTCATACTGCCTTTTCCACTTTGCATATGATGGTGCATGTTATTTTATGCAGCTGGTTTTCTTGAGGGCTTGGAGGAAACCACTCAAGTCTTGCCTGACTTAAAAGGTACATACTGGCACAATGGTCAAGCCTGTTGTATTGAGGCTGTAACATACTCTTTTTGACTTTTTTATTCTTTCTTGCTCTTGCTCTTTACCCCTTCCCACCCACCCCACACACACAGGCA
The DNA here is from genome assembly GCF_964188355.1 of Buteo buteo. Lineage (NCBI taxonomy): Eukaryota > Metazoa > Chordata > Aves > Accipitriformes > Accipitridae > Buteo > Buteo buteo. The sequence goes on along the minus strand of NC_134172.1, from coordinate 24,797,591 downwards.
GAGTACAATTAAAAAATGTCACGCAGAGAACTTTCAACAACTTTTTCCCTTACAGCAGTTAAAGATCTGGGCAAAGTACAACATAAAGAACTGTCCTTTACCCCCAGAGACTGAGGAACAAACAAAATTGCAAAGACCTTTTAGAGCAGTAGTGGCCACCTTTCCTGAGCCAAGGGCACTAAAATTCTCCTACAGCAAAGAGCCTGAGGACACAAACTCTGAATCACAGAGAGCCCAGCCGGCACGAGCTCAGGGGCATGTTTCTCAGTGAGGAGGTTATAACAGCAGTGGCCTCGTGACTCTGTTGTGACATGGGTCTAGGCTGGCAGTTCCACTGAATCCCAGACCCATCCAGCAGTCATGGCTTCTCTGGAGCCTCTTGCTACCCAAGAGCTTCCAAAGCAATGTGGCTCCACAGCTGCTCCTTCAGCAGCCCCAGCACAGGGGATACAACTGAATTTTCACAAGTGTGTTGGCAGCTCAAGGGGAAGAGGTTAGCCACTTCTGTCTTAAGGGAATGGGCTAGGATCAAAGGACAGCTTTCCTGTCCTTTTCCTCGAGCTGGTAGGGGTATTCTTGGGGCTTCTTACAATCAGAGGGGCATGGTTTTCTTCTCCTTCCTGAGGATAACAAAATTGGATTTAGATGACTGACATCTGCAGGACTATGTTCTCTAGGTATTGTACTTGGAGTGATTAAGTGCAGTGTGTAGCTTGTTCAAAACAGACCAAAATACGAGAGCAGTGTTTTCGCACTCTGCTGATCAGTGTTCTTCAGTGTTGGTCACTGGATACACTGACGTTTCTACGGGGCATTGATTATTCTTTAACACTAATCAGTTATTAAGATGTTTGGCACCACTGTAGGTAAATATTTTGCCTTTGCAATATCATATAAAAATAAAAAAGTTATCAATTTTATTTTAAGAGCCTTTATTTTTGAGCTGCAAAAGAACACAGATCAATGGAGTCCATTGTTGGCCAGAGACAAGAATTTCGAAGCCAACATGCAATACATTAATACAGGGGAATACAAAAGCAGATAACCATTTTTACTTTTTTTTTTTTTCCAGATCAAAAGCTAACACAGAAATAAGACGTGATGGGCCCAATCCTAGTCTTCCACTGACTTATAAAGAGCAGGACTAGTGCCTCATTTCATGATAATAATGCACACCCTGTTTTACAGAACCTCAAAATGTCTAAACAGCATCTCAAACCGGTAGTCAAACTCACAGCTTCCTCCCCACAGCAGTTACTTCAGTGGGGGTGGTAAGAACAGAGGCAGCCCAACTTCTTGCAGAAGAGTATGCAAAATATTTTACATGATCAAAGTTAATTTGTTCAATTCAGAGGTATGAATTCTTCTCTTCAATCATTTTGCGGCTCCTATTCAGTGCAGGAGGAGAGCCATCAGGTTAGTCAAGGGCAGCATTTCAATCAGCAGAAGATGGCTGAAGAATTGTTTGCATGTTTTTCCACAGAAATGAAATTGTCATCCTCGTATGGCTAACAACAGAGCCAACTGCAGCCACTGACTGATTCCTGGGGACTGTGGTCCATGGTAGAATACATGATTAAGTTCTCGATTGCTTTCCCTTGAAAAAGGACTGCAGAGTCTACTCCCCGATTTCTCATCTGAAGCTTGCATGCAATTCTCTCAACTCTAAGAGAAAGAGACCAGCATTCAGGAATATCATGAAGAACTTTTAAAGTTTTTTCCGAATATAAGTGACTTTGTTTTTATGGGTCACAGTAAATCAAGACAAATTTGTACAGAAAAAACAGCGTCTGCACTTTCTTATTGCATCAGTTGTAATTTAGCAACTGTTGCTGCAAATCTGACCATGAATGCTAAGGAAATATTAATAGCTTATTTGACTCAGAATCCCTATCTATGAAAAGGAGAAATTTTTCTGCCCTCCTGCTTTGCAGTGGGAAGATGATGTGGCAGCAATGGTCTGGGAAAACATTCTTTCACTCCTTAGTAGGAGCAGAGAAGGGTAAAAACCTGATATAGAAGAGCTTGTCTAGGTTCGTGATGTTCAGCAACATGGAGAACACAGAAAATCCAACACTGATTCTGAGGTTGCCCTCCCTAAGGTAACAAAAAGAGTAGTAAGAGTGCAGCTGCTGTCGGTAAGGAGAGTTAGTTACTGTGGTTAGCAGTGACTAGCTGGTTGTCTGACAGCCTGAAAAAGATCCCAGCTTACCTTAGCAGCCCTTTCCTCCAAGATTCACTAACTGACATGATTTACCATGAAAGATTCCTGGTGGTGACAAGCTTGAATCAATTGCCTCACAAGCCAGCATGGCTAAAGAGAAGGATCCTGTAGCGCTAAAGACAGCCAGCACTATTGAAGAAAATGGAGCCGACTTTTCAAGCAATGAAATGAAATGAATCAAAAAAAAAAATGCTTACAAGAAGGCTAGTTTTATCACTTTCCATTAGAGTTTCCCAAAGAAAGGCAGAGTAATACTTTGAAATTTTTTGCTAATCGTTTCATATCAGGATGGGAGGTAGGAAGAAAGCTTTTGTTTCCAGTGCTCTTACTCAACAGATGAACACTTCACCTCCTCCACACTGCTTCAAGGCAAGGACTGCAGGTAGGTAAATACGTGTTCTCTTTGCAAAACAACTAAACAAAATACAAGTGCTACCAACCAGGTCTAAGCAGGGAAAAATAGGTTAGATTAGAAAAAAAAACCCAGAGCAACCTGGCTAATCATTTTAACCATGCTGTTAATGGAATGGTAGTGCAAGCTTATGTTTGCTGTTTGTGACAAAAAAGAATAACTTAACAGGGAATTGCTCTTCCTTTATAACTTTGAAAAAACAGCTAAGTAGAAATATATTTCCCAGCAGAGCTGTATCAAACATTTATGCTTTTACAGCTTTGCTCATGTCAAAAAATACAGAACAGCATTCCCAAGTTCCACTTGATGGAGAAAAGTATGCTGTACAGACTGGTCTCAACACAAAAAATTAATGATATTATTGTAATTAATAAAACATTCAATAAAAGCAAAAGGGGAAATGGCTGCAATTTAATATAACCATGCTAATATCTCTGCATTTATTAAATTCCTTTGCTATGGGACTCTGTGAGAATTTTAATGATGTAGACCGTGCTAATCAAATAGATAAATGCAGAAAAATGACACATCTTTATAAGCAGTCACTTTCCCATTCTAAGGTGACTTTCTGTGTGTAGTAGAGTCAGGTCTGCAGATTGAAAATCTACTGAAAGCAGTCTTTTTAGAGTTTCTAATTCCCATTTGAGTGAATGTTAGTGTTTATCACAGCAGAAGAATTTTACTGATACAGTTTAACTGGGAAGATAAAATATTTCAGTGCAGTAATGCATACATAAGAGACTTCATAAATAAAAGTACATATTTTCCTCTTTTACCCTCAGAACCATTGACAATACCACTTAGAGACTTGGGAAGTTATCTGGCTTATGAAAAGCTAAAATCTCCCTCTGGTGCGTTCATGAAGAGCATTTCTTTCTAACAGGGTAATCTTGAGTTTCTGCAAAACACACTTTTCTGTGTTCCTTTCAGGTATGAAGTCACTAATGCTATTTCAATGTTCATCATGTTGCAGATGAGCCCAGCAATAGATGCCTGATTGTTTCTGGTGCCTAATGCTCACCCCAGACTGTATCACAGCATTGGAAATGATGCCAAGCAGACTCATCAGAAGAAGTTAGGTCTGGGACAGGGCAAGGCAGCAGCAAGCCCCCGAACACCAGCTGAGGTAAACACACAGTGAGCAGCCAAGACAAGGAAGAGCCCACCCAGCAGTGAGTCAGGTTTATCTCACCCTTAGCTCTTCAGGAGGCCAAGTGAGTGACTCCAGCCCAGATTACTGGCTGTAAACCTGGATTACCCCAGGCAGCTGACAAGCACTAGTTCAAAGCAGAATCTCCAACTTCTCTTTACTACTGCACACATCCCTTTGGCGTGTTGAGGCCTGGCTAGAGCACTCCTTCTTTACCCTGGCCCTGGATGTGCACATACTGGTGAATGTTGTCCCTTCTGTTACATTTTTCCACAAAGAAATAAGACTTGGAAGCCTGGATTCAAATTTGCTCTTCTGTATGCTTGTAGCCAAGAAGAGAAAGTAACCAGGAAGCTGCACATGAGAAGAATATTACTGCCATGGCCAGATAAAATGGGCAAGACCAGTTCTCGCCTGCACAGAAACAAATAAAAGTGGGCCAGAGCCTCTTCTTGGGCTGATTCTGTGTTTCTGAGGCACAGCCAAGAATCTGAGCCAGAGTTTAAGATACAGTGAATTCCAATTATGTTTAGCTAATAAAGCTTTGTTCTTTTTTGCAACTATTACACAGAAGGATGTGCCAATGATATAGCTCATGAAGAATAAGAAGCACTGCCAAATCCCTAGAAGTGCTGCAGACAGAGGATCACTTTATACAAAGACCTCATTTGGCTACAACTGTACTTAAATTATCACAAAAAGGGAAGTATGCGATCAGAAGGCTTAGTCCTTAAACTCTGCTGAAGAAAATCGAGTTGTCAGTATGACCAGCAGAAATTAGCTTGGCTTTAGATCAATAGACAACCTCAGTACTTATCTGATGACCAGCAACGTTTTGTGAAGCAAACCAAATTCAGACACAAAGAGCCAGTATCCAGGGATTAAATCAAGTTCCCACTAGACCAGTGGAGTTTGCTACCAAATTCAGTGGAAGCAGGAAGAAATTTGCCAGGCCCCATGGTTATGCTTTTTGCCTTCTGCGTCTCTGTAGCCAAAAGTGGCTTAAAAATATATTACCCTGCCTTGGATTTTATTTTTCCCCTGCAGTTTTTCAGTAATTTAGTATCAGTACTACTAGTATATTTTTCCTGACAAAATCCTATTTGGTTTCCATTACAGAATAAGCTTGTGACCATTGAGAGCAGTATTTTGGTAGGTTTACTTACGATAGACACATTTAATGTGCTCTAACCTTTCTCCAACCCAACTATATATTCACCCTTTCCTGTATCATTTAGAGGCTATGAGCTCGCTGGGGCAGAGACTTTAGGAAGTACCTTCAGGCAAGACCTCCAGAGTCTGTTATCACAACAAAGATAAATCACTACCAATAAGGTATTTGCTTAAATACACTTTAGCTTGAAGGCTAAAACCCATAAAAATGTTGGAATAATACTGACAGCTTTCTAAAGGGTTCTGCGTCTGATTGACTTTAAAAAAAAAAGAAAAGTTTGTAAAACAAGGTAGTATCATGTAGAGACCTAAGGATGAAAAGCTTTAAACCTCAGACTTTCTACTAAAAAAACCCCAAACATTTGCAGGCAACATGATCTATCATGTCTGCACAAGTGCAGGAATTACTTTAATGTGTCTAACAGAAGGGCAATTTAAGGGGAATTGGTTTTGAGTACTCCTCCTCCATTACAGCCCAGCATGAAGTTTAACTTTTATCCAATGCCTGATTTGTTTTAATGCTGCATGATTCATGATGCAGTATAATTTGATGTCAGGAAAGCAGGATCCTTTTTTTGTTACTGTGATTAGATACCTTAGCCAAAAGATAATTTGAGTGGGTTTGTTGTTTGTTTTTTATCCCTCATGTCCTAAATGAAAATCTGATATCAGTAATTTGAATCTAGGAAGTACTTAATTTTAAATACCGAGAATTAATGCATAGTTTTTAAACTAGTTATCTTTGTGCATTACAAGGCATCCATGCAGTGTTTTCCTTCTTTGAGATCATGGATATTTAAAGCTGCCTTTGCAAGTTTGATCAGAAAACAGACTGTTTTCCATATTTTTACATATTAAAAAAAATCTGTAGATTACCCCTGGTCTCACAGTTTTTGCCAGGGCCTAATAGTGCAGAGCAAGAGGTAACTTTGTAGGAAAACGTGGTGTTTTCTTATTTGGTAGCTCTCACATCCTAGATCCTTGGCTTTAGAGTGAAGTCAACCACATGCTACGTACTGTTTTGGAAGAAACTGTTTTCCATGGGCCTATTTTCCTATTTAATTGCAGTAGTTACTTAAATAGCAAAAGTGACTTAACACAACAGGCATAAGACAACTGCTTTCCAGTAGCATTCACATTCTCAAGATATATTCAGCAGTAGCAATAAATTGTAGCAAGTAGTTTTAGGCTAGCTTTCATTATTTCAAGGACCTCATCTTGTGCATGCAGCAATACCTTTTTGATAACCTCTAGGTCAAGAGGTTAATTATGCGAGACAGTGATCTGTAAAAATGTTATAGTAAAATGCTACTCAATAGTTGGAAAAAACACCTAAGCTTGCCAATCTTTCCAGTCCAAGGGGCTAGAGATTACAGAGTGAGATTTGTATTGTCTACATTAGCTGTCTAAATGAAATCACATAGGCTTCTTAAAATGGAGACGGACAAGTACCCTCAGAAGGTGATTCTTTCTATTTGCATTTTTAGCGGGAACCTAGACTTTAGGGAGCTAAAACTGGATCGGAGTCATCTCATTAACAAGTAGATAGACAGGGTTGGAATTATTTAGTCATAACTTCAATTTACCTAAAAATTCACTCTATCTACAAAAAATACCTGTTTACATAATTGGTAATTTTGTAATAGGATTTCCCTGGTAAATTGATGATATGCTTTTCTCATTAGTATCTAGAATATTACAGAAACTGCTTTTCTTCCTTAAACAGGACAAGTAAGTCTGTAAACACTTTATTTTGGCTGCAGACAGGTTCGTATTCTGAAGCATGTGAAGTGTGAAGCAGAACCATTTCTGCTTCAAGTAACTTTTGTTGTCATACTGTTACCAATTGGTCACTGATTTGTTATTGATTAGAGTTAATCATATTAATATTAATAGCAATATAGAATTATAGGAAATATTTTAGTAAAATCATATCTAATTTTAATAGTTTAGCAAAATCATATGTATGTTGTATTTTATATATCTAACCACCAACCAGTACCTGCTGTGAAATCCCCTGTATAGCCCTGTACCAAGGCCGGAGAAATTGGTTAAAATCATCTAGTAGAAACATTTAGGACTTAGATAACAAGATAAAAGAAAATTAAAATCTGATTATAATAGAGTTTTGGTTTGACTAAAAAGTAGAAGATTGTGAAGCATAAGTATGGGAGTGTTGAATTTGAAGTGTAGCCTTAGAAACTTAGGAGCTTAGGAACTGTATAATGTGTAACCATAAGAATTTAAGTATTGTTCAAAATCATTTAACCACAGAAGTTTTGACAAAGATTGGTAGTCTTGTAGTGTTTGTTTTAAAGGCTAAGGAAACCGTTATGGACACCAGCTTGCTGCTTGGGAACACCTGAGAGGTCAAGAAGCGGACGAGTGAGGAAGACTACGAAAGACCACCAGAGGACTCTAGAAGACCACCAGAGACCTTTAGTGCGCCTGCGTGATGGACATTAACATATGCAAATGATTTCCTGGAAATCTGATTAATATGCAAATGATGTCTTTGTAATCTTATGAATATGCATAAGTGAGTTCAATATAAGGTGTATTGTTTTGGTTACAGGTGTGCGTGGTTTGTGAGAGGACTCGCCCACGCACCCGGCCGTCAATAAAGAAGTGTCTGCTTATCTACACTAAATTGGTGTTGATAAGTTTTTATTCCGAGATTTCGGTAACAATACAAAGGCTTTTTTGAAAATATAGGCAAAGCCATAGGGGGTTGGGACAGGGGGACGGAGGTGTGGAACAGATGCTGAACACAAGAGGATACAGTCACTACATTTACATGGAGATGAAGACATGGCCAGCAGGCCAAATTTCCTGACTGCTCGCTGTCCAGCCAGTAGAAGCCACTGGAAGCCACCAGCTGCGAGGCAGCTTTTCCCAGGGACACCAAGTGCGACCTGCTCACCAAGATGAGCCCAAAGGCTTGCTCTCCCATTGCCCAAGCTAATCCTGCCCACCCACCTCCACATGCTTCTTCTGCCAGTGTAGACAACCTCTGCAGATGAAAATCAGCCCGGCACCTTGCTGAGGAAAAGCCTACTGATGCCTGTAAATGCACCAGCATTGCCAAGGCTGATGCATTTACAGGCGGATCTTGAGACTCCTCAAACTGCTCCCAGGATCAGCCAGCTCAGTAAAAAGCCACATGAAGAGATTAATTTACAGGCAGCATTCTTTCATTTCTCATTGCTGACTGAGGAGTAGTTAATATGTAACTGTTGCTGGAAGAGATAGAGGAAAACTCCTGGGCAATATTTTCTCTCAACACCTTGAGTAAACAGGTCAATCTCCAAGACTGTTTGAATTTATTGGTAAAGCAAAGTAGCATCATTACTTGCTTACTCACATCACAACCGACATTTTAATCTAGCATTCTGCAATACTTGCAGGATGCACATAGTCTATGTGTTGGTTCAAAGCCATCACCAGATAGTTATTTTGCATATACACAGGGGTTTTTGCTGGACATGGAAGCTGTTTGTTCCCCTGCTAAGAGATGAAGAAAAATAACAGAGGGTCATTTACTTTTGCAAATCATTGACAAGCATTTTTAATCAAATTTTTTTCCCAGCAAATAAAACTTCTCCAACTTCATCTAGTATAAATTCTAGTATAAAAACCACTACTGATATTTGTTCCCTCTTCTGCTTAATGTGCTTCTGTGCCTGCTGCAGTTAACCCACAGATGAATAAACCCCATCCAACTCCTTAAAAATGGCAAGTTTATTTCTGTTCTAAACAGATTCCATTTCTATGCAGAAATGGTGTTTAGTGGTATTGCATGGTAAAAGCACAGAACTACATGGTCTTCACTATGGTTAGGTCAATTGTTATAGGCTGGAAATTCTCTCAGGGGACATTGCTGGGGACAGAGGCCTTCATGCTGGTCTTGAAGCCACCTGTTGTCTCGCTGGGACTGCTGTTGGCCAAATACCAGTTAGAATAATTTGTGTGAACTGCGGCAGGGGGAATTTGGAAATTGAACTAGCAGGAAAATAGATGCTTAGGGACTATTTCTAAAGGCTATTTTATTACTAATAAAGAAATCACGCTAAGGCCTATCCATCTTCTGGCCTTGACATGGGATAGCCTTTGCTGACTCTAAGTGCAATTCATTCACATTTTCCTATTGGAAATGATCCCCAGACTGTATTAATGCACTTGAACTGAGGTTCAAGGTTCAATGGCTGGATGACTACTGATTGGCCTAGATCAGAACTGTGGTGAAGAATGTGCCAATAAATGATTGTATAGGCAATTGCATCACTAGTTTGTCCTTTGGCTTGCTGGTTCACCAGTATCAATGTAGCCCAGGACAACTGTGTGGAACCGTGGCCTGTTGAAACCAAACAAATTCTGAGAAGTCTGGCAAGCTTGCTCAACATACTGGGTTTCACATCTAGCAGGGCTTGCAAAGTAAATGAAGTTTCTTTGCTAAAAGTCAAAACCATCATTTAGTTCCAGCATAGTATTTGTCATTCTCCTAGTCTGAAATGTATTTGTCTCCTTGGAAATTGTCAGAGATATTCTACCTCACTTTTGATCCAAAGGCAAAACAATTATCAGAGACATTACTTTCCTAGAGGAGAACCAAAACACACAACATTACCTTTTGATCAAGGCATCTCCTAAAGTGACACAATTATCATTCCATTGCCTCAGTGCCAACTCCACAGTTGCAGTGCAAGTGCACAGAGGAGGACACAAGTCAGCCTTCTACTAGATAAAAAACCTGTAGATTTCACAGTCAGAACTCTCTTTAACTTGTGTCCCGTTCCTGGAGCTGGGTAGCCACTGCTGATGACTTCAGATGGGAGTGTGACTTTTCTACCAGCATGTGGCAGAAGAAGGGAATAGGAGTGCCCGAGTTGTTCAAGGTCAGAAGTCTGCAGTGCTTTATACACTTCTCAAAGACAGACTACTCTGTCCTCACAACATAACCTGAAATACCTTCCATGCTTGCTGAGAAATTCTCTGAGCAAGAAATCTCTTACGGCAGCTTCCCCTTTGCTCAGTGTTTGCTAACACTCATTTGAATGCCAAGTGACTATTCAGTTCAGCCACATTTACAACTCCTACGATTTTTTATTTATGAGCATTCATACAAACAGATTTTTTGTTCACACAAATGCTTGCTGAAGGGCTATTTTTCATATGAATACCTGCACTCAGAAGGAAACAAGGGTATTCACTCAGAGCAAGAATAATTGCTACTTCTTGCTATTTCCTGATTCTTATTCTCATGTTCGAAAAGTTGCCATCATGCATTTTACAAAACAATGCCTGGAAATTAGATGGCCAGTCACATACCAAAACCAAAACGTCAGTAGATTCTGGTACTCCTGCTTAGGATGAGTAATATCTCACGAACAGCTCTGTTAACCTCAGTGGGACATTTCAAAATAAAACATTACTCCACCAGTTAAAACCACAGAATCTAGCCCGAACCAGAAAAACCTGTGGAGTGGATGCAAAAAGCAGCCACTCAAGCTCTATGGTAAATACCTAAGGACATTTTTTTTTTGCAGAACGTCAGTCTCACTTTGTAAGCAGTCTCTATGCAGCAGCAAAGCTTTGTACGTTCACAGAACATTCGTCTGCCATAAATAACATCACAAGCTCTGTTATTCTTCCTTTTTTTCCCCCAAGGGACAACAATCCTTAAAGCACCAATGTCACCTTCTGCCATACTTAAAGTTTATATGAAACTAAAAACATTAAACAAAGGATGCAAGTGAGGAAGTGACAGAATTTGAGATGTAACCTGTTGAAAAATCTCATTTTATGGTGAAAGAAATCCTGAAAAGGAGTAGGGCTTCTGCAACCTTTTACTTACTTCAGCATTCATTCCCTACCCAACATCCTCACTGCAGAGAGTTCAGTCTCCCTCTTCCTAGGGACAAAATAGTTTGCATATAAAAAGGTACTATTAAGGAAAAGTCAGTTTTGCACTTTGGGAATATTTTTCACTTTATAATTTGGAGCCAAGTAAATCAAATTCTGAGTGTTTGCTGATATCTCCAATCTTGTTTTTATCTTTCTGGAATTGGAGAAGCAGATTATAAACCCCTTTTCTCAGTATCTGCTTCCCTGTCCCATACCCTTTAGGTCCTCCTGCAGCCTCACTTTCGAGTCCTCTTCACCTCCAGCTGGTCCTGCTTACCTCTCTAGTGGGCAGAGAGTGACCACACATGAAAAGCCTACATCTATGCATTATTACAGTTTGAGAATCTGTTTTGTCTTCTCTCCCAGTACAAATTTCCTCTCTTTCCTCTGTAGTCTTTTTCAATACTCAGTGGAGTGAGTCATTTCACGAGACTCTCCCTGCTCTTCCTCCCACCTGAGCACGCCTGTGCTCCCCAGCCTGCAGCTCTCCTACACCCCGCCTGTGCCTGGGGGCACCCAGGCCCCTCTGATGAGGGTACCTTACAACAAGCAAGATGTGCATAGAATTATGAGATAATTTCAACACTGTTAGTCACAAAAGGATGGAGAAGTAGAAGCAGTTTGAGTTTTGCTGATCCCTCTAAAAATTGTAAAATATTATCAGTTTCAAAACTATGCTTTACCACATTCCCTACATAACCATAATTAAATGGATAGACATGCCCGTGTTTGATACAGAAGATTAAGTTTAATTTCTGCTTTGTGCTATGAAAAACATTCGGGGGGGGCAATATATGCAAGTATGGTGCTAAAATTCAGCCTTCTGAAAGCATAACTTTAGCCCCCTGCAGTTGCCAGATAACATTTCTGAAGTTGTTGAGATATTTAAAAGGGTGGCAGTTTATTATGAAGCCATTTATATTTTGTCAGACTGTTAACAAGATTTGTGTTATCTGCACCATGCAACAGGAAGGCTGCTGCAGAATCCATAATAACTTCTTACTATGCATGCCAAATTGTTGGTGCAATTGGCAAAGAGAGGAAAGGAATCAGAAGATGATATTAGTAACAGCCTACATGAGTTGAGAGCCAAGTTACCCAACCCTCTTTATACCATTGCTTGATTAAATTCATACTACATCATCAGCCCATCAAACATTCAAATTATCACAGACTTCAATATTATACTAAATTCTTGGAGTTGAACAGAATACAAGGTACATGCATTGCTGATTCCAAAACATGAAATTGTAAATTTTTACACGTTTAACACACTTTGATCTACATATATTTAACCAATGATTCCTTGCATAACAATATAAATATATTGAAAAGTATATAACATGTGTGTGCATCTATCCGTTTATATCTACACATGCCGCGGTATATATAGCGCCATCCCAAGAATAACTGTTTCAAGTCATTATTCTCTTGTTCCTTTCTCTCCGATATAGATCCTGAAAGATGTCATTTGTAACCAACTTCCACTGTCTTCAGTCATCATTTGAAGTGTTAAGTGCATCACAGTGAGACCCTTCATAAAGTGATAATATATCAACAGGGAGGTAATATATTGATAGAGAAATTGAAATTTTTAAGGCTAAATAGAACTGACAAGCCATTGCAAAAATTATTTAACTCTTTTTGAAACAGGGACCTCGTGAATTCAAAATGCTGACACCGAACACTATCACCAGAAAGGCATTTACAGAAATGTTGTGTTTCTTGTACACTTTATGCTTTCAAAGTGCCATCATTTAGGGTTAAAAAGCCATGCTAATTATGATTTAAGATGCTCAGCACTTTGCAAAATTTATCTCAAAGAATGGAAGTTAAAATCTTCCCACGTTACCTTTCCCAATTTAATGGTGCAAAACTGGCCAAGCAAGAAAGAATGGCAGGCACAGAACAGAATATAGGTACAAGGAAATTTTCCAGACTGAAACACAACAATAATCAGTCAACTCATGCATGGGGATTTCATTTACAATTCCCAAGCCAAAAACCAAGGTGATCTGAGCTGAAGGATGAAACTTACTAATGTAGAGGTAAGACTACATTTATGAATCTGAAGGCTGTACATGTCTTCTGGACATCCGGTCCTGGACAAAGGAGACAAAGTCGAGCTACAGCTAGTCATAGATATTCACCTCCAAAACACCAGCTGGTGTGACATCTCCAAAAGGATTGAAAGCATTGCCATATACACAGCACTCTTGTCCAGGCTCACCACATTTAATAGCTCGATACTGGTTCCAGATAGATTATGTCATTAACATAAATATGAATTGTCGCCAAGAGAGGGAGACAAAGAGGCAGTATGCCACAGCTGCATGCAGACACAGGCTAGAAGAACCTCTTAGCCACAGCAACATGATCTTTTCAGCACCCTTTGTTGTAGAAGAAGTGACAATCAAATGATATAACCTGAAGAAGAGCATCCTGACCACACTGGGTCCTTCTCCTGTGCTCTTCAGGATGTCAGTCATTGCCATCTACTGGTATGTAGCTAGACAATTCTTGTTTGTAAATCTAGGTTTTACACATAGACTAAGAGTTTAGCAAAATCACTGCTCTAGAACTGACTACTTTATTGCCAATCTGATCACCAGTCCCTTCAGGCCCTCAGTGTTCCTAAGCATCTGATTTTTACAGATTCAGCATGCACAGAATTGTCCAAGAATCATCATTTCTCCTCCCTGTAGCTGCCATGCTTGATTTCTGCTAGCTTACATTTCCCTTCTGAATTTCCACCAACCACTCCAAAGGAAGCATTTTAAAATTTTGGAAGTTTGCAACATACTCACTGGAACAAAACAATCCTTCTAGACACTTGATTATAGCTGGGCTGTTTGTTAATTCCCAATTTCATGTAAAAGACTTTCAGAACAAACTTTACAATAAGTTTGTTTTAAAATGTAGTATTGACATTCATAGTACTAAAGATAATGGAAATGTTAGTTTATTAGGAAAAAAAAAAAAAAAGAAGCTATTTCCTAACATTTAAAAAATGTGTTCTATATTCCCAAGTCCAGCAACCATGCTCTCATATATACCTGTAGAAAGAAGGATTTGCCTACTAAAAAAACAAAATCTTGCCTCAGAATTTAACTACAGATAACAATTAAGTAGCTGCCTATATCATGGCCTGATATGATATTGCCACGGTGATTTTTGAAGATTTAGTAGAAGCAATTGAGTTCTATAATTATTGTTGACTTTCTGAATACTCTGACTTGATCAAAATCTTGATTTGAATTATTCATTGAACACCATGAATAGCACAATGTCAACGCTAAATGAAGATTCTGTTTCTAGACTGTGGCCAAATCTTTTTCTTCCAACTCAGATTAGAGCTATAAATTCCTATAGACAAACATAGCATGCTTGACCCAGAGGTCCTAGTCTCTTTTAAAGCTGTAAGTATGTCTATGCTCTTGTCTCAGCAACTTGGATTGATGTAGTTGTATTGGAGTCTCCTAGACATTTTTACATGCTGTGAAATACCTGTGGTAGGTTCTTCTTCTTTCCCCAGCAAAAAGCTAGAGAAAGTTTCAAAGAAAAACATTCTTCCAACCCATCTTTAAGCATTCACACTCAAAAATTTAGTACCCAAAACATCAAGTTTTTTTCTTCTTGTCTTCCTTTGTCTAAGAAGCTTAGACAACTTTTTTCAAACATTGGAACTGCTTGAGAAAAACATATTTTAAATTTTAATTTAAAGCCACTAAGAATTCTTTCGTAGTTTCACTTTTCTGGTACAGTTGTAGAAATAGAACCTAGTTCTTCACACCAGTTAGTTACATTAGTATAAGGTATATATTAGTATATTGGTAGATCTGGTTTTAGATGTAAAGGTAAAAGGTGCCTAAACCAATTAACGTGAATGTTGCTGGTTAGTTGTGCTGGTAGAAAGTCATACATAAACCCAACTGAATACTAGCATGCTGTTGAAAGTCTCAACTCTCAGTGAGGACCAACTTTTTTTAGTATTAAGAGGGAAAAAAAAATTAAAAAGGACAAAAAAAACTGGAAAGACTGTGTTACTGAATAGTTTCCTGCACAGCAGCTACAGACTTTGAGTAACATTATCACAGTAACTTGTAAACACTGATCACAGGCTCACCAGTTTTTCTAGCATGTGCTGAGCTCACAGAATACCCTAGCCAGGGTGGAAAGCGAAAGTAGTTCCAATAATTTCTAGCTTCTCTCAATTAGCAGAACTGAGACTATTCCTTACCTGATATTACTATATGGAAATACTTCCCCCCTTCCAGTAGCCTGCAGATCTTTAGACACACGTGCTCAAGGTATACTGATTGGCTTCATCTAAGCAATCTCCCAAAGAACTAATTTCCATGTGTAACAGCTATACATGGAAGTGTTGGGGTTTCTAGGTGGTATTGCCAGGAATCTGTTACTTCAAATGCTACAGCTGTTGAGAATATCTGAGTATTTACACACTGAAAGATAAACTGGAAAATAATCATGGAAAACAAGAATGAAGAGGTGCAAAGGTGGAAAAACAATACTAGTGAGAGCTATAAGAAGGTATTAAAGACTATCAACACCTGTGTTCTATTACATAGTTTATAACCAATACCTTCTACAGAGTAGGTGTGTTGCTGCCCTGCTTAAAGGAGGAGCAAGAATATACCTGTGATTTTATATCAGGAATCCTGGTTTCAAAGTTAGGTCAGATGCTTTTATATATATATCCATGAATACAAAGCTGACCAAGCTCTGAGTTGGTTTTGTGTAGGCCACCTCTAAGCCAGAAGCCAGGTCAATATGTTATCAGTGGGTTTATTAGCTCTAAGCCCAAGTAGCTGAACTGCCTTTGGAAGAGGAACTCAGGATGCAGGTCTGTCTGCAGAAGTCATGTAGAAATACCGTAAATCAGGAGGTCTTCATTGTCTTCAGTGAAGGCTTTGGATCAAGTTCATAAGATAGCTTACTGTGTATTTGGTGAGATTTGGGGTTTGGTTTTTTGTTTTGTTGTGTTTGTAGTTGTTGTTTTGTGAAGGATGTCATTGTCTAAGAAAACTTGATATAAAACCTAGATTTCTAACTTTTTGACTGAGTATCCAATATACCAAAAGTTTACCTCTTTAACTAAAGGAGGCTTCCCCTTGGTACTTAACTGGAAAGTGATTTTAAAAACTAATGATTTCAAAACGAAAGGAAAGAAATGAGGCTGTACTTTAATTCTTCTCTTAGAAATGTGAATGGTAGTTACCAGTCTTGAATGAAGTCTCCAGAATAAATAGCACCAAGTAATTATCCTACATATTTTTCTTTAAATACTACTGGCAGCTTTCCTGTACCTGAAATTGTGCAATAACATTTAAATTCTTCATTCCATATCCACATAAGCAGATGACGCCTTCCCATGAAGGCTAAGAAATCCTGATTTGATTAGTGGGAATCCTATATCATCTCAACTGGCTTTTAATGGTGTGCTTTCCAAAGGCACCTTTCAGGGTCACTATTCAAATCCACAGATTCTTCAGGACTGCTGACAATGGCCTGTAAAGAAAGTATTCTTTGGGATTCAGATTATATACACTACTTATCGTGAAAAAAGTAGAGGAGGAAAGCTATCACAAATCCCTGCAGGCCCATCTATTCACATGCCTTCAGCAGTCATTTGTAGCATGTTCTGTGCCTTATCAGGTGCACTTTTCTAAATGATACCGTATTTTGAACACAATACTGCGTACATCTTGTATGTATATTTTGTTGCTCATTCATTAAAGAGTAAGATGGATGAGAGCAATTCCATAGGCCGTGCTTCTATCTACTCTTAGCATTCTCATTTTTACAGATGAATAAGGTGTAAAGGCTGCGAAGCGGAAGGGGCACTCTTTAGTAATCCATTAACAAGCAAGGATTATGCCTTCCCCCAGCAAGTGAAGTGACAAGTGTGTACTTATTTTACTCCCTGACAAGTGATAGGACTGACATCGGACCTGTTGCCTTCTTCATGCTTTTCCTACACCAATAAATATTGAGTAGACTGTTATATTAACTAAAAATCAGGTTCAATTGCTTTAGGTACCTAAAGTGTATGTAATATTCATGTTTATCCACATCAACAACCTGACATCTGTGATCATTCTTGATCACTGGAATACCAGCTTGAATTACATTCACTGCTAAATTCACATGAACAAAATGATACTTTGTTGTCTGAAAAAAAAAAACCAAAAAAAAACACAAAAAAACGCAACAAGTAAAAAGTGTTGAGTGTGACAGTGCTAAGTTTTCTCTATTGTGGAAATCTAGCACATAGACTAACCCTGCTTTGCAACTTCTCTGTAAATGTGTCATTTTAAAAAGTAGGTGGGAAATGAAAGTGGGAAATCTTTGGATATGTATTGAAGTAGAAAACAATTTCATCTCAGTTTTGGCATTATTACCCATGTTACAGCTTGAGTATTTCCCAATACCATGTTAACTAAGGGATCAAATAGAAATACTTACATCATAATCATGCCTGAAGTTCATGAAAACAAGGAAAGGGGCTGGTCAAGGGGCTAGGAAGGCAAAATGGTGCCTTATTTCCCCTTAAGTGTAACTAAAGAGTCAAAGTCTGTGCTCAAACCCAAATGAGCAGTCTGTGTTCAGAGGAAGAAAGCAGTCTTTTGACAAATAAGTTGCTCTGGCAAGAGAGGTCTGGGGGAAAATGAAGATGAAGCCGGAGGTAAACCTCCTCCATTGCCCTCCTGGGTTTGACCAAGCAACTTTTGCCACATGCAGAGAGACTCCACAGTTATTTGTTTCCTAATAGACGTAATAAATAGCTGGGACTGATAAAGACTACTAGGGTAGGCATTAACAGGCTCACCACACCCAGTGAGTCTTTGCTGGACAAGCAGTCAGCAGCTAGGTGGGGAAGGGTTGGTCTCCATTGCTCATTGGAATGGGCTGACCCTGGATGTTGCTGAGCTGGCAGCTTCCTGGGTTTTGTTTTCTCTCTTAGGATTTTATACCTTTTCATGTCAACATTTTTTCTCTTGAATCTTTGAAGTGCTGCCTATCACCACCTCAACAGTCTTACCTCTCTCTGCAGTTTTACCGTTCTTATCTTGCATGGCTACAGGCTACATGCTTTCCCTCAACTCTCTCACAATCTAGCAGTCTACTTAGGAATATAAACCAAGGTTATGCAGCTGTGCTGAATTAGAGTTGGCCTTGGATCATAGGCATCTCAACCCCAGAAGGAGAGTGACAAGGGCCAGAGAACTACAGGGATTTGTCGCCACTTAATTAGGAATAGGAACTTTTCAGCTTGAGGCAAATAGGACATTGGTAAAAGTTAAGGGAAGTGAAAGAGAAATTCCCAGTGGATCTCAGCACAAGGGCAGGACTTTCAGACATCTCCCCCCCTGCTCCCTCCCACTAGTGAAGTGGGAATGTGACGAAATCATAAGGAAAAGAAGACCTGTCTAGCCCTGAAACTGAGCTCTGCTACATGAAGATAACCTTAGTTAATGGTCCAGTAATCACATAGTTCCCAGAGTATGTTGAATTAAACTAGACCAACACATCTCCCATGTAGCCATATACTGGAGTTGTGAGGCCAAAAGAAAGGTCACTTTCCAGAGCCCCCTTCTCTACCAACCCCAGAATTACCACAGATCTCTCTCTAGTGATTGCAAGAGATACACTGGGCAAAGGATTTGGTCCTGACCCTTTGAAGAGTAGTACTCACCAGATTTCTTTGTTCACTCAAAAACTGGCATTACACATTAGCATCCAGATATGACCCAAACGGCATTGGTCATGCTTCAGCTAGGGAACCTATAGATAGAAGTTTGTTTCTGTCTTTTACATTTTACTGCTTTTCTTCTATGTTTGCATTTTCAAAATAATGTGCAAAAGATCACTACTCTGAAACCAGACTAGTGAAGTAAAACATAAATAAGAATAATAACCATGGGATCATGGGAGTGTATATGATGATGGAGACAGTATCTTTAAGGCATCCCAGAAAAAGAGTCTTTTTTTTACCCCAAAGCCCTTGTGACTGCTATTTACTCCCAGATGGGACCAGATGAAAAAGACAGCCCTCTGCCTTGGATGCTGAGGCCCAGCCAAAGACTTAGCTGTCTCACTGCCAAATACGGTGCTTTTAGTCAAAAAGCAGATTCTTAAAATACTGATTCTGCTGATTCCTGTCCCTGTTGCTGTAACTGAGGGAAGTTAGTTGTATTTTCACCAGCATTTCCTGACCATCTTGAGCCATGATCCTCATGGAACATGATGGCTTCGGCTGAAATGGCAGAACTAAGGAAATAGGTATGAAATTTGTGACTCATGAACTGAGCTTTAAACACTTTGTCATGATACCAGGTGTCACCCCATCACCTGTTCAGCCCACACAGCCACTGAACAGCTGAGAGAGACAGGGCTTAAGCCAACCCTGAGAACCCCTCACTCTTAGCAATTCAAGCTCCACCCTATCGTGATGGCAGCTAAAATCATGTGAAACCCTAGAACTGAGCTGGAAAGAAAGGATCCTTAATGTCCTTTCGAAGAACTATCTTTTGCTCTGCAAAATTTTCACTGAGAGTCAAAGACAACCAAATGGCTTCTTTGGGAGAAACATGCTATCCAAGACTGATCTCCATAGTTTTGTTTCAGTTTTACAATAATACAATATGCATAATTTTGTGTTGAATATGAAACACTACTACATCTGGAGTTTAGCAGATTTTAACTCAGTATGTTTTGAATTTTACATTCTCTGTACAGATTAATTTGGATAAAAAACTTAATACAAAGACAGCTTATCAAGCCTATCTGAGATATGGTACTAGGCTGTGGTTCACTCAGCCAGTGCAGAAAATAAAGTGAGGCAAGTCTAATTCACCATGTGCTTACCAAGGAAAGAACCAGGGTAATGGGGGTTTTTAGGTTTTTGAGGTCAGAGAAATACAATAGTCATGTGTGGAAAGAGAGAGTCTGAGACCTAAAGATCTCCCAGTCAAACAATATTTGCATTAATCACTTTGCTGGCTTTTAATTTTTCTTGCTCTGAAAATACACACAGGTATAAAAATGTAAATGTGGAGATTCCTGACAAACACAATACTACACAATGCCAATTAAAAAGGAAATTAAATTGTACATGAAGCAGAAGAAAATTCCTTGTGACATTATACTGGAGGGAATGATAAGAGAGCTATAATTACATTATAGAAAGAGATGTAAGGTTTCTGTTTTAAATGTGATGAGAATAAGACATTAAAACCTCACAGATGGATGACAGACGACAGAAAATAAAATTAGGTGTGCTCTAATCTAACATAATGTTAGGTTACTGTTATTGTACTATGACTAGAGTATTGAATACAAAAAAGCTGAAGTGACCAAAATGGAAATGGCAGTAAATTATGATTTACACGATTCACTGATTCATTCTGTGTCCTTGGGCAAATTGTTTAAGGACTAGTTTTCAAAAGGTCAGACGTGCAACTAGTCATGTGAACATGTACTCCTGTTTGCACATGTAATACATGATGGAGGGAAAATGGACATAAGAAAATGGCGAGTTATTCACCCGAGTTCAGTATGAGTTCACTTGAATCAAAACTGAGCAAAAACCTGGGATTGGGCACCCTACAAAGATTGCAGAAAAATCCAATCATGTGGACAAACTGTGATATTAAATACCTATTATCAACTTCCATTTGAAAAGTTTCTATTTTTTCATGGAGCATCCCTGCTTAGGTACTCTGCAGTTCCTCCTTCTATTAAAAACAGCTGAATAACTGATTATTCTCTTACTAGTTTTTCATGTGATCCAAGTTTGTTTTCTATTTATATAGAGAAAGAAACTCCTAGATACCTGGAATAGCACCCATGTGCAGCAGAACTTGGTACCAAAGCAAATGAATTTGATGGCATCATCTCTATAGAAAGCAATAAATAATTAAATAAAGAAAGAAAGAATTTGATGATACAGGACGGCATTCCCTGTCTTTTAAAAGTCTAAATATAAGGTATTATATGCAATATATGGGTCTGCAGCTTCAGTTGTAGCAGGCTATACTCTTAAAAAGGCCTTTAGCTCTACTACAAGACTTTGAATCACAGTAATAACAGAAATATCTTATTATGCAAGGAACAAGTGAAGCTGACTATATGCAAACTACTGTAAAATTGTTGCAGCTAAGAATATGGAAACAACAGAAGAAAGTTTTTTTTTCATTGGTTTTAAGGTAATGGTATCCACAAATCACACCAGATGAACTGACCCATACTGTCTTTCTAATAGTTATAAAGTTATTACTGACTCAAATTGTAACTGAGAAGGGTGAGTGTAACCCCCATGGCATCCAGTTACTTGAAAATTATCTTCCCCAGTAAGATTTTGGAGTTCACGCTTAGAAACTATCTACTTTTGCAGAATGTATGTGCATATTTTATTTTCCATACTGTTAATTTTATGCTTAAATGCTGTAGTCCATTTTCTTTAACAAGCTCTACCTCTGGGAGCAAGTTGTCATTAACTGTTAATTCTAAACCCATGAGCATCTTTCACTTGAGTGTCTACTGGAGATTTCAATTTTAAATGCTTTCAAAGTCATGCTATGGTATATCCCAGCAGTGTTAATTTTGGGCTGTATATTTGGCAAGGTATATCAGCACCTGGTTTTGATGTATCAAAATGTGATTTTGAGGGCTGGAACTGTTCTGGGCACACTGGAATTCAGTCTCAGGTACTAATTCTGATATGGGGGTACATGAACCTGATTTTGGCCACGTATTTAGTGTGTTAATACATTCTTCTGCCCAAGGTTCATTTCTTCTGTCATTAAAACACTGAACTGAGAAACAGGGAATCCAGATTAAGGCCCAGACTGTGACAGATAGCTTTTGAAAAAAAATGAACTGAAAGGTGAAAGGCAAAAGCTTCTTAAAGATTCATTGTTAAACTGAACCCAGGGATAATCATTAGGGGTCCTTCCTCTTTGCTAAACCTGCTTGAACCACTGTTTCCCAAACACGAATTAGGTATAAGGAAGAAAGTTTAGTGGCAACAGAGGTAGAAAACATGAGCAAAGTTATGAATTTAAAAGTTTACATTTGGTGTAAGGAACAATAGAGTCTACTGAAGGCTTACTCTTATATATGAGTACACACAGTTCCTCCTACCCTCTTTGCTGAGGTGAGTGCTATGTTTTTGGATTGGTGAGTAGAAAATAATTTGTTGCAATGATTAATACAATTGTGATATCTTGATGGGGTTGATGGGTAGAATTTATGTCAAGGCTGGGAACATCTCAGCCTTTTTACGTAGACACATAAAAGTTGATGGCATTTTATATGTGGTACCATCTGCTTTTTATAGGTTTTGTCTTCTCTGGATGTTTTTGTTTTAATTTATTTTCCCTGGGGAATTCATTTCTTTAATGTTGAGCTTGTTAATAGGAAGAAAAAAATATTGTTGTATATATAACACAGATAAATTATACAGTCAATTGTGCAATATGACTGTTTGAGTGGATTTCATTTCTGTTGAGAAGGTAAATAAAAATAAGATTTAAAAAAAACAGCTGAAATGGCCTGATTTTCAGAAGCACTGTACACTCCAAATCCCACTGTCTACTGAAGAAACTTTGGGCAGCTCCAAGAATCAGTTCCCTTGTTACTTTATGGGGAGATTATTGACCTTATTGACATCGTTCACCTTCTCTTTCAGCTCAGAGTACACTGCCCACCTCACAATCAATTTCTCTCTCATATTTCTGCCCACAGCAGCAGGCATTATTGCCTGATGGGAACATTGTAATCAAACTACACCAATGTCCTCCAAACCTTGAACCTGTGCCCAGGCTGTGAGTGTGGTGCCTCTGCTAATTAACTATTCTAAATTTAGCTGTCAACATTAATTAGGAAAGCCATTGTCTCCAAATATGTGACCTGATAAAAGGAGACAGGAAAAGCATCTAGGACCAGGAAGGCGTGAAGCACCAGCTTTGGGTTTTTCATGAGCTTCAGCTTCATATCAGTAGAAGTTAAGGATGTCCAGTCCTTGGTGGGATGAGGTAGAGCAGTGCCTTCCCAATTCTACAGTGCTTAAATCCTGACCTGTCAAGTCCCTTTCTATTGCCTCATCCTGTAAGCAAACAGGAGGGGTAATAGAGAGGAAGAATGTGTACAGTCATCTCTGCATTTTTCTACTAACTGACCAGAGAAGTTGGCTGCAGAAAATGTGTGCTCACACTGGGATCCAAGAGAACCACCATGCTCAATAAATCTAAACTAACTTGGGCACCATAGCATGGGCAGCATACAGGCCCCAGTAGGATGCAGACAATGTCTAAGATCCTGGAGTTTGCCTTGAGCTCTCTCCTGCCCCAGCTGCGCCATCATCAGTTCATGAACAAGCCAGCAGAAAGCTAGCTCAGGCTGTGCTGTCATCAGATGCTGCTCTCTGGTTTGCTCTAGGACAATGTATCTTTACTACATTCATTCAAAAAGGGTGGAAACATTATATATTAATCTTGAAAACAGAATTTTCAATAGGAAGCTGTTGTTGTTCAGGATATTTAACATACAACATAGCAAGATTTTGTGCATGGTTACTGCTGGTGAGATACACTGAAATGGTTACTCTGGAACACAATGGTTACACCGAAATTTGTAAGAGATATGAGGTAATTCTGCAGTGTCTCAAAATTAAAAAATGATTGATTGTAAAGATCTTGCTCACACTGAAACATTTCTCAACTGATTAAATCGTCATTTATCTGTCTAAATGTGTGCTTTCTACATAGAATCATTAGGTGTTTTCTATATAGCAGGAAGAAAAAAAAAACCTGCCAAATTCTGTTTCTCAACTGTGTAAGACAACTTTGCCATGGACCTGTGTCATAATTAGGCCTATACTACTAGGTGACAGATGTAACAAACTCACAGCCTAAGCAGCTATTATGGTCACAAACAAAGCTTTGTCGAGGCAACCTCTCTTTGAACTCCATCCCCTCCTTATTCACTCGCTGAAGCTCCTTCCGTTCATTTCTGTTGCATCCTACCCATCAAGGACTTTCAGCAGCAGAAGTTAGTAAAGCTTGGGCACATTTTTCTCTGTCGTAAGATGCTCCTCTTGGCCTGCTCTTACTACAGAGGAGCTTACAAAGGTTTGAGACAAAGGAGCACAGTAGAAAGTCATTTGTGTATTTACTGGTTCAGTGTGCAAGGTCAGCTGTCTGGTATGATCTTCTTCAAATTACCTTGCATTTACCATGTGGTGAGAGTTTGTTGGTAGTTGGTAGTTTTCATCAGCTACTTCATAGTAATTGCCCATATATATGTTCTTACCTTGGGTAACTGCAAGGTCATTTGAACTGACCCATACACTCATATCTACTTATGTATAAAACAGAGAGGTTTTAGAGTAATTTGCTAACTGCCACAACTTAGATTCAGGCTGTGTTGGAGTCCAATAAATGCAATGTATTTTTTCATACATATGCATTTCTTTTCTTCGACACATTCACAGAATGGATTCTCATGGAAACTGTTCTTTCCAGTGTATTTACAAAGGCTCTTCTCTATTCCTCCTCTCTTTATGAAGTGGGTAAGTATTACCTCTTTCTTCTGAAAAAAAAAAGGAAAAAAAAAGAAAAAAAAAGAAAAAAAAGAAAAAAGAAAAAAAAAGGAAGAAGAAGCAGCATAGCTTTGACATAAATCTGTTTTTCTCACGCTTTTGCAGGGAATTTCCTTTCTTGTTCATCACCAAAGTCCCCCCACTCAAGTACATCAGAAATGCAGTTGTCAATCCATGAGTTCACAGGTGAAAAGAAGAACAATTAAACTGTAATTGTTTGCTCACCCTGTTGGAGAGTGATTCTCCTTATGTGGGTCAATGGCTATTAAGACAATAGTTCCTTGTGTTCAGACAGTCTCTGAGAGTTTTGCCTGGGTGGAAGTAAGAGTGAAAGGAAAAAATAATAATACAGCAACCAATGTCACATCTTAACAACTTCCCCCTCATCTAGAATTTACACAAGTATTACTGTAATTTATCTTCATTACTCTAACCTACTTATAACACGCTTCATATATTTTGACTTTTAGTGCAGATGATATTATTTTATGATCTGCTCATCAAGCCTGCATTGAGGTTTAACAGCTGAGCACTCAAAAAAAGTCTAAAATGTATATTGTGTACAAACCACAAGGACAAGAGAAAGGAACTATTGAAACTGCCTCTGTGTGTGCCTGCATATAGGTGCTACTTACAGTAAAAAGAGCTTGCAACATATGGGAAAAACAACCAAGATGATATGTTATTTGTGGTGGATTTTTGGTTTCACACAAGGGTAGGAACTGCATTTTATTGTTTCGTTGAAGGGCACTTTAACAGCCAAAATGATATTTAACTTCCAGAATGAGACTTGAATGTGATACGTATTTTATTTTTAGTCTCTGCAGACCAAACATCAATCATTCTGTCCATGTTTGAGAGAAGAAGAAAGAGCAAACAATAGAGCAGAAGGATACTGAGGCTAAAACCTCTCAGATGTTTGTGAATATACAAGTCTGTAAATATTGATGATTCTTGGCAACAAAAAACATTCCTATCAATTTGACTCTAGGGAGCAGGGAAATTAAACCAGATTTCACAAGCCTTCCAGCATTAATTGAATAATGAGATCAATTAGCAATTCCACTAAATTATTAAGTGAGTCTCATACATACAACTACATTATCTCATACCTTCCTCCTTTTAGGCAATGAGGCTTGCCAAGGTAATCAAGCCCACAGTACCAGCAGAGACAGAAGTGACCATTCTTAACATGTAAGAAACCACAGAAATTGGATCTCAAGGGTAGGAAATTCATGAAACACAAATGAGTTTCTTCAGGTAAATGTTCATGGTTTGCCTTACAAGTCCTAGAGTTACTAAAGAATAGAGCAGAAGCTTTGATGTGCTCTCTGCATGACTGGCTATATTAGTCCAAATAAAAACAGCATTACTCATTCAAAGTTGCTGTTAGCAAGACTGGAGCTTTTGCCTGGGTATGTTTTATGGATACAGATTTCGAACCTGGACTTATAATACCTTTGTGGTGCACCACTGCTGAGGAAATTATCTGCTACCCTGAGACATGTATGTCTTTCAAAGGATGTCAGTTCACCCCTCAGTTACATGAGTGCATTTTACTGAGAGATCGGTGGGAGGTACAGGGCTGCCACCACTGTCAGGCTCTCACTTTGGCTGGAGGCTTTCAGGTCTCTCTACAAGGAAAATGGTCCAATCTGTGTTGCCTGCCTGTCTTTTTCTTCTTCCTGTGAAGGACAATCAGCCAGAATTTTTTCATACAAAACTACCTCTTTTCTCACTGCCTGGCATGGACCAAGCTTTCCCTGCAGCCTTTCCTTTTCCTCAGGCAGTGAGTTCTTCTGCCCTGCACTTGGACTTGCAGCTTTTATGCTTTCTTTTTGCTGGTAATGGGGAAAGGAGAAAATGAGAATAATATTTTGCTTGCTTGGACTCAGGAATCCAGTTGGTAGCACACAGAGGGAGGGAAAAAGGAGCTGAAGTCTATGTTTAAAGAAGGGAAAAAAGGTTAGGCAGATGGGAATAGCACCAGAAAAATCTTTGTGATGGTTTCAGATCATGACATCCTAACTCACGCTAAAACATGGCAGGAGATTTTAAACAGTGAGGGAGATTTCAGGGAGTACAGACTAAAGAGCATGTTATACAGGGGCAAGCGGCCTTTGAGGGAAGTTGGGGTTAAATCACAAGGAGGAGTTTCTAGGCATATGCAGAAGCTTTAGTCTGGTCAACAGATACCTACTAAGTAGAGTAAGACTAAGGTCTCGTCCAGGCTGGGGTTTGCCCTGGCTGCAGCTTGTAACCAACATAAATTCCCCTGTGCAAATAGTGGTCTCTGCAGTTTGTGCTCTGGGTTGCCCCATGTTACTGTGAAATCAGAGCCAATTTCCAACCTAGGAAACGATCAGATTTGTGCAAATTAGAAAGTATATGCTTTTGTCCAAAGATGTTGCTAGATGGGCAATCATAACTAAGTGCTGAGAGCAGAATTAGCCTCCAGGAACAGAATTAATCAAATGCCTCCGCAAATAAATTTGCTGGACTTGTACAATTAGGAAATATAGCAAAAGCTCTTTGAATTTACATTAAAACTACACTAATTCTTTAAACTAGTCAAATTTAATTGCATATTGTACTTTATCATGCAAATAACTGTGTTTTCTTAATATGTACTAGGGGAGAGAGGGAACAAATTACTTCAGAACTTCCAATTAGGCATAACAGATGAGAATCAATGACATCTTGGAAATAATTTCGGTACAGATAAGACTGGGAACTTAATGTGTTCAGTAACTCCTAACTTTCCAAAATAAGCCTTTAGAAGTTCAAGCCACATTATGCATCCCATGAATTTGTACGAAATCTATTGACAGAAAAATATTCTCACTGAAGTTCTTGTTATTGATTTCCATGTTTCATTAAATGCATTAAAATTCTGCTGGTGGTGAGTGCTTCACTATAGCAGTAATGGGCACTCTACAAATGTGATAGAAAACCACAACTTTGGAGTCACTCCACATCTGCACTTGTGTAACATGATGAACCTGGCCCTGCACCTCATCTGCACTGAGTGAAATCTGGTAGCAGTGGAATAGCTAAGACCTACTAGTAGCAGGTCAATACATGCATTCAGTCTACCCATGTACCAGCGTGCAGCTCTGCTTTTTAATTTTTATCTCCCACATGTGCTGGACAGAAAGAATTTGTCATTGATGTATTCATTGGAGAGGAAAAATACTGGAATTATGACCTCTTTTGATTCAATTCACTAGCAGTATTGATTTTCTAATGGAATCTGAAGTGAGTTTCAGTTGATTGACATCAAGGGGGAACAAAAATTGTCACAGTGCTGAAGAAGGAAACAAAGAAAATCCTAACCTTATTCTGAAAGAGGTAGTGATATATTATAGCAGAGGTGAGAGCTCTGGTGTACACATTCCAGAAGTGTTATTTATTCAGATTTCTGAAGAAATCACCATACTTCACATTTTTTTTCTAAATGTATGGAACATCCTTTCTCACTTGGTGTTTGTTATCTTGAGGAGGGCAGCAGAGCTCCAATTATCTAGAAGGTGCTCTGCTAGCAGCAGCAGAATGAATTCCCCTCCATTTCCTTAGCTGGAAATGGAAATATTTACATTTTTTGTGTAGCCAGTACATAAATTACTTTATGTGATAATGATCATAATAGGTAAAATTTACTATTTTTTATACATCACTGGAAAGGACTTGTGGAAAGGGGGGATATTTTATGATATTTTAGTAGCCTTAATGTGAAAATATCATCTCACAATCAATTTTTCTGTTCTTTTTGTTAATTGTAGATCTTAAAACTGGCTTAAATAGAAATATTCCCCCATTTTTCAGAGCAGTTCACAAAAAAATGAGGTTTCATTATTCTTTGTGTTTCTATTTCTTGGAAACATTTTCTGAATTCAAAAGATATTGTGTTTACAAAACCTTCTTCAGTTAAAAGAAATCAAGAAATACAGGAAGCTATGTGTCAAATAAAAATAATCTTAAAAAGTCAAAAGAAAATATTTTCCGCTCCAAATTTTAAAGAATCTACTCAAAAGCAATAAATTGAGGACCACTACACAAATGCCCATCAGAAAGCAGTTTTTAAGAGAAATTAACTGGTCTAACGCAGTGCTTTCAGTGAGAATGGTTTCAGTGACGATGTTATATTAGCACTGGTCAGTGCAGCACTACTGAGGGAGCCACAGGCCTGTGACTATGCATAGCAGAAAGAGAAGTTATATATGCTAACACCTGCACACTGAGCAGGCAAACACGGTAAGTGTTGGCTTTAGCTTCTGAATAACACCTTTCAGGACTTTCATTTTGGGCAACAGCAAACCACTTGAATTAAAATGCATATTGCAAATGTCGGCCACGGTCTGTAACCCGAAGGTGTCTTCCCTGCTCACAAGAGCCTCCAGAACCCGTCCTCCTGGTTCAGAACGGGACTATGCTCTGGAAAGGGCTCTGGGGAGTTGGATGTGCTGCATGCATATTTGTGCAGTGCAGATATAGCTGTAATTACAGGCATCCATCATTAATGATTTTCACTGCTTTGATTTAAAGAATTTGTGCTGAAAAGTGACACAATGAAATTATTGTATGACAAAAAGAAGACAAAGGGAAAGTGTGAAGAGTAGGATTTATCTTTCCACCATTTATAAGTTAGTCTAAGCTATTTGTTCAACATTTACATCTTAGTCTAAGCTATTTGTCTAGCCTCCCTCTATGGTCAATGAAGAGATGGAGTCATCTCCAGAGGATATTCATCCTATCTCTTTTCCTATCAAGTGTCTTGGGATGGGATGACTCATATGCTGGATGTGCCTTTCTCTCTGCTGCATGAAGAGGAGTCTTGATAGCCAGCTTCAACTAGGGATGTAATGTCTTACAGCTAGCGTTAAGTGAAGTGAACCCCTTGTTAGGTTTATCACAATAATTGTTACTAAAATATTGTACTCTACTCTGGCTTACATCTAAATTATTAACAGATATAGGGCTAGATCCTTGAGGAAAATACAGCAGAAGTCTCAGACTAAGCAAATCAAACTTTTTCCCAGGCTTACAGATTTGTGAATCTAAACATCTCTATTCTGCGTAACCAAAAAGCCCTCAAGTAGCAGTGCCTGGGTGTATTACCTTCATGTACCTCAGTGTCTTTGCACACTAAAAGAATGTAATTGGGTCATCAGAATCTGTGATTTTGACTACTCACTTACCAATTTTTTGCAATGTTTTGAAACCAGCATGGCAATTTGTAAAGGGCTCTGAGACGAAGCAAGCTTGGCTGCACTTGATTGCTTCAGGGAATAGTTCAAAAATATGTTTTATTTAGTGGCAAATCCAGTCTAAGGCATTTCCACTCTCACCTAGCCTGGCTAACTATTGGTATTCTCGTGCAGATTTTGCTGCCTCCTTTAGATGATGATGCTGGGTTTTGTGCAGCATCAGTGAGAAAATAGAGTTTTTTCTATATTTCAGTGAACATGGATACAGTGCTACATTCAGGTGGTTGCACTGGCATAATTGAGGGAGCAGAGTGGCTTGGGAGCAGTGTTCAGACATCAGGGAGCAAAAGGTGGACATGTTTTCATTGGCTTTGCTGCTGGTGGAAGATTATTGTTATCATATATACCGACATGCAAGTATGATCCTTATGACTTGTTACCCTATGCAATAGGCCTTTCTAGGTGGGAAGGGGCCTTTTATTTAAGGTGTCGTCAGTCAGCTCTGATTATACTTACCCTGTGGTTCCTAGAGACAGTATGTCTAGTTTTAGAGTGCCTACACACACAGACTACACACAATCACCTGAGTGAAAGGGATGAGATCACCTTCTCCCATTTAAAATGAGTTTAAAAAATGCTGCAAGTTAGCTTTAACCCAGAGATTTGTGGTGGGCAAGGAGCTTCTGTACAAATATATCTCATTTCATGCCATATCAGGCATCATCCATCTTTATGCAATCAGCTGACATAAACACTGTGATGTGTTAGGGTTAATTTGACAGAAATACAATCAGAGACTCACACTTGATCTGAATCCAGTCTGTCTTGCCAAGAGACCTGAGAGCGTTAATAAACCAAGGCCTTCAGCACTGCCGTTTGACCTCGGTGCTCTCTCAGAGGAATGAAGAATGAATTCCCAATTGACTCTACACAGAGCAAAATTAGCCAGCCTAGCCTGACCCTCACCACTGAGCCAGCTGCAGCCAAACTCACTTTGGTAGAAAACTCTGTTTTAGCTAGCAGTAGACTCATTAATTTGTCTGAATGATCAGCTGGATAACAGCCATAGCAGAAACAAAAATGAGCCTGACTTTTATATAGTGAAAGATCTCCACAAGGTTACAAGTTGCTGTTTTTTAACAGCTATAAACCTCTGTTATTTAACCTTTGAGATTTTCAGTGATGCTCCTTCTCCTGCTGCAAACCCTTAAACTAGTTCTCCCCAGCAAGCAGCAGGGACCATTTTGGAAGCTGAGGTATTTCTTAAAGGGGAGAAATATGGGGAAGGAGAGAACTTCCATCATAACACCCGTCTGTGGTTCTTTAATGCCTGGTATCCAAAATTCCCATTACGGTGGCAAGGCTCTGCAGTGCACAATATATTCTGGCTGCTCTCCCTTTTGTCCTTGACATGCCTCTTATATGTTGTGGGCCAGAGGGACTGATGAAGAGATAGCAACATCAGTTTTATGCCAGCTGCAGCTCTCCATTCTAGGGTAATCCTCTGCTGCACATTAAAGGCTGCTTCAAGGTCCCTTTATGTTCCTCAGGTGGGTGGACCTCGGCACAGGCTTGAATCTGGCCCTCAGAGAGCTTTGCATGATTTAAGTTCCGTGATTTGTGTTGGCTTTAACGGATGTTGTTTGGCTAAAATCCTGCGTGCAGTTTGAAAGTTCCATCTGAATTTTGTCTTCATCTCCCTGTTTGGTTGTGACTGTGTCCAAAGCCTAATTTAACAAATCTTATTTTGCTCTCTTTCTCTGACACTTGTTTAACTCCAGTGGTTTAACACTGAAGCCTAGACCACAGTGATCTAACTAAAGAGGGAAAGAAGATGATGTTACTGGCTGTGGTACCTTGTATATTAAGTGATTATACAACAAACTACCTCTGAAACATTTTAGATGTTGTTGCTGCAACTGGTAAAGATGACTAACATTATCAGGCAGTACTTAGGGGATCTGTTCTTTTAATTAGAAATAGTCTGACACTTTGATTTATTAAAAACCATTCCATACATCTCTTTATTTCCAGTAACTGACGATTCTCTCCTATCTCACTTATCCAATGTGCAGTCTGCATTACACCCAAGGAAAACATAAAAGGTTTTTATCTGTCAGCAAAAGGAATGTGTATCCTTGCAGCACAGTGCAATGAAAAGAGTGAATAGAATTTTGAAGTGGTAGAGGAAATTCTACTATTTTCATATGTTTTCAATTATGTTGTAATTCCTCTTTTTTATTTTAACAATGACTGCAGTATATTGCATCAGAAAGGTATTTGCTGCTTCCTAAAGCAGCTGGACACATTCCACAGATTAAGAACTTTCTGGTTGAGGGAGCTAATCCTAAAAAATCCTTTTTACACAGCATTTTTCCTAGTGTGAGACACTAGAGTGAGGCATTTCTGGAAGAAGTGCTAAGAGATAGATTGGACAAAATAGTGATGTAGAGATTATGGGGGCCTTGAATATACTTAATAGAGCTGGAATGTAAGAACAGACCTTGATCTTGATCTTGACATTGAGGGCTTGGATGTGGGAACAGCTGAAAAAAGTTATCACTGAAGTGCTTGCAGTAAAGGTGAAAGAGCCTAGAAAACCACAAAAGGGTTAAAAATGTAAAAGAGGGAAAACAGATTCCCCTGAAGACAAATATAGGATAAGCTGTGTTTTCACAGCCAAAATTTCAATACCTCTTCCTTCATTGTGCCTGCAGTCATTCTAGGTACCATTTATTGCTGAGGTCATTTTGCCCCACGACAATTTTGAAGTTTAGGTCATTTGGATAGTGAAGTATTCAAACCCTGACATAAATCAGGTACTTTGCTACCATCAGCACCTTCTCATGGACAGAGCTGAAGTTACACCCAGGCTGATTGGACATCTACCATTACAGAAAAAAAAAGTATTTCTGTGTTTTGTATTTTAATGGAAAATAAAGCCTTATAAAATTGAGAATAAGATGCAAGCTTCACGCACAATGGGATCCTCAAAAAGTACCAGAAGGCAGGAGAATTAGAGTACATGTCTCCGGAACAACCAGGCCAACTCACTTTATTTTCTATGTCTTCATTTCTCCATTTTTAAGTGGAGTTCCGTAAGAATGGTTAAAATGGTTAAAATTAACCAAATATAGAGGCAGAAGGGGGATTGTCAGACCCATCAATTGTATTATTAGTATTTCATATGTGGTTCTTGAAGAACTAATTGCCGCCTATCAGCTCTGGTTTTGGTAAGATGTCCATATAGTGAATTCTTCTTCTGTGGCACATACCCTGTTACAACAGCCTTGAAGACACTGTCATGTTCCCCTACTGAACAGCCTTGAATACTTGAAGTACAAATACAGGTTTGTACTTTGTCACTTCTGCAGTCTGCCAGTAGAGGCTTCGTTTACATAAAAAGAGGGCTGGAGAAAGAAATCCAACTCCAAAGAGCAAAAGAATGAAAGGACTTGTAAGCTATTTAGCCATATGTGATGAAGGGTTGTAAGAAAACAAAGAATTATCAAAGGTAAATGCTTAGTGAATAAAGGAAGTAGGAAAAATGAAGTTGGATGAAAAAGCTAGGAATGCTTACAAAACCCCTTTTTGAGGAGTTTTAGTTTCAGAAAACTGAGAAGGGTAATCCACCATGCTGCGGGGGAAAAGGGGGAATACATTGCAGCTGTCTGTTCACCAGTGCTCCAGAGCAGCTAAAAAAGAAATGCATCACTAAGTACAGTCTAGAATTGGGTTTGGTCATTGTTTTGGGTTTGTGGGTTTTTCTCTTATTTTGTTTTTGTTGGGGGTATTTTTTTAG
The DNA here is from genome assembly GCF_964188355.1 of Buteo buteo. Taxonomy (NCBI): domain Eukaryota; kingdom Metazoa; phylum Chordata; class Aves; order Accipitriformes; family Accipitridae; genus Buteo; species Buteo buteo. The sequence goes on along the minus strand of NC_134172.1, from coordinate 24,764,095 downwards.
AGGGGGTGGACTTCTAGGACTGTTTAACTAAAGCCTTAGCTTTCTGTCTTTGGTCAAGGGAACTGGTTTTACTTCTAAACCATAAGCTTTTCTGCTGTTTAACAGAGCAAAGCTATCTAATCTCTAATGTTGGTTTTCTAAAAATGAAAGCTCAAGAGACAGCAGGGTGTACAAGCCACCTTTTGCAGAACCTGCCAGCTGGGATGAATATCAGTACCTTCAGGAAAAGTGTATCTCCCACCTAGCTGCAAGAGGCAGTATGAAGGTTTGCATTGCCAGTCCTGAATTCCACAGAGAAGTTTTTGCTTATTGATCTAAACCATGAGTTTTTGCTTGTTGGTCTAAACCATCACCCTTCTGGGAAACACAAGGCTTTGAAGGACAGTTCATTAGAACAGGCTAAATATCTATCTGTCCTGTCTCTCACAATGGCCAGTAGTAACGGGCAGTGTAAGAGCAGAAATAGTGCCATGACATATTCCCAGGTACCAGTGACCTGTAAGTAAGAGGCTTCTAAGTCAGACTTGGTATCTTTGTTCTTAAGTGCTGTTGATGGATGTTTCTTCCATGAATTCGTCAAGTCCACTCTGTGTTACCATGTCTTGGGGCAGGGAGAAACACAGGTTAAATAGCAGCAGTGTGAAAAAAATGCCTCCTGTTGATTACTTTGAACATATCATCTCTCATTTTCATTTGATTCTACCATTTTTTTGAAATAACAAGAGACAATGAGCAACTGCTCCTACTCCACTTACCCATGTAATCTCTAATGTTGTGGATTCCTATCACACAGCTCACTGATTAGTTTCATAGCTCACAAAGAAACGCTCCAAAGCTTTGACCCTCTTTCTCTTCTCTGAACTTTTTCTAGTACCACTAAGTCCTGTTTCAGATGAAGAAGACCAGTTCCACACCACATTTCAAAATATATTCACAGCATGGATTAATAGCATAAGAATTTTTTTCTGCTTTGTTTTCTATTTCTTTCCCAGTAATTGCTACAATACATATTGGGTTTTTGTCCACTATTGAGAATTTTCCTGATGTTTGAAAAGATCTATTATTATAACTAAAAGTTCTCTTTCCTGAATGGAAATAGGTAGTTTAGAACCGATTGTCTTGGATTGTTTTTCCCCTTGTGCATCACTTCACATTTATTACATAGAATTTAATCTGTTATCCTATTGCCTGCTTGATACCATAACATTTCTCCCCAGCTTTTTGCAATCAGCTTCATTTTTATTACCCTGAATAATTTGGCATCATCATTAGTCTACTTGTTCTCCATCCTTTTTCATTTCTGTATACTCTGAGTATAACAGACACAGCGAAGATCCCTGTGATCTATGGCTTTCCTCCATTGTAAAGCCCAACCATTTATTCCTTCTTTTTGTTTCTTACCTGTTAACCTGGTGTTAATCTATAATATGACTTACTTCTCTCCCACAGGCCTTAATTTCTTTAAGAGCTCATGATGCTGACTGCCCCCAGATTTATCACAGAGTGAAGGAGGATGATACTTATCTACTTTATAAATTGCTTTCACATCTACAGATGAGAAATGTTAGATATTAATATTTGCTAGAAAATCTGTATTGCTTTGCCTTAGATAAAAGATATTATGAGAGATGGAACTGAAGGAGCAGGAGTTTGAGGATTGCATGCTATTAGGAGAAGGCGGCTGGCCGTTATAAAAAATCAGAGTCGTACCCATCTGAGCCTGAGGCTTTTGGAGTTTTAGCAGAGTTATTGCTTGACTAATTTCTCTGTGTGTAAAATGGGCTTCCAACTGTGACTGTGTCAGGGTTAAATAAATGTAGGTCTGGTAGCTTATCAAAAAAGGTGCCAAAGATGAATCTTCGCTAGGCTGTGAGTACAGGTCTGGACAGATTTGTGTATTAAGTCCCCAGAATCTTCAGTGGTTCAGTCATCTGACTTTTCACTGAGGGATTTGACGTCTGCTGCTTTTTTATTTTGCTAGGAAGTGACCCACTAACAGCCTGGAGATAGAACAGCCAAAAAAAAAAAAAAAAAAAGAAACAGTACATCTGTGATGCAGAAAAAAAAAAGCTTTGGCATGTAAATTTATCTCCAATTTATTCCCAAATAAATTTGAGCATTGCCTTCTCAAAGTTTTCCCATCTTGTTCTGTTTTTAATAATGGTCACACAGCTTTTCACAAAGTAAATTTTTTAGCTATGTAGCACAACACTGTAATAAAAATAAAAAGTGGGTCAAAATGTCAGTATTAGAATTTTTGCCTAACCCCATAATTAAGGTTTTGGCTTGACCAAAGTTAGGATCCGTACCAGCTGCTCCTAATGTCAGTTGGTATCATCCCACTGATTCTAAGAGGAGTCTTTTCAGGACCTTAATGAGCAGAAATAAATTTTATAATTTACCTCTGAAATATTGCACAAATGACAGAGAGTCAGGATGGAGTGACAGAGTAAACAAAAGATAATCTGACTGCAGTAGCTGGCAGGACTGAAACAAAATGTAAGTAATAATTGAGTAGTGTATAGGAGATTTGGGAAAATCAGATTTTGCAGTTCTTTTAATTATCCTTTATTATATTAGCTATACTCAGAGAGATTGTTTTAAATGTGAATTCTATTTGGACAATGCCCTTGTGAAGAGAAGCTAACCATGCATTATGAATGAGCAAAAGAGTTTTAATACCTTGCTATTGGAATTTAAACCATTCAAATCACTGTTGTAGCTTTTGAAGCTCCTTGTGTTTGGTGCCTTTTGGTGTTATGCACAGCTAAGGGTAGGGACAGCCCCTTGCTGTCACACCGGCAATCTGCAGCCCCCTCTCAAAAACTCCTGTCCTCTGCTTTTGCGCCACGGTCTCAGCGAGCAAGCGGTATAAAAACCACTGGCCTGGACCACATATCAAGCTGAAAATGAAGCCTTGGAGTGCAAAGAAACCAAAACTCTGAACAGTGTTTGAAACAAAACTCAAAAGACCTTCAAAAGTAGAGTGGGTGAGAATCAAATTGATATTCGGAGCCCTAAGGTAACAGGGCCGACCTGTGTGGTTCCTGGCTGCCATAATAAATCTCTCTCTGAAGCGCATGGACGTTGGAACCAAGCACAGCGAGGCAGGTGTTAATATCCAAGTTCAGCTCTGACTTTGTTTACATTACATTGCTTTGCAATTTAGAAGAGATTTGTCATTAATATGTAATGTCAGCCTTTGTAAATGCATAGAGATACTGTCATCTTTACTGCTCCTGACTGCATGGTTGTCATTCACAGTCACCACACAGGTCTCCATAGATCTTTGCTTGGTCTAAGTTGTTGAGGAACAAAGTAGTGATCACAATAGTGATTTATACCCAGTTTTTTGTTCTACTTAGCAACTTGGATTATTTATAAATACAAATGTTTACAGCTGTATAAAATATCTCTAAAAGCTGAGCATGTTTTGTCTCTTCCAAACACTGCTTTAAAAATACATTTTTTTGAGGTTGAATCCTGACAAAAAAATACCTTGAAAAAAAGATATTTTAAGCTAGTTACATTTATCTGAATACCACCCAGCTGCCCAGATTGGCTCATCTTGTCTGGAATGAGATGTAATTAAGCACTGTGGATTGAATGTTAAATTCAATAAAAAGCTCTCAGTAAGTTAATGAAAAATCATTTTTACCAAGCAGGACAGAAGTCTGTAGATTCAAAATACATACGTTCCTTTCCCATAAACTTGATATACAAAGAAAATCCTGTCTTCAGTTATTGAAAAAGACTGAAAACAGATAAGCTGGTTAAAAAAACCTGGGAAACCCTGTGAAATCACAGTATATGTCTTCCTAATCTAAATAATAGATTTGTCCACCCCAGTATTTGATAAATTTTTTATCATTAGAAACTTCTTTGTAAGTAAATAGTAAGCACGGAAAGCTGTTTCTATGGATAAGTGACAGAAGAGGCCTGAGATAACAGGACCAGATCGTTCATTGGGTCTTCATATTTCTTCAATGAGAAAAAAAGAAACTACAATAATAGCTTTGCAAGTGGTTACAATTCTGAGATAGAAATTTGTGCATCCAAATTAACATAAAGCATGAATCATAAAGATCTCATTATGTGATTATGCAAATACACATTAATTACACAATTACAAGCATCTATGGTGATGAAATATGATTAATTGTATGACTTGGTTCGCTTGCTGAATGCAATGCCATTAGCTACTAGAGGTCCATAGATGTGTTTCTTTTTTTGATTCACTGACATTTTAATATTATGAGGGAATTATAAATTATTGTAACAACAGATGATAAAAGCAGATGGAATAAACTTAACTGAAGCCAAGATGATTTACACAGCTTTAAACTGAACAGTTTGTGTATTTATCCAGCTATAAATGTTTTGCTCCATGATCATGAGTTCTGTTTGGAAAGAAAGTTTCCAAAAAACAGTGACATATCTGCAAAAGACTCTTTAAACATGTGTCTTAAAATGATAAGCAGTACTGAACTGAAAGTAATCAGTGGAAGGTAATGTAGGGCTGCCAAAGACACAGCTGTACTGGTCCACTTGAGAAGTAAGGCACAGGCACTGCTGACTTTGAGAGTACGATCTAGCTTACTTGCCTTAAATGTCTAATACGACTCACTACCAGAGACCCACATATCCTACCTGCCTCAAACATCCCTCTGAGGAGAGATCAAGGGCTTTCTGTGGGAGTTTATCTCTTTGTTGATTACAGGAGGAGCCTTGATGTATAGCTCAAAGGTGGTGCTTTGTGTAGAGGTGATTAACATTAGTAGAGATGAATCCTACCTAAGCATGTGATGCAGGACTAGACCTCATGCTTGCAGGAGCACTGGGTAGGTATGATATCTTCCAGTCAAGTAAAAAGGAGTAGCTTGTTCTCTTCCCTATAACATCTCCCATTGTGTTTTGGGTATAGGTCTCAAGCCATGACACAGCTGCTTTGAAATACCCTACATGGTCAGTCTGCCCTGAGCATTGGGACTAATGTAGCATGATTGTTACTTGTGTAGGATGACTGAGGCTTTCCACAGCCACCTTCCAACTTCTGGGGCCCAGTGCATGGCTGACATGTCTTGTGTGAAATCCTTCAACATCATCGTCACAGAATCACAGAATGGTGGAACTTGGAAGGGACCTTTGGATGTCACCGGGTCCAATCCTCCCTGCTCAAGCAGGGCCACTTAGAGCCAGTTGCCCAGGACCATGTCCAGACAGTTTTTGAGTACCTCCAAAGATGGAGACTCCACAACCTCCCTGGGCAACCTGTGCCAGTGTTCCTTCACCCTTACTGTAAAAAAGTGTTTCCTGATGTTCAGAGGGAACCTCCTGTGATTCTGTTTGTGTCTATTGCCTCTGATCCTGTCACTGGGCATCAGTGAAAAGAGCCTGGCTCCATTCTCTTTGCACTCTCCCTTCAGGTGTTTACATAAATTAATAAGATTGCCCTGAGCCTTCTTTTCTCCAGGCTGAACAGTCCCAGCTCTCTCAGCCTTTCCTCATGGTAGAGATGCTCCAGTTCCTTCATCATCTTCATGACCCTTCATCGGACTCTCTCCGGTATGCCCCTGTCTCCCTTGTGCTCGGGAGCCCAGAACTGGACACAGCACTCCAGGTGTGGCCTTACCAGTGCTGCGGGGAGGGGAAGGATCACCGCCCTCAACCTGCTGGCAACACTTTGTCTAATGCAGATAAAGATACCATTCACCCTCTTCGCTGCAAGGGCACACTGCTGGCTCAGGATCATCTTGGTGTCTATCAAGACCCCCAGGTCCTTTGATGCTAAGCTGCTTTCCAGCTGTGTGGCCCTCAGCATATATTGGTGCCTGGGGTTTTTCCTCCCCAGGTGCAGGACTTTGCTTGTCGAGGTCCCTCTGGATGGCAGCACAATCCTCTGGCAAATCAACCATTCCTCCCATACAGTGTCAATACTGTATTTTGCTTTTCACCAGTACACAGCTCTCCTATCTGACTCTGACATTCTTCTGACTGATGAGAACAATGTTGCTACTCAAACTGTATCATTGTCCTTGAGCTCAGTCTTGCTCCATGTAGACCAGCAAAGTCTAGTGAATTCTGATAATCTACCCCCAGCCTTTGGGGGTAATTTGTATTTGTAATGAAACAGCTGCTGCAGAGTGCAGTCTTTCAACATCCAACTTGTGAAGAAACCTCCTGCTCCTCCCCCCCAATTTAAACAATCACTTCATAAAGATAAATTGTAACTCTTACTTCTAACCATAACTGAAAGTGTCACAGCAGACAATCTGCAGTTTTTAAGTTATCAACTATTTGTAAAATGCAGGAAAGTTCACTAGTAGGTCTAGCAAACTTCAGATGAAAGCAGATGGAGAAAAGGTTGCCATAACCTAATCTGTCTGTTCTCTATTTTTTCACTTTAAATTGAATATCTGATTATCTTTTCATAGACATAAAAATAAGTTGCTTTCTAAGCACTAAGATGGAACACTTCAAATACTGATTACAGATGTGGATATTCCAAGAAGCACTAAACTTGAGATGTATTTGTATACTAACAATGAGAACATCTCAGCCCTAAAATTAATTTGTTTTGCTTGTTCAGAATACAGATAATTGGAGACAGTCAAGAAAATACAGGTATTAAAAAGTAAGTGGCTCCTTATGATTGAGTGGATTATTTTTTAAAAGGAAATAGCTTTCTAAAAGAATACACTGATTAGAAAAGCCAGCTTGTGCAGATGTGCTTGATGTCATCCTCATTTCTTGTTTAGAAATAATGTCTTTCAGAAAGATAGCTTATAATTGTATTCTTTTAACATTTGCTGTTTGCCCAAACCTTCTTCCACTGAAATCATTGGTAAAACTCCAATAAGCCTCATAAGAGACTAGTGTTAAAAAAAATACTAAGTGCTTTTGCATATGCCAATTAACAGTGTTTATCTTTCTTGGTGGCAAACTTCTGGAGCTTTTCTCTGAGGTCACTACTAATTAGAAGCTGGTACCACTCTGAAAATTCATGGAAGGTCTTCTCCACGTTGCTGACAACATAAAAATTATTGTACATTTTTGCACATTAACACAATTCATTCTCATTAACACCATCGGTAACAGAGCTCTGTAGCAATTACTCAAAAATATATGTCCTTTTCTTTGTCACTTTCCCCTTGTGGTGGATGTGGCTTTTCACCAGCTGCTTTATTGTTTTAGAGGGATTGACAAATGCATGTTTTCCACTGAAACAGACACTGAGTCTCTTAGGGAAGTCTCCTCTTTCTGTCAAACTAAGGGTTGCATTTTCATGGATAAGCAGTAGCTTATTAAATGTACTTACTATAAAGATCAAAGGCTTTCACTTAGTGAAACCCCTTGTGGAGGCTCTGGGGCTGCCCAACTCCATGGCTCAGCTACCAGCTGCTTTCCTAAACATCGCACGGTAGATCAGCCTTGCCTCTCTGGTGTCTTAGGGACTGGGATCCAGAAAAACAACAGGGGGATGTTTTTACATAGCTGTAATCTGTATTTAAGTCTTTTATAGCTGTTGATTTGTAGACCCAGACATGAGAAGTAGCGTAACTCAAGTTTCTACGTATTAACTAAAACCAGACAAGTGGAGAGGTAACCTAAACACACTCATAGTCATTATTACACAATAGCCATTACTAACAGCTTCACTGAGTAGCTTACTAATGTATTTCTAGAACACAGTGACAGGTAAATACTTACAGAGGAATAACATCAGCGTTTGATAAACCTTAACAATGTGTTGGTGCTGTATCACACAAAATAATGGTTTCTGCCTCAGATGAATTTCAGGATAAAAGGAAGATAAGGAGCCTGGTTTTCTGCCAAAGCCAAAGCCAAAGCCAGCCGTCAAAGACCTGCTGGATGCCAGCTAGTCTCAGACTGCAGCTGGGGCCAGCATGCATGTTAAAGACCTGGCTGTATATCTCCATCACAGCTGTGTGGATGCTTCTGGCTCACCTGCTCAAAGTCCCCATAGAGCTGTGAGACAAATGAAGCCGGGGTTTCGAGGACTCATCTGCCCAATTCTGGCCGAGAAGTGCAGTCCCAGGGTGGGCTCTGGCAGGTGGAGAAGTTGTGTGGGGCCAAGAGGCACTGGGCAGAGCTGCCCACAGCGCTGGGTCGGACCTGCGCTCCTGAGCAGAGGCGTGAGGCTCCTTCTGCCGTCAGCCTGGAGCCTGCGTGGGGTCTGCAGCTGGGGCTGGGCAGGGATCCACCTCGCCTCAAAAGGCATTTTAAGCAATACCTCCCTCTCTTCCAACTGTTTCTGGATGAGCTATAGGAGTCAAAGAAGGAATGGGGCTCTAGAAGGAGCAGCCAGAGGATCTGCCAGCATTTGGGGCACAATCTAGCATGCAGGTTTAAGTTTTCTTTCTAGAAAGCATAGAGGAGATTAGAAGCTCATGTCATAGGAAAACCTCCAGATCTATGATGCCACTGAACATGCAAACACAGGATAAGAGTAGAAAAGCAGCCCGGAATAGGTTAAAACTAAAATCTCTACCTGATTTTCTCAGACAAGGGATGAACACTGCACTTCTCATGCCTGCCATCCCCTCTGACCCAGAAAAATTGGTTGGCTTCACACAGCCCAGTCATAAACCCCAGGTTTGCCAAGTGGAAGGCTGAAGTGTCGTGTTCTGACACATAGGAATTTGAAAGCCAGATCTGCCAGTTTTTCTTATTTTCATCACAAAGGGTTCTCCCCATTAATAAAAACAGAAAAAATGAACTCTGAGGAAGAAACAAGCATTTATAACATGATCATGGAAGAGTAAATACATATATATAAAAATAAACAAATAAATATCTATTTATATACAACCTAAACAGAAGTCAACATTTCTCATGAAAACTCATCTGTCAGTTCAAGAAGTAAATGAAAGTTCAGCTCTGCTCTTGATTTGAAGCAAGTGCTGTGAGCCAGGTTTGGTTCACATTTTCAAAATTTATAATACTGTGATGCTTGCCAAAAATCCTTAATTAGATCAGAGGAGCAGCAAAACTGTCAGATGCAATAGCAGACTACAACGAAGGAATAAAATATTCTGGGGTTAATTGGATAAGTTCATTCAGCCAGTTTTGCCAGGCTACTTTTCTACAATGATTTGCGGACTGATAATGAGGACAGGGTTTTTCTCAGTAATAATAAAACTGATTCCTCAAATACATTTCATTTACAAGACCCCAGAAATTGTTTATAACTAACATAAACCAACAATCAACATCCCCCTTCCCACAACACACATAAATTGTGAACTTCTCATGAACTTAACTGCTTAGACAGTAATTTGGTTATTTCACTTGTATGAGAATTTCATGGCAAGTGCTGCTGGCTGAATGCTGCGGTGAGGCTGAGGCCCAGTGACATCTCTAGTTACACAGACTAGTTGAGCCTTCATGTATTCAGAAGAAGGCTGCAACACTTGGAAAGACAGAGTAAGAGGAGACGATGCTGAACTCAAAGATTAGGCTGTAAACCATGTTTCACCTGATTCCCCCACTTATTTAGAAAGCTCAAATAAAATATGACATTCAGGATGTTTTACTTGACATAGTATATTAACACAAGAACATTTCTAAGAAACTAAGAAATAATATTTGTAATACAAACTATGTTTTTATGCACATCTTTTTGGTAATAATCTTAGTCTTTTTTCAATCGATTGTCCACCTTGTAATAGGTTCAGTGCTGTAGGGACATTGTCTAGAGCGAGAGCAGGACATTTGATCCCCAGGGTATTTGACGACAGGGAAGACACAAACTTTATGATGCAGGAGGCAAACGGCAGCCTGCGCATTATTTTAAAGAGGCCCTTCCAAACCCTGAGCTGAGTACCAAAAATGCTGCACAGCTATTCTGTAAATGACTTGCCTTTTGTTAAGCCCCAGCACAGCTGGTCAGGATGAATTCTGCTAATGTGGTGCTCTACCAAATCATCTCCCAGCCACAGGACAATGCTATTTCTTTACAGAAGAATGAGCACTGAGATATTCCCTTTTGAAAGGAAAGAATAGAGAAGTCTTGCCATTTGATCTAAGTTTTATCTGCTGACACAATAGCTCATACTCACAACCACTGTCAGGAAGTTAACAAGTAATTTAAAATACACCCTATGTCGTTCACCTACTAATGTGACTATTTTATAAAAAAATTTAGAGCCAAAAAGTGTTTTGAACACCTCAGTGTGATTTCAGCAGTTATTTGGGAAGGCTTTATTCTGAAATAAAGAGCAGTGATCTTCTTCTTCCAGAGATCCAAACAGCCTTTCATCATCCAAAATACTTTCATGACAATTAGGGAATAGCACAAATGAGATCAAAGTCACGTCTAGCCCTACTAAATTCTACAAGCTGAAAAGCAAACTTGAGGAAGTAGGGATATGAGCAGCTGCTTCAGTAGGAGTTAATGTGTAGCTGGAAATGAGCAGAAGGCATCTTCCTTACTGTGTTTCTGTGTTCAGAAGAAGCTCTGGACTTAACACTGTTGACAACACTGCAGCTGTACACTGCTCCAGGGCATCCTTTTCTTTTTGTGGGTGTCAGATGCCCCCAAGCCCTCTTCTCTAGTGACACAATGGAGGACCTTATGTAGCCATGGTGGAGGCAACATGTGGCCTTTTCTAACTCTAGGCTCTTTCAGCAATTAAATCCTTCTAGGAAACATTTAATTAAGCTAGGCACAGCACTATCAGTGAAAATGGAAAGATTAAATAACAAAAGTAAACGAGTAACTCCTATATTACATACTAATATTCATAAGCCTCATGTTCTTATGAACTGGAAAGGAGAAAAACTGCAAAGGGGTGGTCCCCAAAGAAAATACAAAAGAACAGGGCTGTCCTTTTATGTGATGGGATACAGGAAGCACATTAGACCCTTTGGCAAACCTTGATACTCTGACCTGCTATTGCAGACAAAACAGTCTCAATCCAGGGAATTTCAGCTGGTTTATTGCCAGGTAACATAATCTTTTCCTTACTAATTCAGGTATTGAGAAACAAAGAAGACATAGACAATTAAACAACAAAGGAAATCACCATTTGCACTCCTTCCCCAGGTTCAACTTCAGTCCAACACTCCTCCTCCCCATTCCTAATCTCCGCTGGCCTTATTTTCACCATGTTTATCTCAGTCCTTCCCAATCTCTTTGACGAGGTGATAGGCAGTGCAGGAGATCAGTGTCAGTGCATAATGTTTTCTTTTGCCACTCCCTGTTTCCCTCTCTTTTCATCCCCTCCTCCTCACTTGTTACTCCCCTGTGGCTCACCCATGGGTCACAGTCCTTCAGGGGTGTCCCTGTCCTGGCATGGGTTGTCCACAGCCCCAGTCCTTTCAGAGCTGTACCTCCTCCTTCCATGAGTGCGTCTGCCGCTGTGTGCCCAACAACATCCCTTTCCATGTCTTCTCCATTTTGTCTCTCCAAAAGTGTCTCCTCACAATTCTTCTCATGTGTCCCCTTTCTGTGTGTCCTCCTGTGCCTCCTCTCACATCTCCTTCTTGTGCCTTCTCCCATGTGCCCTCACATGTGTCCTTTTGCATCTCCTTTTGTGCCTCTTCACAGGTCTCCTCTGGTGTCTCCTGCCCCAGTGACTAACACCCTTTCCTAAGCATGTCTGTGCAGAGCTGCCGCAGGTTCCCCTGCCTGGCTCCTGGTTTGGCGGGCAGTGGGGTTTTCCGCCATTTTGGAGCCATCTGAAATCATCTGCAACTGTCCCAGAGCAGTTCATGGCCTCCTCCCACAGAAGGCACCCCAAACACCTGTACGCAGGATCAAAACAGAAAGCAGGACAAGGGAAGAGGCACTCAGCATCCCAGTGAAGGGTGTGAGAAAGCATCTTGTGCATCAGTTGTCCCTTCCAGGAGGGTTGCAAATATAGTATTAAACCATTCAATTGCTCAATCTCTCTATCCCCCAGAAAGCAACGAGGGCTACATGACATACAACTTTTCACATCTTTATGCCTCTCAGCATAAACCACAATCAGTGCAGAATCGCTGATTCCTCTTACAAAGATATTTGTGCTTGATTGCAATAAACCCTTGCCCAGCAAGCACAACAGAGGCTGTTTAGGCTGCTCAGTGGAGCTGCTGTGGTCTGTATGTATCAGGCTGGGACTAAGGTCATACTGTGCAAATTGCTGAAACCGGTGTGTACCTGAATCACAGGAATTAGAGGAGGAAAAAAGGCTGTTAGGTCAGTTTGTTTAGGGGATCTCAACCCAAGGCTGTACACAGATCCACTGCAAGGGAGAGGAGCATCCCTTACTGCATTTGGTTTATGTGGCCAAGCTTTCACAGCATTGGGGGCTGCAGGGGTGGCCTTTGTGAGAAGACATGAGAAACTGCCTCTGTATTGGACAGACCCAGTCCCAGCTGCCTCCAAAACAGACCCACTGCTGCCCAAAGCTGAGCCCATCAGGACACTGGTGACATCTTTTTGATAACATATTTCTGAAAGAGTAAAAAATGCTGCACAGCAGCTGTGAGAGAGAGGAGCAAGAAAAAAGTGAAAGAAACCACTCTGCAGACCCCAAGGCCAGTGAAGAAGGAGGGGGAGGAGATGCTCCAGGCACCGGAGCAGAGATTCCCCTGCAGCCCGTGGTGAAGACCCTGGTGAGGCAGGCTGTCCCCCTGCAGCCCAGGGAGGACCCTGGTGAAGCAGGTGGCTGTGCTCTGAAGGAAGCTGCAGCCTGTGGAGACCCCTTGCCAGAGCAGGCTCTTGGCAGGAGCTGTGGCCTGTGGAGAGGAGCCCATGCAGGCTCAGGATTTCTGGCAAGATATGTGGCCCATGGGGGACCTATAGAGCAGTTCTTGAAGAAGTGCAGCCCGTGGGAAGGACCCACATTGGAGAAGTTCATGAAGGACTGACTGTTTACCAAGGGTGGGACCTCATGTTGGAACAGGGGAAGAGTGTGAGAAGGAAGAAATGACAGAGATGAAGTGTTATGAACTGACCTCTACCCCCATTCCCCACCCTCCTGCACCGTTCAGCGGAGAGGAGGTGGAGGAGTTGGGGGTGAAGTTGAGCCTGGGAAGAAAGACAGTGGGGAGAAGGTGGTTTTAGTTTTGTTTCTGTTTCTTACTATCTTTATTTTTATTTGGCAATAAATTAAATTAATCTTCCCCAAGCTGAGTCTGTTTTGCCCATGATGATAATTGGTGAGCAATCTCCCTGTCCTTATCTTGACCAACAAGCTTTCTCACCTTACTTTTTCCCCCTGTCTTTCTGAGGAGGGAGAGTGAGAAAGCAGCTCGGTGGGCACCTAACAGCCAGCCAAGGTCAGCCCACCATACCTACACAGCTGTTGCTGCAGAGCACATCCCCACAGAAAGACAAGGGGACTGAAAATTATTAAATTCTTTTGCAAGCAGGTGCCAGCCTTCAGTCACCTGCCATCTCATCCCCAACCTTGTGCCTGAAATATGAAGAGACCTTCAGGACTGAAATATGGGGACTGAGGTGGAATATGTGGAGTGAGGTGAAATTTAACAGCATGCAGAACGAGGTCATGCACCAAGACCTAATAGCAAGAATTTCTGAAATAAAGGAGAAGCTTATCCTCCAGCAATAATGGAGGAGGTGAAAGACCTGGACTAGGCAGAGCCAGGGTCACAGTGAGCCCTCACTGCAGAGGGGCTGTGAAATAGAAGCAGTGATCCCAAGAAGCATTAAGTGAGGTCTTTCTACTGGGAGAGAGACTTATTACTGCCATTGCACAAGAACCAGCTCAGTCTCATCAGGAACGTGGAACACAACTGTCATTGCCTGCACACAAGGGAAACTGAATTCAGTTGCAGTACACACAAAGGAGGGCTGCTAGGATGACCGCGTGAATGGGCAGAGCGGCTTGCAATAGAAGGCTGAAAGCCCTCAGCAAAAGTGGAGTTCAAAAACAGGACATGGTTTTTTTTCTCTGGATTTATATGTGGGAGATAAACAGGAGGGGATTTGGAATGGATGGAGGAAGGTTAGCGGGAAGGAAGAAGATATTTAAAATATGGGGTAACGCTGACAGAACAAATGGATATCAACTACCCAGAAATGGAAATTTTTAAAAGTTTTCTGTTTCAGAAATGACAAAGCAGCTTTTCTGTAGGAGTAAAAGGTGCAAGAAAAGTACATGGGTATGCAAAACTAAGGAGAAGTAGGTTGAAGAGAGACAAAGAATGTACAAGTACTTAACAGAGCACTATAAAGAGCATAAGGATCAATTATTCTCATTTGTCAATGAGGTTGATCAAGAAATACTAATAACTAGATTAAAATGCAGCAGTGAAAATTTATAACTAGAGGAAGAGTTACATAATGGAACAACCTGCCAGTGAAGGTTACAGCATTTCCATCACTGAAGATACTCAAAGCTATTTTAAGAATAATTAAATCCATCTACCAATGATTCAGGCTGATGGACTGAGATGACCCAAGAGGCATCTCTTCTACCACAAATGATTCTATTCTTCTGCAAGCGTGCCAATGCTTCGTAGGAGCTGTACTTCAATTAAATGTTTCAGCTCATTACTAAGAAGAAATCATGTCATAATAAATATTAAGTGGAAAGATAGCTAACTGTTTTTCCCAATTAGTAGAAAATTAATGGTGTTTTAGTTATCTACATTCTGGAACGTTTCTATTCTTTTTCAGCTAAATCTATTCATGCTGCAGTTCCTCCAAGAAACAATTAATTTCAAAAGCAAATTCAGACTTCTCTCATGTCTAGCATTAGAACAACTTATTATACATCTCTACCTCATATATTATACATGTGTTTAAGAAACAGTAAAAAAAATCCCACTGGTTTCATGTAAGACTGCTTTCATATATTCCATTAGTTGTTTGCATGTAAAATGTGTTAAAATGGGACTTGCACATGTTTTATATTTATTGGAATTGGCACAGCACACACTACTTCTGAATACATAGGCAGTATATCATTCCTAGTGACACAAAGTCCATTTAAGATTATTCTCATTTGTGCTCTTCCTTGTTACTCCTCTGTAACCGTCATGGTTCATCAATAAGTCAGCAATGTGTCTACGTGGACCGCGCACATGGAATTCATGTAATTGTTAGGGGAGGTATTAGAAAGAGAATTTATCCACTGAAAATATCAATCAAATATCAGACTTAATGGGGAACATCTAAGAAATCACTGGAAGAATTAGGTTGGTTTTTTCCTGTCCATTTAACAAAAATTACACTAGTACTGCTTAAAAAAAAAAATATATATATACTTTGTTTAATTTCTATGGACAGAAATTTTGTAGAACTGACATCAAAGTGGCACAGAGAAACCTTCTCAATATGGTGCCATGGTGTCCTAAAAAGGAAATCAGATCTTTCAGTCTGTCCTGGTTTCAGCTGGGCTAGAGTTAATTGTCTTCCTAGTAGCTGGTACAGTGCTATGTTTTTTAGTTAGTTATGAGAAGAATGTTGACAACACTGATGTTTTCAGTTGTTGCTAAGTAATGTTTAGTCTAAAGTCAAGGATTTTTCAGCTTCTCATGCCCAGCAAGCAAGAAGGCTGGAGGGGCACAAGAAGTTGGGAGGGGACACAGCCGGACAGCCGACCCAAAGTGTCCAAAGGGATATTCCATACCATGGGATGTCACATCGAGTATATAAACTGGGGGGAGTGGGGGTGGGAGGGATTGCTGCTCGGGAACTAACTGGGCATCGGTCGGCGGGTGGTGAGCAATTGCATTGTGCATCCCTTGTATATTCCAATCCTTTTATTACTACTGTTGTCATTTTATTAGTGTTACTATTATCATTATTATTTTTTTCTTTTCTGTTCTATTAAACCATTCTTATCTCAACCCACGAGTTTTCCTTTTTTTTCCTGATTCTCTCCCCCATCCCATTGGGTGTGGGGGGAAGTGAGTGAGCAGCTGCATGGTGCTTAGTTGCTGGCTGGGGTTAAACCATGACACAGTCCCAGCCCTCTGTTGGGAAATTTGAAGAAAGAGAATCCATTTCTAGAGGTAAAGATGCTGGTCAAAAAGAACGTTTCTGCTGAAAGGAGAAAGTTGGGAGAGGAGTAGGATGCTAAAAGCAGGTCCAGCTGAAGTTGCATATTGTGGCCTGCTGAGGTAGCTGGTCTAAAGGATCAGGGTGTTATCAGTTATTTTGTGTAATTTAAAAGTGCTGAATTATATAGGTCTCTGTTATTCATGGGATATTTCTACCACATATGGAGCAGCTCAGAGGGTGCAGTGAACTTTCCTTTACTTCAGTCCTGCACACTAGAGCTCAACCAAGATTATCATAACCCAAGATCCAATATTAAAAAACATTGTTTATAAGTATTTTTGCCTGTAGAGTTATAGCCCTATACAGATCACAGATGATAGAAGTAGCTGTTACACTTTCCATTACTTTTCCCATTACCCAGTCAGGAAAAAAGAAGAGGAGTCTTTACACTATACAGAACAAGTAGAAAAGTGACTTTACATGGATCAGCGAAGATGGCAACAAGTGCCACATAGCCATGTTATCAAACACTCTCCATGGAGGCACATGTTCTCACACGTAAATCTTGTATGTGGCTCCTTGCATCTGAAAAGTCATCCACTCTCAGCTGACTTATAATGTATCTGGGAAACTGCTTATGGTGTGCTAACAGTTATTATACGGCAGTTGAATGAAGTAGGTGTAGAAAAAATATTAGCACAAAATTTCAGTACAAAACTCCTAACTTTTCTGGTTTTTTTTAAAAAAAAAATAGAGAAAGTGAAAAGGTGGCCCCTAAAGCACTTGCAAAAGGATCCTTCAGAGTTATCCAGAGTATTATCTAAAAAACATCATGACATGGCAGAATACATGAGAAAAGTGTTTCATACAGTAGTACGTGTTAGTTCTCACATATTTTATCTCACATTTTGATTTCAGCAAATAAAATGGCCTTAGCTTGATTTTGCCATTTTGTCTAGAAAATGTCATCAGGAGATTATAAACAATATTAAAGAGTTAAAGTTTAGGAGTGGACATGGTTCTTTTTAGTGAAGGATACTGTGTACTGAACAGTCACTACCTTGTATGTTAGTGCTTTAGGAATCCCATATTAGAAAAAGAAGACGAGGATCTAATGTTCTGCTTTCAAATCCTGGATCTCTTGATTTCTTAAAACTTGCAGAATATGTTATGCCTATTCCTATGCCAAATGCAGCAGTAGAAAGAAAATTTTTTTCTGTGTAAACAGACTGGCAGACTGAAAAAAAATAGGAGCTTCAAAATAGTTATGTTGAATTATGCATGCAAAAAGTTTTATAAATTATTTTTAAAGATGTATTGGTATTTAGCAAAGCTGCTCATAAGTACCATTTGAAATAGTGCATTTAAGCTAACAATAATTGAATTGCGTATCAGAGGGCAGTTGCAACATCCACCTAAGGAAAAAATGCATCATGTACATAACCAAAAAGGGTGTTCTTCTCCAGTATGTCTTAATATAAACTACATTTGTTATTTGTCTGTCCTTTTTTCCATCTAAGACGTACTTTCACCCTAATCCAGGGGAAATTTTGAAGCAGATCTGTAATTTGATCTTTGTCTCTTTATTGCCAATACATTGAGTAAGGTTTGCTGATAGACTTGTCCACTATGAGCACCTGCATCCTAACTCTCTGCTGAATCTGCTGTTTTTCCAAAGCAGCAATAGACTGGGACTGAGTAGGCCAAATGAGGGGGGAGGGAATAACACTGCCTCTGTTCCTGCTTAACCCTGCCGTGTGGAGGTGCATCTGCAGGTACATGAGTGCATATGGATACACAGAGCTCTAAAGCATGTAATGGAGAATGGCAGAGGAAAATGAGTCCTGTGGTTTAGGATATGGATTTTCAATTTTGGACATGCATTTCTGTGATTGAGAGTGGGAGGTCCCTCTGCAGATCTGGATGTCAGAGGAGATGATTTTGGACGTGACGAGAGAGTGCAAGATGTGGAGAGGACAGATTCTCCAGTCTGGGTGTCTCAGGACCGCACAGGTGAGGCAAAGTTGCAGGATCCAGAAGTGGCCCCGAGATGTCAACAAGATTGATCAGGTTGTCGGTGAGGAATGAAGATGGCTACATGGGATTGTAACCATGTCTCACAGACAGTTCATATGAGATGATAGTATAAGCAAGCAATGAGGAACCCTAGAAAAAAGCAAAGAGGTCACAAAGGTGTTATTACTGTTGGGTAATCTGCCTCAAGGCTTGTGGTGGGTTGACCCTGGTTGGATGCCAGGTGCCCACCAAAGCCGCTCTATCACTCCCCCTCCTCAGCTGGGGGGGAAGAAAATATAACAGAAGGCTCGTGGGTCAAGATAAGGACAGTTTAATACAGTGATAGCAAAGGTCGCGCGTGCGAAAGCAAAGGAAAAAAACAGATGATGTTATTCTCTACTTCCCATCAGCAGGCGATGTCTAGCCACTTCTCGGGAAGCAGGGCTTCAGTACGCGTAGTGGTTGCTCCGGAAGACAAAATGCCCCCCCTCTCTCTCCCTTTACTTAGCTTTTATATCTGAGCTGACGTCATATGGTATGGAATATCTGTTTGGTTAGTTTAGGTCAGCTGTCCTGATTGTGTCCCCTCCCAAGATCTTGCCCTGCCCCAGCCTGCCATTGAGGGGAGGGCAAAAATGTTGGGGAGACAGCCTTGATGCTGTGCCAGCACTGCTCAGCAGTAGCCAAAACACTGGTGTGCTATCAACACCTTTCTAGCTACTGATGCAGGGCACAGTGCTATGAGGGCTGCTGTGGGGAGTATTAACTCCATCTCAGCCAGACCCAATACAATCTCCACCCCTTATTCCATACCATTTGCGTCCTGCTCAGGTCCCACATAATTTAATACAGATATCTTCTAACCATATTATTGTATTTAATTCTCATTACTGAAATCCTTTCTTACCAACACTTACAGCTGAAACTACGTACTGAAACCACTTTTATACCCAATGTACAGATTTATACATTCTTATTAATTACTATCCCTTGTCCTTTAAAAGATAGATATTCCATGGGCTTCTTCCACTCCTCCAGATGTTCACACTCAGGTTATGACTTAGGCCCCATCCATCAAGATGAGTGGTCAGGACAGGAAAAGCAGTATGTTCGAATGCTGGGCACCAACACCCGCTTGGTTTGGGTCACCGATGCACTTGTCTGGTTCCTTGCGAAGTTCACTCCTCTGCAGTTCAGGTCATTCCTGCTACATTAATTCCTACAACATACAACTCACATCACAGATTATTTTTCCCCCAAGGTTAAATGTCCTTGAGGCACACACTGGGTCTCCCCGTCCTTCCGCATTACCCACCAAGTACACCCAGGTCCCTGAGCAAAGACAATCCCACGAATGGGTTTGCCTTTTCCCGTGGGAGGTGCAATCCACACTGCCTTCCCCAGCCACTTCCCCATGTGCACTACGGGGACCTTATCTCCTCCCACAGTATGTAGGGGTTTTGTTTGGGCAGGACCAGGACGGTTAGCAGATCCTCTGGTGTTAACTAGCCAAGTGGCTTCTGCTAAATTTGTATCCCAATGTTTCCATGTCCCATTGCCTAGCGCTCTCAACATAGTCTTCAACAGTCCATTATATCTCTCAATTTTTCCAGATGCTTGCGGGTGATAGGGTATGTGGTACACCCACTCAATGCCATGTTTCTTTGCCCAGGAGCTTATGAGGTTATTTCGGAAATGAGTCCCATTGTCTGATTCAATCCTTTCTGGGGTACCGTGTCGCCATAAAATTTGCCTTTCAAGGCCTAAGATGGTGTTTCGGGCAGTGGCATGGTTTACAGGATATGTTTCTAGCCAACCAGTAGTTGCTTCCACCATGGTGAGTATGTAGCGCTTGCCTTGGCATGTTCGTGGCAGTGGTCCAATGTAGTCAATTTGCCAGGCCTCGCCATATCGAAAGCCCAGCCACCGCCCTCTGTTCCAGGGAGACTTTACTCTGGTCGCTCGTTTGATTGCAGCACATGTTTCACATTCATGAGTGACCTGTGTGATGGCCTCCATGGTCAGGTCCACCCCTCGATCACGAGCCCACCTATATGTTGCATCTCTCCCTAGATGTCCTGATGTCTCATGGGCCCATCGAGCTACAAATAGCTCACCCTTACGCTCCCAGTCCAGGTCCACCTGAGCTATTTCTATTTTGGCAGCCTTGTCTACCTGTTCATTATTTCGATGTTCTTCAGTGGCACGGCTTTTGGGCACGTGAGCATCTACATGACGTACCTTTAGAGTCACGTGTTCTACACGGGCAGCAATGTCCTGCCACAATGCTGCTGCCCAGATGGGTTTACCCCTGCGTTGCCAGTTGGTCTTCTTCCACTGCTGTAGCCACCCCCATAGGGCATTAGCCACCATCCAGGAGTCAGTATAGAGGTAGAGTACCGGCCACTTTTCTCGTTCAGCAATGTCTAGGGCTAGTTGGATGGCTTTCACTTCTGCAAACTGACTTGACTCGCCTTCTCCTTCAGTGGCCTCAACGACTTGTCGTGTGGGACTCCACACAGCAGCTTTCCACTTCCGATGGTTCCCTACCACACGACAGGATCCATCAGTAAACAAAGCGTAACACCTTTCGTCTTCTGATAGCTCATTATATGGTGGTGCCTCTTGGGCACGAGCCACCTCCTCAGGTGATGCTCCAAAATCTCTGCCTTCTGGCCAGTCCATGATCTCTTCCAGAATTCCTGGGCGGTTAGATTTCCCCAGTCGAGCTCGTTGTGTGATCAATGCTATCCACTTACTCCATGTAGCGCTGGTTGCATGATGTGTAGAGGGGATGTTTCCTTTGAACATCCAGTGTAGCACGGGCAATCGTGGTGCCAAGAGGAGATATGCTTCTGTACCAACAACTTCTGAAGCGGCTCGAACCCCCTCATATGCTGCTAGTATTTCTTTTTCAGTCGGGGTGTAGTGGGCTTCTGATCCTCGGTACCCCCGACTCCAAAACCCTAATGGTCGACCTCGGGTTTCTCCTGGTGTTTTCTGCCACAGGCTCCAGGTGAGACCATGCTCCCCAGCTGCAGTGTAGAGTACATTTTGTACATCTGGTCCTGTCCGGACAGGCCCAAGAGCTACTGCACGAGCTATTTCCTGTCTGATATGCTCAAAAGCTTGTTGTTGTTCAGGGCCCCATTCAAAATAGTTCTTTTTCCGCGTTACTCGATAGAGAGGGCTCACAAGCTGACTATAACCTGGAATATGCATTCTCCAGAACCCCACAAGGCCTAGGAAAGCTTGTGTTTCTTTCTTGTTGGCTGGTGGAGACATAGATGCTATCTTGTTAACCACATCCATTGGGACATGACGGCGTCCATCCTGCCATTTTATTCCCAAGAATTGAATCTCCTGTGCAGGTCCCTTGACCTTACTTTTCTTTATGGCGAAACCAGCTTTCAGAAGAATCTGAATTATTTTTTTTCCCTTCTCAAACACTTCTTCTGCCTCGTTGCCCCACACGATGATGTCGTCTATGTATTGTAAATGTTCAGGGGCATCGCCTTGTTCCAGTGCCATTTGGATTAATCCGTGACAAATGGTAGGGCTGTGCTTCCACCCCTGGGGCAGTCGATTCCAGGTGTATTGGACACCTCTCCATGTGAAAGCAAACTGTGGCCTGCATTCTGCTGCCAAAGGAATGGAGAAAAATGCATTGGCAATATCAATTGTAGCATACCATGTGGCTGCCTTTGATGCCAGTTCATATTGGAGCTCTAACATGTCCGGTACAGCAGCACTCAGTGGCGGTGTCACTTCATTCAGGCCGCGAAAATCTACTGTTAACCTCCATCCTCCATCAGACTTTTGCACTGGCCATATAGGACTATTAAAAGGTGAATGAGTCTTACTGATGACTCCTTGGCTCTCTAGGTGATGAATCAGCTCATGGATGGGAGCCAGGGAGTCTCGGTTTGTCCGATATTGCCGACGGTGCACTGTCCTGGTAGCGATCGGCACCTGCTGTTCTTCAACTTGCAGCAATCCCACAGTGAAGGGATCTTCCGAGAGGCCAGGCAGGGTAGATAGCTGTTTGATCTTCTCTGCATTTACAGTGGCTACACCAAAAACCCATCGGTACCCCTTTGGGTCCTTGAAGTACCCTCTCTTGAGGTAGTCTATGCCAAGGATACAAGGGGCCTCTGGGCCGGTCACAATGGGGTGCTTTTCCCACTTGTCCCCTGTCAAGCTCACTTCAGCCTCCAGTATAGTCAATTCTTGGCATCCCCCTGTCACTCCCGAGATCCAGATGGGTTCTGTGCCCCTGTATCCTGATGGCATCAGTGTACACTGTGCACCAGTGTCTACCAAAGCTTTATACTTCTGTGGGTCTGATGTGCCAGGCCATCGAATCCACACAGTCCAGTATATCCGGTCATCCCTTTCCTCCTCCTGGCCGAAGGCAGGGACCCTCTATTGCTGTTCCTCATCAGAATATTCACTGTCCGATCCTTGCGGTACCAGACCAGAAGTCCCCTCACCAGAATCAAGGGAGGTGGTTTCAGTTCTTCTGCGCTTGGAGGATCGCTGAGTGCTTTCTTGGGCCTCTACAGCAACTACGCTGACAGCCTTCTTCTTGGGTGACCCCTTCTTAACAGCTGTCTTCCCTCTCAGTTCACGTACGCGGGCTTCCAGCTTAAAGGTAGGTTCACCATCCCACTTCCTCATGTCCTCCCCTTGGTCACGCAGGAAGAACCAGAGTGTACCACGTGGCATACGCCTTGGGCTCCCTTTCCCTCTGACTTGGGCAGGAGAGGACTGATTTCTTGGAGCATCTCTAACAGCCAAGGCACTGTCCTGTAGGGATGAGGAGGCACAGAGATTTTCCTCAAAGTTTTGGAGCCAAGACGACACTTTCTCCACAGTTGGTGTTTCCATATCTGGACAATACATTGCTGCCAAGCTGTTAGAATACGATGCTGGGGCACCTTGAATCACCTTTCGCCACATGGCCTGTGTGCACAGGACATCCTCTGGATCTTTGGATACTTCCTCATCATCTAGATCACTGTAGATGACTTCCACCACTGCTAACTCTCTCAGATACTGGATGCCTTCATCTGCAGTAGTCCACTTTTCTGAGGAATTCACAAGATCTTCCTTGAATGGGTATCTTGCCCTCACACTTGAGAGGAGCCGGCTCCAGAGACTGCAAACTGCTGCCTCTTTTCCAATTCCTCTTTCAATTCCCCGGTTTCTAGCGAGGGATCCCAGTTGTTGGGCTTCCTTGCCTTCCAGTTGCTGACTATCAGCCCCGTTATCCCAGCATCGGAGCAGCCAGGCAGCAATCCGCTCACCTGGCTGGCGGCTGTAATCTTTCCGCAAGTCCTGAAGTTCTGAGGACGTCAGGGACCGGGTAGTTTCCGCTTCCTGTTTAAGCTCCCTCACTCCTTCCTCCAATTTCTTTGTTGAAGGACCAGCTTCTAGATCAAACCCTTCCTCTTCTTCTTCTTCCCTCACTAATCGATGGTATGGACCCGTTGATCTCCTTGTCCACTGCTTCCTTTTCACTACTGGGGCAATTACTGTAGTTGTTGTTGTTTGGGTCCCTATCTCGAGCATGGTGTCCTCAGATGCAGTCTGGGTCCCTGCCTCAACCATGGTCCTCTGACAGTGTTGAACTATGGCTCGGTAGGCATAGGCCAGGCCCCAGTACAGTGCAAGAAGCTGCTGGTTCTCATTGGGATAAGCAAGGCACCCTTCTATCAGGTGGCGTGTCAGTTTGCCAGGGTTACTTGCCTGTTCAGATGTAAAGTCCCAGGTTATGGGAGGTGATAACCGTCCTAGGAATCTGCCCAAATCCTTCCATATACCCTGCCACCCAGGGACCGGTCGCTTGAGGGCACATTTCAGTATTGCCTCACCTAAAACTTGCCTTCTCTTATACCAGGATGAGACCAGATTCCACAATACCCATAATATGCCACCAGTATTAATTATTAGTATTAAACAGCTCACATAAGGGTGAACAAGGACCTCGGGAGCCTGCATAATAAAACCATTCACATCAATGCCTGGTAGGGAGAGGGAGATGTGTTCTCTCATCTCCTCCACAAGATAGCTCCCACAACACAGCAAAGCCATCAGCGCCAGGACAAAACACATAGACATTATTTGTATTAGCACGTTCCCACGTTCCTTCGTTCTCCCCACAAGATAGCTCCCACAGCACAACAGAGCCATCAGTGCCAGGACAAAGCACGCAGCCATTATTTGCATTAACATGTTCCCAAACTCAGCAAGCTAGAGATAAGCAAGCAGCTAACAAGCTCGGTGACCTGCACAGGAGCTTGCCACTTAATAACTAGCTATAGAACGCTTAATGCAAAACTGCCGTTGTCGTGTCCCTGTTCGGGCGCCAAAAAGGACTGTGGTGGGTTGACCCTGGTTGGATGCCAGGTGCCCACCAAAGCCGCTCTATCACTCCCCCTCCTCAGCTGGGGGGGAAGAAAATATAACAGAAGGCTCGTGGGTCAAGATAAGGACAGTTTAATACAGTGATAGCAAAGGTCGCGCGTGCGAAAGCAAAGGAAAAAAACAGATGATGTTATTCTCTACTTCCCATCAGCAGGCGATGTCTAGCCACTTCTCGGGAAGCAGGGCTTCAGTACGCGTAGTGGTTGCTCCGGAAGACAAAATGCCCCCCCTCTCTCTCCCTTTACTTAGCTTTTATATCTGAGCTGACGTCATATGGTATGGAATATCTGTTTGGTTAGTTTAGGTCAGCTGTCCTGATTGTGTCCCCTCCCAAGATCTTGCCCTGCCCCAGCCTGCCATTGAGGGGAGGGCAAAAATGTTGGGGAGACAGCCTTGATGCTGTGCCAGCACTGCTCAGCAGTAGCCAAAACACTGGTGTGCTATCAACACCTTTCTAGCTACTGATGCAGGGCACAGTGCTATGAGGGCTGCTGTGGGGAGTATTAACTCCATCTCAGCCAGACCCAATACAAGGCTGAAGTGTTTTTCAGCTTGAAATGAAGAGGTATGTCATGTTTCTTCTCATGTCTTCTAAAGTTCCTTCATTACCAACCAAAAAAACTTGGTGACATTGTTTAAATCAATGTCCTAGTTTTTCATCCCTTAAAAATTATCAAACTGCAAATGATATATAGAAATAAGGCAAATCAACCTGTAACCTCATAGGTACTTATGCTGGTACAGCCTTCTGCATATTTCAACATGACAAGTGTTGGGAAAAAAACACTCACCAGTTACAAGCAACTGAATTGAGTGATGAGACCTAAAGGAATGTTTTTTACCTTTTGCCCTCTTTGCAGCCAGCATAAGGGAAGGATATGGCTAACATTAAGATCTTCTTTCAAAAAAAGTATATTAAAAATTATTTTCAGTACTTACTTAGACACCGACATACTTGCTTAGTTTTCAACGAATTAGGTACATGAAATCCCCTTTTATTTCAGTCCTAGCCATGGGTGTTTTAAATCTTTTCAAGTAAAGAACAACAAAAACCTCACTGAGTTATGGAGAAACAACTATATAGCTAGCATTCACTCAGATGAGACCAAATATATTACAATGGCAGTATCCACATTAGTTATACTGGACTGGAAGAGGTCTGAGGCAAAACTACCATGGTAACAGAGATAAAACAGCCACTTCACTTTGCTTGTGAGCTCAGCTACTGACAGAGTGAGGTTTTTCTTTCTTTAATCAAAGAAGACCTCTCAAGGAAGAGAACTGGCAGGCTGTTGTTCCCTAGAATTAGTGTAAAAAAAAATAAACTCTTTGGGGCAGAGACTTCCAATGACGATTTTATTCTTGATTTTCTTTCAAAAGGACAGTGATTCACCTCCCTGGATAAAAAATACAGTTTAAACCTCTAGAAATAATGACAAATTATTACAAACAATATGTCTCCAAAACCCCTCAATTTGATTTTAAAAAAGCCCCTTGACAGAAAAAATTATACTGAGAAAAATTAAAATAATTAAGCCTTCAATTAAAAACACTTTAACTCCAAGTTAGAAACAAGACCATTCTACCTTCTCAAGAGGAATTTGTAATTATTGGTTGCTTTATGACTGCAAATTTGGTTTATGCCTGGACCATTGGTGTGTTGTGATCAGTAAATCGTAGCATGTAAAGTTACGCCCCAGAAGCATATGACCTAACAGCACTGTGCAATACTTTCCCTGGTGGGTGTATCCAGGCTAATTCAAGCAATGGCCTAGCTCCATGTGCCTACCTCATACAACCTCCTTCTCAGGGGTGTCAGCTTCACAGGAAAATGAGGTGAGGAGAGCACTGCATTAGCAGCACTGTCCCTCTTCTTGTACCCAAGGTAGCTCAGTTACAGCTTCCTTGGGTATCTTTCTGCTGCGTCACACTGTACAGATACAGCATCAACATAAAGCCATAGACAGGAAAGGAATGAAAGCTGATGGAGTAGCACCAGAAATGACAAGGCAATCAGTGCTGGTTAGCATGTCAGCAAGAATCAATAGATGACTAGCCCATCTATTAACAAATTCTGGGCAGGGGAATAAAAAAATTATTTATTCTTTCAATGAAGAACAGAAGACAGCGATGAGGTAGCTTTGCAAATGAATTCTTCTGCCAAAATGTGAGAGGCAGAATGGAAGAAAGCGTATATCTAATGAGTGAGGTAAGAGAGGCTGCTATCAAAGCTCTTGGAACAACAACAACAAAAAAGAACATGTGTTTGTTGCAGTAGAGAGGGATGAGCACATGGAAAGATATAAACAGGGGTACAGTGATCAAGCAAGAGGCAAAATTATCTTTCAACAACATTTTGGATGAAAACAGGGCAGGATCAGGAGTCTTTGGCTCCTGTTTTTTCCTGTTTATGAACTTTTTTAGAATGGGAGAATCTGCTGCAAGGGCAAAAAAGTCATAAGAGAAAGAGAATGTAAAGAGAAAATCAAAACACAAGGAAAGGAATATGTCACTGGAGAAAGTGGATGAGTTAGAGGCATGAATGAAAAACTGCATCTGTAAGACAGAGAGTGAGTAAGAGTGGTAGTAAAGGAAGAAGGAAGAGGAGGTGAGCTGATGGGAAGAACAAGATTACATCCTATCTTGTAGGTTGCATCTTTTGATAAATCAGCATGATCCTAAACAGAGAATAAGTGAATAAAGTGAGTAACTGAAATTCTATCACAAAAATGAGCCCTTTTTCAGCTCATTACTACATATAATGTGGTAGATCTCAAAATGTAATCTGTAGTGGTATACGTGATATAAAACAAATAGCAGAAAGGGATCTTACCTACCAAAGAGGTCACAGAATACAGGAATTTTTACAACAGATGTTTAAAGCAGACAAAGGAAAAATAGTATAGCAACAGTTAGCTTGATAAGGTGCTCACTGAGATAATACTGTCTTCAACAATGAACTGAATAAGAATCTCTCAGCTCCAGGAAAATCCTAGTAAAGATCATTTTTCTGACAAGGTTAATGGGGCAGAAAAAAGGACCACTACAGACAAAAGAAAATACCAAAATGCTAAATAAATTTTCCTAGCAGCCCTAGTGAATTTGGCAACCTCAGAAATATTACAATGAAAGCTAAGCTGTATCTTTTATTTTCCAGATGTTGGTTAATTTTCTTGAAACACGTGATGCCAGCATCCTAAGAATAAGCAGTACATGGTGGGGTCTGACCAGCATGCCTGCACTTCTCCTTCTCTTGGCTTTGAGGGACAATATTACTTCCTTTTCTAAGTGCTGGAAAACTACAGATTCACTGATCAGGGGATTTTGCAGTGGGAGCAGCAGCAGAGACACCTGCCATTTTTCTGAAGGCATTTCTAGAGTTTTCAGCAAACAGGAGGAATAAGAGCAGGGCAGCATGTAGGAGGTGTCAGGTTTTAACTGGGAGGCCTGCATCTAGCTTCTGTAAGAGACAGCTGTAGCATTCTTGCAAATCCTCCATTTCCTTCAACAGAACAGAAAAAAAAAGGAATGCTATAAACCTCCTTCATTATTTCTTTTAAATTAAATAATTTACATCTGGCACATCTATATATTCTGTGCTATTTTTCCCTCTCTCATACATACAAGTCTTCTTATTTTGCATCACAAGAGCCCTCTACATGGGTTGCCTACACTGGTCTAGTGTAAATAGTTGAGTTGCAGAGAGGAATGGTTATTATGGCACATAGTTGCACATCCAGTGTGCATTCAGGGCTGCAGTTGGCTCATGACCTTATTGAATAGCGATGTAACCCTTTAGTTAGGTTTAGTGAGGTCTGTATCAGAATTACAGAGAGGGGTTTGGCAGAGGAACAGCAAGACCTGTTGAGACCACTGATATAATGGGCAAGTGCTTTATCAAAGCAGTTACTTCAACAAGAGTCTCAGAAGTTTTTTTCTGTTAAGACACATAATGTTTTCCTGACCTAAGGGAAAAATAATCTATTATATGGTTCAGAAATAAGTTTAAAGATTTTTTTCCCTTCATGTCTCAGTAGAAAACCAAGAACACGATGACACTTTCAGCCTAATTACAAAATGTTTCATTTTTTTCTCATGCAACCTTGCAGAAACCTTAACAAGAATTCCCAGTAATATTTTCCTGCTCATCTTCTAAGCCCTCAAATTAGTCATTTGTCCTTTAACTTTTCTAACTTCTTTTCCCTTTCAGCTTGTTAGGAAAGGAATCTAATTGTTCTCCTAGACTTTAAATGACTAAAAGAAAGATTATCTGCAGGGTAATTTTGATGCATAAAGTGGTTTTACTTTGACCCTGTGCAGTCAGTGCCTTTTCAAGACATACATTGAAGACTGGCACTACATACTGAAAGCTTTGGGGAGTAAGGATTCTTAATGGTGTCTAGTTATAGAGCACAACTGATGAGGGCTCTTCACTGGCAACACTTAGTGGCACCAGTGTACATCTACTGGAATCCATCTCATTGTGTCAAACGGCCTCATAACCCACCAGAGATGAGGATGATTGCGGGACAGTCTGAGTTGCCATTAGAGAAATCTTCCTCTGGATGCATCAGTTCCACTTAAAGTGATTATACCAACTGTAAATAATAACAATAATAATGCATTCTCCTTGGGTATAGTTTCCTTTTTAAGTACAGAGAAAAAATAGATCCATAAGTGCTTAAAAAAATGATGGACTGCTTTAAATTTAAGTTCTTTTGAGTTTTTGTTAATGCCCCATGTTCCCCATTAAGAAATGCTCCATCTATCAGAGACCACACAGGAAAGTCAGGAAGCGAGAACTGGGAGCTGTGTTCCCAGGGTAGGCTCCAGCAGCCCTTGCTTCCCAGGGGAGGGGAAGGATGTTTGTCCCCATCCACATGGCCTCACCGGCTGCCAGCCCTGCATCTAACATTTCACTTTATTTACAGGTACTCCTGGATCCTGGTTTATAACAGCTGTAGTTTGTTTAGCCAGTTTGTGGCTCCAAAAAAGCCTAAACCACTGCCTAATTTGAAAACAGAGAAGGAACTATAAAGTCTCTATTAAACCTAAGCTAGTCTTCAGTGTGTCAGAACTGATTTGCTACAAGCTTTTCTAGGACTGTTGTATCATTTATGGAAGGGTTACTGAAAGAATCCCCAAACGCTGAGAAAATGAAATATATGGCAGTGTAATTTTTCAGTGTACCTGTGTACACTGCGGGTCATATTCTGATTGGTGAGGTGAATTTGGAGCTAAATCCAATTCACTGATTTCACTGGCACAACTACCCGCAGGTAATACAGATGCAGAGATGACAAGAAATGTGCCTCGTTTGTCAGCAACAGCCTCTAAAATGCTAAACACACATGCAAATAAACTTGTGTTTATAACAGCCTGCTCTGCATCAGCTTAACTCCTTCAAAGTCAGGGGTGCCGTGCTGGCTTCCTCTGGCCTGAGGAGGTCCGTGGCTACTCAGCACTGCAGCATGCAAGCCCCAAACTGTTGACATCAAACACTCAAAATCAGAGGTCACCTTGAAACTGCGATTCTTCTGATAGTTTATTTAACTTGGGTTTATTCAAAGCTTTATTCTTACTCTTTCTCTTACCCTTCTTATTCTTAAAGCAAGATGTATGACTGAAGATGATCTTATGAACTTGCCAGATAGGATCATGTACAAGCACAAGGAAAAGTCTAAGAAGCCTTTATATGTTATGTGCTTATATGTGCTTAAATGTGCCCAGATAGTTAGACCCAGTTCAGGCAGTGAGTCGTGACTCCCAGCCAGTTAAGCTGTATTACAAATGTGGAAACAGTTTTTACCTGCTGTGTGTAGTTACTGTCCTTCCATTTAAATAAACTTAAAGTGAGATCACTAATTGTTTTAATTGGTCCCTAAGAGTTGTCATTTACTATTTTTGCCTAATAGAGAAAACATGTATGCATCAAAACAAAACAAACTATATAAGGTATAGAAGATTTTCAGGCACATTATTTTGTTTCAAACAATTCAACTTTGGTTCCTATGGAAACACCAGCCTAAATATTTCAGTGGGATTGCTAAAGTCAGACTGTAGCTGAGTTTGTTGGACGAGCTTTGCAAATGTTGTGGAGCTTGGGGTTTTGTTTGTTTCTAAATGGCACCTCCAGGCCTCCAAATTTCTTAGTCTCCTGATCTGCTTTAAATAAGTGAGTTTGTATAGCCTTACACTATCTGACAGTCTGCAGCTCTGATATATGGAGCCTGAAATGTGAAATAATCAACCAAAAGTTAATTTTTTACTTTAAAAAACCAAAGTAATTGATAATAATTTAAAAGTTTCTCAGAGATCTACATATATTTTTAGTATAACATCATTCAAATAAAGGCAAGACTATATTCCAAGAAGTGTAGTCATACTTTTTGGATAACAGATCACAGACGTACAAAGTACTCAAGTCCTGGATAATGACAATCACTTGGCTACAAGCAATATAGCTGATGAAGACACCTTCCATTTTCAAGTATGTTTTCAAGCCCATGGTCCACTCCATAGTATATGTTTCTGGTTATTTTTAAAAATTTCACCAATTTCTTAGCTAGACCTGTGTCCAAACTTTCAGACCATGAGTTGCATGAGGAATTCTTCTCCATGTAGAGTGAGCCATTACTCACAGGGTCATAGGGCCATGAAGTACCTCAGGAAGACATCTTGTCTGTTCATGGACACTCCTGCGGGATCTGCTACATGTAGGTTGCTCCCAACATACATGGGTCGAGCCTGTGCTTGAAGGTTTTCCGTGAGAGAGACACCACAGTGTCCTTGGAAAGGCTCTTCTGCTGGTCCACCTTTCTTACTCTTGGCAAATTCTCTGAAAATGTTTAACCTGAATGTCACGTGCTACAATATAAACCTTCTCGATCATAGAGAAGTTGAGTTTTCTTAGGTGATCTGGTTATAAACTAATTAATATAAACTCAAATGCCAAGGAGAATCAGAGGAACAGCAATAGGTGAAGCAACACCAGCAGCCTAATCAGGGAAAACAGAGCACCCCAAATTAGCTACTCCAAAGCCATCTAGGGAGGCTGAGGAGACCACTCACTGTCCATGGATTGAAGCCCTCTGAGATGGGACAAGGAGAAGATCTCTCTCCCCAGTCATGCCATACAAGCTAAGGGGTGGTTGCACACAGGGATGAGGAATTTATTATGGGATGTGGGGGAAGAGAATTTGGGGATAATACAAAACTTACTATGGGATCTTTTAAGGGGATTGTGGAAATGTGCAAGAATTCCTATGGGATGTTTAGAGGAAGGACCAAAGGTGGGGAAAGGGAAGGATGTGGATTAATAAGGGAAGAACAAAAGTGGAAAGAGAAAAGAGCATAAAAGGGGTCAATCGTGTAAACAGGCTGCTGGTCAATTCACTTGTCTGACTAAGCCCTGTGCTTCACCACAGCAGTCTATCCTGTTTTCTCATTTAATCCTATTTCTATCTTCTATGTGGTTGCACACACTGTTCTTTGTGTGCATGTGTGTGTGAATGCCAGAAATTTTTGAGTCAGAGCAGCCGATGGGTAGGATGAGAGGTCTGAGTGCCAGCAAGTGGAGAGGGACCACAGACCTCGGGGACTCAGGAGCTCAGGGCCAGCACCCAGGAAGGACCAGGGGGTCAAGGTGCCAGTGCCTGCCCAGACCAAGTGTCTACAAACAGCTACTGGAGAGACCCACATGTTGCGTGTCTGTGTGTGTGTACATGCAGTTAGCAGCCATCAGTCCTGCTGGAGAGGAGCAGGATGGATCCATCCATGCTGCATTGTGTGGGTACTCCTAAGGACATGTCTCCCTCTTACTA
This sequence comes from Buteo buteo, assembly GCF_964188355.1. Lineage (NCBI taxonomy): Eukaryota > Metazoa > Chordata > Aves > Accipitriformes > Accipitridae > Buteo > Buteo buteo. The sequence continues at coordinate 24,731,845 of NC_134172.1, read as the reverse complement.
TGCCAATTTGTGTGGCAGGCTGTGTATGTAGTACGTGTGTGCGTGTGTTTATACATGTTCACTCTCAGACTTGACTGTATGACCTAACAGCTGGGACAGAAGAAATCCTTTAGGTCCCAAGGCCCACCAAATTTGGCTACTCCTAAAAAGTTTGCCCATCAAGACCAGCATAGATGTACCATACATGCTTTTCAATGGCCAGATTTACACATATCTATCAAAAAATGTATATATATTAAGTTAACCATTGGCTGGATATAAACTGAAACCATCTTTCATTATTTTTTAGCAGTTTTAGCCTATGTGAAAATATTGAGAATCAGAAAATACATAGGAACTTTAACAGCACTAAAACAAAAATTAATCTCATAGCTGTGTGTCACAATGTATAAGTCCAGGAAATGAAATCAGCCAGGGACAGATAGTTATCCAAAAGCATATGCAGTTATCCTCTAGCTGTCAGTCATCCACTAAGTCCCAGGTTTATTTATTCTTATTAGTTTGCCTAAATTTGTCATTGATGGATACCATGCACTTGTCATTTGAAAGAGCTGATAGCCTTGAAAATGTGTACATTGAGCATTTCCAGAGCAGAGGAATAGCTAAACTGCTCTAAAGGATAAAAGTCCTAGGAGAAAATGACATAAAGCTTCAGGAACAGATAAAAAAAGTAAGAAAACCAGATAGGGTACAACCAATTTTAGAATTCTTGTGGTTTTTCTTTTTATCATTGTATCAGAATTTGTTCCTATCTAGTGTCCACTTTAAGAGGTATATATTTGTCAACAAGTTTAGAGAGAAGACTACCAAGACGTGTGATTGAACGTAATGTGTTTGTCAAAACAAGACAATTGCTTCACAAGAACTATCTAGATATCTCAGCATCAGGAGACCAGAGACTTTAGAAAGTACAGAGGAGGCTGCTAACTGTAAAATCAACTGCTGGTCTTCAGCTCTTACCTGAGATATGTGTGGGGGTGCGCACACCTGTGTGTGGGAGTGTCTCACAAATGCTACTAATAATCCTTGGGCTTCTAAGCACTCTCAAATCAACAAAGCATGGAGAGATACCCTCACTTTGTTTTGTGAAAATTAAAACCACACAAAGACAAATGAATGTAGGTATGAAAACAAATCTCCAGCGACTGAAGCAAAGTAATACTGTTCGTATGTTTCTAGCACAGAACTTTGAAACAGAAGGGCCTCTGAATCAGAATCATATTCTTAAAATACGCCTTCATTAACTACCAGCTGAGAAAGAGTAGTATGGCTTCTGTCGTCCTGGCTGAAGTGAAGGTCCTTTCTTCAGTCCTTTTGTGTTATATTCTTGATCTAAGACACCTGGACTTCAAGGGATTCATCCTCTTGAGGAACACTTTGAGTAATATTCTGTCTGCTTTGAAGCCAATGGCAATTTTGCAATTGCCTTCAGTGGAGCTAGGAGCACACCTAAATAGGACTCAGCTAAAGCACGGGATTTGCTAATGGATGGGATAAGCATCTGAAAAGTCTTTTCTTCATATGCCTTGGAAAGGACAAAACCCAGGGAACAATATTTTGACTTTCAGGTGGCCTGCATTGTCTCCCATATACCGTTATAAAGTCTACGCTGCTTACTGAAATGCATTTAAAGGATTTATTGAGAAGCTGCAAGGGAAAATGTCTATATGCACAGAAATGACTAAAATTCTTCCTTTGTCTTGACCCAATGTGAAAAAACAACATACAATACAATGAGATGTAACTAATATAAAATACTGCACCTGTGGAGGTGATCTTTGCATTGATAGTTACTGCTTCTCTGTTATTTTATGTTTTTTAGACTTAAACTAGCCATTGCTTACCATCACACACTGCAATCTTCAAGTATTTATAGAAGTTACTAGCAACATTAATCAATGAATCAACTAATTTCTTCACTAGAAATAAGGCTACACAATGGTAAGTGAGAGTTCATTATATAGTAACCTAGCAACAATTTTGTTATCCAAGTGATGAACAAAGTATATAAATTAAAAAAATTGAAATGTGTATGATAGATTGAGACAGTATAAAAATTGCCACAAGCCTGATACTCTGTGAATATGGAATAGAAGAATGCAGCAGCTAATGAGATAAAGCTTTGTCAGAAAGACTTCTGTGTGACTTTTCTCATATGTGTTTGTCCTCCAGCAACTGATATTGTCTGAACATTTTTTAGCTTTACACGTTCTCCTACATATGCACACATACTTGCTACTCATCAGGCAATTTCTTCCCCTCTTAGACCTATATGGCCAGAGCCCAATGATTTATATATACTTTTTTACCATTTTATTTATACAAACACATACAGACACCCAAAATGATATATTCCCAGTAAGCATGAAACTACCTTTATTGTTATCTCTATGTCATGGTGTCCCTCAATATAAAGTGCAGAGTACTTTATGCCAAACCTCGTGTTACCTCAAAATTACCTACTGCCTACAGGGACACCAGATAAAGGTAGCATTTGCCATGATGTTTAATGTAAACTGTGATTGTCAGTGTATGTGCTTGTACACAACAAGTTTTCTAACCTGTAGACAGGGCTGATCACATCCTGACAGAAAGGAGGTAACATTACCTTCACAATGGGAAAACAACTTGTTTATAGTGGGGTTAAGTACTTGGCCAGACACCACTTCAGTTCCTTTACTATATGGCCACCACCAGATTTTTCTACCTTGCAGAGTCCAAAGGTCTAACTAAGCACTCTAAAACCAGTCAGCAATACTTTGGGAGTAGTATTAAAATTTGAGTTATTAATTAAGTGCTAGATTTTAAGAACTAAATACCAAACCTATCAAATCCCAAAGGGGAATTGATCTGAATTTGAGTAGACCCCCAACGAGAAAGTGAGCATACATTGCTCCACTTGTCCAAAATCCCGGTTCTCCTCAGTGAAAACATTGCCAGCAATGAGGATCAGGTCTAACAATTGGATCTCAGATTAAATATCTGCTCAAGATCTTTTCAGCTCTTTACCTGGGCAAAACAGCAGAAAACCTTTTATGGCTGACCTGCAATGTAGGATTTACTGCCAGGTACGATCCTCTTTCATTTGTATGCAATTGTATATATAGAAGTGAGCTGTATTGTTAGTATTTGGACTGTTGTAAAAGTGTTAGGTCTTTTACCTTAGACATTTTGGGTGTTAAGATGGCAATACACTGGCACACCATTCACTGGGGAATAGAGATCTGTAAACAGATCTGGTACACTCCCACGTAACCAGCAATTTAATATAAGATCAAGTATCCCTATGAATTATCAGGCTGTTCCTTCATTAAACTGCACCAGCCAGCCTAGGATCTTGAAATACGAGGTACTGATTTGAAGGTGATGTCTTTTACTGGTAAGCATTAGCCAGAGCCCCCTGACACAGATGTGCAGTGGGAGAAATTATCTGCCTCTTGAAGGTTTCCTATGAGTTTGTAATATTCCAGTACGATAGAAAAGTCTGTAACTTATGTAAAAGTATGATGAGTTGCTGAAGCAAAAACCTTTCACCTACAGACAGTCTGTTAAACACCTACACTTTTCCTGTAGAGTATTAGTGGACTCCTGTAGCTGTTGATTGAAGAGAAAAATGTGGAGCAATTTTTTCTTTGACAGAAAGCTTTCAACATCAGTAATTGTGAAATGTTGCTGTCCAAATCTGTAACAACTTGGCTTTGCTGGGGCTGCCAAGTGCTGCAAATATCTACCTGCCTAAAAAGTAAAGGGACAGAAATAAAAGAAATATGCCTTCAAGTTCTTGATCCTCCCTGTGTTGCCACTCAACCTGCCTTATACAATCTGATGGTGAGCTTTAAAGTATGCTAAAGGCAGGTCCTGATTTAATTCAGAACCTAAGATCCCTTTAGGTACCATTCTTGGATTGACAAATGTGTCTTTCTGTCATTCCTGAGACTGTTTCTAATGTAAACCTCCTGCTGCAGTCCCCCGATATAAGCGCTAACTGATTCATTTTCATATGATTCCTCAGAAGAATGAGTAGGTTAGGCAGTGGGAAGGCTGTTAGATGAGGAGATAAACATTTTCTAGATATTAAACAAAAACATCTACATAAATGTTTGCCGAAATGCACTGTTTATTATTGTCAAAATAATGGTAAGAGTCAGAGAATTTACTAATTCTTCAACAGCAATTCTGCTCTATCCCAATGTTTAGCTTTTTAATATAAAATTGTAAATACATCTTGCATTAACCCAGCAAGTTAAAAGTAAATTGTATAAAACCACATGAAAACGAGACCACCCAGTCTGTAACAGAGACTCCCAATAGATTAGCAAACATGATATTTCATACTCCTGAAAAAACAGATCAGAAACAAGAAAGGATCAACAATTTGTCAAAACATAGGTAAGGTGTCTCTGTGGACCATTCCAGGGCACTTGAGTGAGCCACAAAAGTAGGAAAAGTTAATGTTTCACCATCAAAAACACTGGGGTTCACCAGAGGTAAACTTCTTTCCACAGGCACAGTTCAAAGTGCTTACCGCTTTTTTTGGATCCAAACTGGAAAGTGCAGCCCCTGACTGAGATGGCAAGAATTTGGTTCTAAAAGATACATTCAAAAAATCCGACAGCACATTCACTGCACGCTTACTTAAAACACATATCAAATCCATGTTGACTCTTTCCTGAGGCTTTGGGATTTTTTTTACAGGTAGAGCAGCCATATTCAGTTCAGGTAATAAATAAAGTTGTTTCCACTGAAGTTTAAGTTGGAGGATCCCACAGAGAAATAACACAAACTTCTGAAACATCAGCAAGTCCTAAAATTCTGTAAGTGACAGGATTTGCCAGTATATTTGGGAGCCTTGTTCTTGATTCTGACAATCTCCATCCAACCAAGGTCACAGCACCGTGCCATGAGAATGGACCTGCTGAACTCCACACAACTTTGCAAAGACACTGCGACCTTTCAAATGTGATGCTATTTATCACCAAAAAAAAGATTCAAAGTCATAAAAATCTGGGGTTCGCTTGGCATAGTATTCCAGTTAAAGAAATGAGAGTTTGGCTCAAAATCTCTACGAGGTAAAATAATGATGAATACACAAATGATCTTGCACAGATATCGTACTAGCATGTGCAAGGAATGACAGCAAGTCTATCTTTTATTTTGTTGTTGAAAAGAAACATATATCATATTTCTCTCTCACTAAAGCAATCCACATTTCAAACAGATATTTAAGCAGCTAGATGTTTCCTTAGCAAAAATCAAATCTAGTTAACAGAACAACACAAATATTCATGAGACAACCTGTCACTGTGTTACTTTTTACTAATGAATTTGCTTAGTTACCTTTTCAACCGACACAATCTAAGACCTATAATTGGTAACCATGGTCTTGATAGTCCTTCAGCAACTTCTTATAGCAACAGTGTGCTACAGCTGACAAATTACATCTGTAATGTAACACATATACTCCTAAATACAATAATGGACATTAAAAGCATGCTCCACAACATATCTATTACATCTATTATATAAACTGCCATAATAAAGTACCACATGGGCTCACTTTCAGCTATTTGAAAAGCATTAAAAATTCATGTTATATGAACAGGAACATCCAATACTCGACTTCCATAAGTGAATATTTAAGATGCACCATGAATTACAGTGCCAACTAGCAGGGCTTTAAAGCACTTTGGATGTTAGTAAAATCACTGTACTATAATGGACACACAAAATAAGTCATACATCAGCCTACCGATGCTCACAATTATAATATTTCTGTAAAACTCAGGACTTCTGGGAGGCAATGGGTTCCAGTCTCATAACATGGGTTATGGAATATTATATCTTTCATGTGGAAGGGTCAATTTATGTTGTTTTCATATTTGATGTTACAGCCATGGATGTTGTCTCTCCATCAATACACAATCTCTATCCTACAAGCTTTTACTTTAAAAAATTATCATCACTCAGTGAAAGCAAAACCCAACCCCTCTGCAGCTATATTTCTATCCTCAAAGTCCCATTACTTCATTTGGATGAATATCTCACAGAACCCTGTTTTGTTTTGTTTTCAAATCTGTGCTGACAAGACTTGCTGAACTAAATTGTTCAATAATGCATCAATAAGTTATTTTGTATTTATGATGTAGCTTTTCCCTGTCCCTCTGTAGTGCTGTGCTGAAGTTTGGAGCCAAGCATGAGTTACATGCCTGCAAAGCACCATGTGTGCTAATTGTGCTTTATATATTATTAATATGCAATGCATCCTGATACCAAGTTTCCAGGGCCGCAAGGCCTTCTGAGAGATTCAAAGAAAGAAGAGAAGAGATCCCACTTGCCCTCAGCATGTTCCACCTCCTTTTGTCAACTTTCAGTTAATGCTCTTTATCAGAACTGGAGGGAAACACAGCTTCATATGGCAGTCATTCTCCATCTTGGTCACATAGCTCTGCTTGTTGAAGCAATGTGCACATGTGCATTACAGCGTTATCTCACTTGAATCTTAGCATACGGTGTCAAGCTGTTTATGCTTTGCTGACACAGATGCTTTCTCCAGTGCTTTCTCTAGGAAGACCCTTTCCAAGAAAACCTTGTTAAGCACCTGACAGAACCAATCTTCCTTTAATTTCAAGACACTTGGACCTTTAGATGTAATTACATGTGTAAATAGAATGACTCACACAGTTTTGCTGCTGTTTGTAACTTACATTTCATTATTTTCATTTATCTGACAGAGAGCTGACAATTGTAGTCTTCCCTGGAGATAGTGTAGTCAATCTAATTTACAGACATTCCTTGTAGTTGTTCGGTAATGGACTGCCTGGCCATGGGGTTGAGCACAGAGGTGAACCTACATATATTAGGATGAACCCAGATCAAAGTACCAGATCTCATTTTATTTTTAATTAAAAGAGCAGAAATTTAAGAGTGTGGCAAACTGTATAAGCATGAGAGCCCATCTGGACATGTTTGACAGGGCTCCTGTCGTGCTGACAACTTTCTACAGCTCAGTGGTGTCTGACAAATTTAAAAACCATTTTCTGGGCATATTGAAAGAAAATTGAAAGGGTCCAACCATGAAGCAGTCCCTGACTGCTGCTCAGCACTGTGTCTTCTCTGCTGCTGCCCTGAATGCAGACAGACCTGGGGGCTGCTCTGCTACAGCTGGCGCGTGGGGACTGCTCCAGAAACGAGTACGCTCCCTGCTTCTTGTTCAGGGAGAGAGGACAACCACAAAAGCTGCTGTCTTCCTGGTAAATACACTCCTAGCATTTCACGGCTCACTTTGCTTCCCTTAAATTCATTACATTCCTTATACATGTGGCTTCCTTTAAATTCATTATACAAATATGAAATTAAAAGCTTTGAAAGGACTAACATATTCCTATCAAATGGAAGCTTCAGGTTTGTGCTTTTCTGTGGCTTCATTGAAGTTTACCCAAGTGAATACTCCTAGCTCAGATGTACAGCCCCAAATCTCACACGGAGAGTCATGTGCCTTTGGTACGCGGTATGGCTCAGTCAACTGCATGGCAAAGATAATACAGAAAATACCATCAAAAACTGCAGCCTCGGAGTTCTGAAAAGGAAAAGCATAAAAGTACAAACAGCTCATCTGGTAACAGCCTCATATTATGCTCCCTCTGGAAAGTAAATACAGCCTATGGGGAATTTTCCAGTAGATCCAAATAACTGCATGGCTCAAACAAACTACAGTGGAAAGAAGAAAGAGAAAAAGAGAGAGGGGGAGAAGTCATGAGGACCTAGAAAAATTACAGAAATTGCAGTCTCAAAGCATCCAGTTCATTTTGAAGTCAGTCTGATCCACTTGGATTAAGATGACTGGTGATCAGAAGACATTTAAGACCATTTTGTTTATCTTCTGGACCTTTTGCTTGTAAGTACTACGATCTTTTAAGAGCTGTAGAACATATTTTGAGCAGAGGTTATAAAAGTACTGCTACGGAGTTCCTGAAAGTAAAAGAAAGTCTTACTGAAGATCAAGGGATTCTTACAAAATACAGGTGGATGAAATTTCCCTCTTGCATTCAGTTTTATGTAATTAATAGTGTACTAGAAATGAATAGTGTTGTAAGTTGATTAAAAAAAATAATAATATAAAAGATCTGACATAATATACAAGGAACTACTATATCGATTATGTGTTCCATGTCCCTTCAGTCCATTTGATCCATTACTTCTCAATCAGTATTGTGTGTGTCTACATTAATGTGATAGCCTGAAGCAGGAGCGCACTTCTGAATCAAATCTCCTGCCATTCCCAATTACCCCATTTTGGTTCACATCTCAGAGTGACCTGAGAGCACAAACTCAATTTATTTGTATAAGCCTAAATGAAAAGCTGAACTTCACAAGCTCAGCTGATGTGCCTCAACCACTGGTGGGTAATCAGTTCACAGGACCAGAAGAGAGTTAGTCCAGATGCATATGCCACAGCTGCCGGGTCCTCAGCACCAACTGTTTCCCCCTACGAAACTGTTTGTATTGCACTAAACTGCCTGCTAACATGGGCGTAGTGTAGGAAAAAAAAAAAAAATCATGTTCTCTTTCATTCTTGCTAACCATCTTGCTATATTTGCAGCCCGACTAACAATTTAGCAAATCTGAAATGTAAAAAGCTTCTTAATCCTTGTTAAAATTCTTAATTGCTGTTAAACATCTTGTTAACAATGTAACCAAGTTCTGGGAGTTTTCCTGACATCTTAATAATAAACCCCTGGAGGAACACTTCCTGAAACAGCTCCATATAATTTCTATAATAATAAAATAATCAAATAAGTTTTCAAATGTATGACTATCAGAAACCATCAAATGGTTTACGCTATTGCTTCACTGTGAATATGTTGTAAACTCCCTTTTCCCTGATCAGGGACAGAGCTGAGGAAGACACAGATCAAAACCAGTATTTCTGAGAACACCTTTTGTTAATTGAGCTGTTATGAAGCTGTTGTTAATAGCAGTAACTATTTGGACAGTAAAATCACTGGTTGCCTCAGTTCACGCAGGTGCTCGCTCACAGTCACACAGTGGGACGAGGAGCTGAAAGGACAACGCCAGTTGTTCACTCAGAAGTGGACAACCGCACTGGCACAACAGTGGCTTCTAGGTAGTGTTGGAGAAGACCCTCATGGGGTCCCTGGTTCCATCTGATGCGTGTATAACTCTGTAGCCTCTGTCAGGAGGTAGCAGCTATTGCCTTCTCAGACATGGCCCAAGTTACCCAATGCATGGTTGACGGAGGTGGGCCATGGCCTCTTGTGGCATTGGCCACCTTGGGGGTGTGTATTCATTCTCGTGGATTTGATGGGACCATTTACCACTTCTTGGGAGACTTTCACACGCTGTCTCTCAGCACATACTTTCCTCTCTTCAGCTGCTGTTTTCTGGTAATCATTTCTCCATCCACACACATAGTTACCCACAGTACGTGCAGGTACGAGTACCTCACAGAGAAGAGAGGTTTATATCAAATCTTCTACCTGCCTTGTGTCCCACACTGAAATCCAGAAAAAAATAAGAATTATTTTCCATCTATTTTCTCAACAAGAACAGACTTAAATTCTTCTAATCTTCTAGAAAGATCTCCTAGAAAGATCTCCTAGTTCATTTTCTCATTTCATTCTACCCTCACATAGATAATATTACCCAACTGAATGAAAAAATTGAAATAGTTACAATGCACCTTTTTAATGACATATTTTTAAATAAAGATAATGAACATGGGGTTTTAGCATAAATCTGAGTATTATACTTACCTCGTTTTATTCCCAAATGACAACCTGTCTGCATACTTCTCTTGTTTTGTTCCCGAAAGACAACCTCTTTGGTTTCTTCTACCCAGTTCAAGTGATGTAAGAAACATTACCTATGAGAAAGTGCAGCATTCTTGTCTGGGCTGACAATAAGAGTATCTTTAGCTTTTTTTTGTCAAGGTCTTCAAATACACTTCACAAGTCCTGTGTCTAAGCACCAGGAATTTAAATTAATCTGGAGAAAAATTGTTATTTTCCCCATTTAATAGACAGGAAATTCATAGTAGATAAATGCCATCAAAGACCAGGGTGAAAGTCTACAGTACAATCCGAAACGAAAGCCAGAATTACAGGTTCACAGGTCAATATCTCAACACAATCTGGTTGCTCTCTTTGCCATGGCTGAGAAATGGAACCACAGCTACTGAAGTCCAAAACTGGAGGAGGCTTTCATCACTCACAAAGGAATAGTCACTTCTTCCTTGACAGCCATTCCACCACATTGTCCTTTACAGAAATACTCAGTAGCTTCTGTCCTTCCTGTTTTGCTGTGTTAGCTCTAAATCATCATTCGTATATGTCCCCATCAAATAATCTCAAATTATTTCTGAGAGTTTTAATTTTTTGAATTTACTTAGAGGTGGAAGATGTGCAATTTAGACTTGCATGTAAAACCAATTAATCAGTGCAAGTTTGGGGGACATTTGGGTAATGAGGAGAAAGTTGCTTTTAACTATGCTCCCATCCCTTTTGGTTTTTATCTCTTATTGCTTTAACATGAGTCTTGCTGTACCCAGCCGGACTGCTCTGCGTCTGAATAGATGGGTGATGCAGCAACATTTCAACTAGAGGTCTATCAATTCATTCATACAGTTTTGGAGGCCTAAGCAGAGACACTATTCACCATGGCTGGAAAAAAGGCAAACATCACATGTGTCTTCAGAGCAGAAAAGGAGGAAGATCAGGAAACTATGGGCCAGTCACTTGGTCTGGGGTTTTGAGTCAGACTCAGAACTGAGAAAATGGCAGAAAGTTTGCAGTAAAAAACACTTGTTAAAATTGTGTCTTTATGGAGATAACAATATCTAAAGAAGAAAGGGGCTAAAAACAGAATGAAGGGAAGAAATCTTGAAAAGAAACGAGATAGCAGAATGAAGCTACAGAAAAAGTAAGCTAAGGGGAACTTAATGTTAGAAAAGGAGAAAAGTATGTGTGAGGGAAGAGAAAGGTACAGAAGATAAAGAAAGAAGAAGAGGGAATATAGTTGAATAGAAAAACAGAGGGCATAACATTAATTCACTTGGCTTAAGTCACCCTTGGTAAAAAGGCTGCACTTGGCTCATCTTTATTCTGTAAAAAGTGTTTGCCGAAGTCCATAATGAAGTCTGGATACATAGAAAATCTGTTGTGAGTTCTCTGGGCCTTTGCATATTTTTAAATCATTCTAAATATCACAGTAAAGAAGCCGACAAAGTAACACTCTTCTGTGTCTCATTACAATGGAGTGAGAATTTATGACATCACTTTGGAAAAAAGATAAGTTTATTTTTTCCACACTGCAATCCTCATATGCAGTAGTAATTTTAAAATTGTGCATTATAAACACAAGAGATCATTACCACACCATAAGTTACCTAAAGACTAAGAAACCCAAACTATCCTTTAACCAAAAGGCAATAAAATAAAGCCATTTTATAGCAGATTTCAAACCTTTAAATTTCCAGGACAGTAAAAAAGGTTGAAATTTTCAGATCATGTAGGAAAAACAGCTTCTACCACTGCAGTGCTTCTTCTGCAAGATTCAAGACATCATCATCATCATCATCATCATTATTATTATTACTAAAATAACACTAGTTGCATGTTGTATGTTTAACTAAAAACATACCATAATTCCTCATTAACAGTCCTGTAATCCTAACCAGAACCTGTGCATGGAACATGTAACTTGGAAACAGATGAGAGCTATTCCCACAGTCGCACAAAATTCAAGGTACCAGCTGAGAGGCTGGTAAATCTATATGCAATATTCTGCACTAGAGTTACCTTGTGCATGGCAGACAAACGCCCCAGGTGTGAAAGGCAGCTATGCAATGCAGTGCACTGCTCAGGAACTGACTCTCCTTTGCACAATCTATATCCATGTACAGCTGTGTAACTATCAACCAGAGAGAAGGGAAAAAAACCAAAGGTCAGCTCAGCGATGACTGTCATTCATCCTGTGTGAGATACCCTTGTGGCCCCACCAGGGAACAGATTCAAGTAAGGGATTCAAATAATGCAGGAAGTCTCTTCAAATTCTTAGTCACCAACTTTACCTAAAGCACTACGTGTATTTATACTGCAAAACGAAAATTAAAAAAAAAATAATAATTTTAATTGCTTTTTAATAATGAACAATTATTTTTAGAAACTGGACCACAAAGAGGTCCTGATGACACCGGTGAACAAGACTGTGTTGACACCAGCCTGCCTTGTCTGCTGTCTCATCTTTTTTGTTTTCACCTGTCGTCAGTGCCTCCGTCCCTATGCTCCGAGTGTTATAAAATAGCAATGCAGCTATTAAAGTCATGGATCTTATGATTTTACTTTTCTCTAGTTATTAATAGGGCCCCTCTGTTCTAACTGAAACCTCATTTCTTGAAACTTATTGGCACCTAACCTTGTAATCTCTCCTGTTCAGTAAAAAAGCACAGCCATCCTAGTTAAAGCAATAGCTAAGGGAGCTATGGGAGCAGACAGGTAGCAACATTATTTTTGAGGAACTGTTTTTCCAAATAGGAATGGCTGTTTAGAGACCAGAGGAGCACACCAGCCCATCAGCCCATGAGACTCCTCTCTGCCTCCTTTCTTCTTGTTTGATAAAAGGAGAGAGACAGACTTTACCAGAGATCAGAGGCAACTGTCTGATCTCGGTGGGCTTTGGGGACCCGAGAGGTCTTTCTGAGGGACCTACCACTAGTTAAAAGCAAACACCTCATCACACAGCAGGAAGAGATCTGAAAGATGGAAATGAGGCACATAAATGGGAAGGAGGGATTTGGATGAGAGCAAAAGTGGTGAAGAAAGAATAAAAGACAAAAAGAGGAGGAAAAAGCAATAAAATACAGATGGAGGGATTAAATAACCACAACCCCAATCTGTGTGGGAAAACATCATAAACTTCCTGGGCTGCAGTTCCCTTTTAAAATTCCCCAAGGATCAGCAGGCAATTTGAGCTGACAACAAGATGCAGAGCACCTCCTGACATTTACAGGAAGGATCCTCAGGTGAGGGGCAGTTTCTCCCATGGATACATCAGAATCATTAAGTTGGTGGCCCTCATAATTCAGCACATTAAGGCCAGATCCTCCTCTCTCCCTCTGCTCACGGGGATGCTTTTTCCTGGATCTTGTGTTCAGGTGAATGGTCTTCCACTGCTGACATTTAATATTGTTCAAGGCAAAGAGGCTGTGTGACTAGACCTCTTTATCAGCAAAAAAGTAAACACATTTGTAGTGTTACTAGATTTTGTTTGGCTGCCTGAAATGAAAACTAGACTGAGTGATAACAGGCTGAAATACCCAGAAACTCAAACAAATCAAAGGCTACTTTAATGGGGACCACGAAAACTCTTTTGAAAAAATTCCAAGAGCAAAATACTACAGAGTGGCAAAAAGACTATCTCAAGGGAGTTGCTTAGTGGTTTTTCCCCTCCAAAGAATGTTAATACAAAAAGACGCCTGGATGTTCTGATTAAAAAAAAAAAAAAAGCAGACAAATAAATATCTCTGCCCACAACTCTATTCAGTCTCTCCAGTCCTTACAATATTTTTCTAAGTCTCATCAGCAAGTGAGAGACCATCTGGAAGAGCACTAGTGAAGACTATATAACCTATAGCATTGGCTCTTGAATGTGGCTGTGGGAGCTCCTCACTTGCAGGCTGAATGGAAGGACACACCCAGAAAGCAAAGTTCCTTCTTGGGTAATGAGGTCCACATCGGACAGCTTCTGCCACTGAATTACATACACTCCACAAGAGTTTTCAAGAGAGCTTTCAGAAAAGTTGAGTGAATAGATATTTTCTCTCTCTTAGAGAAAACACTTCAAGGTAAGAAGACTAACTGATACTAGTTCTGTGCATGAAGCAATGCTGTCTGCCAGTCCCTTTCTTTTGGTGACACACCTACACCCACAAATGTCCCTCTTTGCTGCAGGCTCCTTCATGAGGGCCTCTTCTCTCAACACTTTTGCAAAAGATAGCATCCGAGGGATGCTCCATGCTACATTAAACACCACCCTTACAAAGCACTGCAGAGGTGTGCTTCTCTGCCTTGCATGGTGCAATAGCCCCCTTTACATGAAGACCAGAAACAGATGTGTCCACCTTCTGCCCTCATTACCCATCACCACAGCTTTGAGACCTTCTGCTCAGTTCCCTCCCAAAGGCCGTTCTGGTTCTGCTCGCGATCGCTAATGCAGCAGCTGTCCCTGGATTGCCTGCCTTCTGTTGCTTCTGTTGCTGAGGTGAATATGTGATTTCTGCTTCTGAACAGAGTCAGCTTGGATTCAGTAATGGGTACCACGTCTGGTCCTCCCCCACCATCACTCTTGTCCAGTGCAGCACTGTGTTATTTGCAAGCTAGCTGGAGCAGCAGCCAAATGGCCTGGTGCTGCCCATGCATAGTCCCCACCACCAAGAGCTTAGTGCGATTCATCTGGTGTGTGGCACTGTCTTTTCTTATAGCTGATACATCTGACATGTCTCTGGTCACAGTGCAGGCATTAAGAGATGCAAAGGTCTGGATTTCCCAGACCAAACATACAGGACCCCTATGTGTCCACTGCCGTGGCTGCAGTTGCAGGGCAGTGCCTACCATCTCCTTGCCCAAAGGCTGCTGTCACTGCAAAGGACACATCACTGACTTCATGTGAGGAGGCAGTTCCTCACCGAGTTAGGAAGGTTTAACAGATCTGCATGAACCTGTGATGAATGATGGATGTTGCCCATTATTAGCAAGGCAAGGAAAGTGCTGCTTGGATTATTTTGATGTTAGAGATGAGTCATGGGAATTCCTTATTTTGCATTATCAAGAGTCCATTCCAAATACAGAAAATAACTAATATAAGAATAGCTATTTTCAGCTCCAGAGCTACCATCTGCTGAATTCTTGTCACCACCCAAAGAAGCTGGTAAGCATATAACAACCTTGTGTGACAAGAAGGCAAAGCTGAAAAGTATCAGTTTGCTTGAGTGTTAAAGCTGGAACTAAAACCCAGCTCCGAGCCCCCAACTGGTTGTTCGTATCACACTTGTCTCCTAAGAAAGAAGATCTTAGAATGCTCAAATATTAAGTTCAAGTCGTTGTTCAAACAGAACCTGATCCAGTCAGCATATCAATGGGAGTATTACTTCTGTGAACAATTCATTGTGCAGTCAGTGAAGCTGCTCACATGAAGTGGGTGTCCACAGCTTCTCTCTGTGAATAGATGGAAGGCTAGAGAAAAATTATGTTTTCTTTAAAACAGGAAAGAGAAACTGTCAGACGATTTTCCAACTTCAGTATTGTTAGCTGTTGCTAAATTAACAAAACATCCAGTACGTGACCAAATTATCAAATGGCTTAAATACAATTATAGTGCATTTTAAATATCAGTTCTAATTATATTTTCCTTTGACAAAGTAATTACACTTCAAGAAACCGCAATCAGAACAATTTTTCACTGCCAAATCTGAGAACAGAAGGTGAAAAAGGTGCATTTAGATGATTTTATAAATGACTAGCTTAACTTTTATATAATAAAAACCCATAATAGTAGAACAGCTTAAAAATAGACTAGAGAACTCACATTTTAATCTTATTTCAAGTCATTCAATGATTTGTAATTTAATGAGCCTTAATACAAAGCTTATATTTAGTTTTCTTTCCCTCCATTAACTTGATTTCTTGATATTTAAAGTTGCTGGGCTGCCATAGAAAGACTATATATTTTTAGCCCAAAATTCACACAAGAGTAAAATTAAACACAGCCGTTTCCTGTCCCACCTCAGCTCTAGCAAGATCCGCTGAATATCTATTAGAGAAGACTGCAAAATACCTTTGTGAGAACTGAGAGGCTATTCGCTTTGTGAGAATATTGGGTTAAGGGCTGTTGAGTGTGAAAGTCTGGGACAAGACACAGGAAGAGAAGCAATAAATTAGAAACCCAGACTCAGAACCCCGAAGGAGCAGGAGAAAACAGAGACTGTACCAAAGACCAGAGCTCTCACATTGATTATTGCTGGGACATTGCAGGAACCACTCAAAGCTTTGAGGAGCTTCCATCAGAACTTTGTAACTGATAAGGAGGGGGAAGCAAGATTACCGTGGGTCTTAAGGGCACAAGCAAACTTATTATGGGAAATTGTGGGAATGTGATAAACTTACTATAGGATGGTTAAGGGAAGGAGAAAGACAGGCGTCAGGCTAGATCGGAGATGACCCACAATGGGAAAATGGAGAGGAGGCCACATAAAAGTGACCAAGTCCTGTGCCTGACCACTGCAGTCTGTCATTGTTACACTCCATTCATAAATATTACCCTGGCTGAGAGTGGTCTCCAGTCCATGCAAATCTACTCCAGAGAAGTAGTCCAAGACAGACCAGTCGGTGAGTAGAAGAGGTCTGGGGGGCAGACACCAGGAGTCTAAGAGTTGGCTGATGGAGGGATCATAGGTCTGAGCCAGCTACCAGGCAATCCTGGGGCCTGAGAGGTGGGGGCACCACAGCGCTGGACCTGCTACCAGACAAACCCATTTCTGTTTGTGTCTGCATGTGCGTGGGGGGGTGAGATCTGCTAGCAAGGTTTGATCCCAACTAAACAGCAAGTAAGGACCATTTGTACTTCTCATGTTTATGTCAGGTAGCCCCTGCAGCCTGGAAAATGACGCCGAGGCCCGAAGCCTCCTGGGCTCAGCTTCCCTCCCACACCCTCTGTGGTCCTGGTGTCTTCACGTGCACACACACACACATCTCTCTGGGTGTGCCGTGGATGATCAGAACCACTCTGTCAAGGCAATGCTGAAAGAGAAAACATCTGCTCCGTCCCTGCCACATGGACCTGATGTTCTTCCAGGCTGAGGCAGCAAGGGGTGCATGGAAAAACTCCCAAATTTCCACCAGGCTGACTGATGAATTGCTCCTTCTGGACTGACAACAGTGGGATATCATCAACATGATATCTGAAGGCATGGACTACCTCTCCAGGGCAGCATGGCGACCTGGATGCAGTATCTTTTTAAGCCCTACCTCAGTCTCAAAAAGCACCAGTAAGGTCTGAAAAAGCTTCAGGTAGCCCCTGACATACCACCTTAGCTTCTTGCCTCCCCATGGTGCCTTTGAGAAAACCACATGCCCAAGATAGCTCACAGAAAAGCTTGGTGGAGATACAGGTAAATAGTGGGTTCAGTACAAGTTTATCTGCACAGCCAGACTAGTAGCAGATTGAGAGGAGGAAGATGATTAGCAATTTTGGGAACATGCAATTTGAGACAAAAATATTTGCTCTGAGGCTCTGACTTACAGTTTTGGCACCATTTCTGTTCCAGTTTCCCTTTCAGATGCTAGAGACTGCCCAAGTTCTGGCTGACCACTGTTTTGTCTTCTTTTTTTTTTCCCCCATAATTAAAGTATGGTACATGCTTTTGGAATCAGATAATTTTGTTCAAGGTCTTCTTTTTTCCCCTGCATTTAGCTAATGAGCATCACAGCCATTAAATTTGAAATTAGTTTGGTGGTTTTCAAATCCCACCCACCCTCAACTCCAAGGTTCAGGGCCACCACAAGCTCTTGGCAGCCTCTTGCATGAATCCAAGCAGCTTGTACTTATTTTCTTAAGAAGGGAAGCATCTCTAGAGAAGTGCTGTATAGCAATTAAAATTGTTACCCTGGCTCTTTTTGCTGTATTCCCCTCACCATTTTGTGACAGCAATCTCTTTCTCATCCTTTTTCATTGCTGCACATCTTTTCAGTGTCCTCCCACTGTCACGCCATGTCGTGGTTTAACCCCAGCCAGCAACTAAGCACCACGCAGCCGCTCACTCACTTCCTCCCCATCCAGTGGGAGGGGTAGAGAATCGGCGAAAAAAAAGTAAAATTCATGGGTTGAGATAAGAATGGTTTAATGGAACAGAAAGGAAGAAACTAATAATGATAATAATAACACTAATAAAATGACAATAGTAATAATAAAAGGATTGGAATGTGCAAATGATGCACAATGCAATTGCTCACCACCCACCGACTGACACCCAGTTAGTTCCCGAGTGGCAATCCACCCCACCCCCACTCCCCCCAGTTTATACACTGGGCATGACGTCCCATGGTATGGAATACCCCGTTGAGCAGTTTGGGTCAGCTGCCCTGGCTGTGTCCTGTGCCAACTTCTTGTGCCCCTCCAGCTTTCTCGCTGGCTGGGCATGAGAAGCTGAAAAATCCTTGACTGTAGTCTAAACACTACTGAGCAACAACTGAAAACATAGGTGTGTTATCAACATTCTTCTCATACTGAACCCAAAACATAGCACTGTACCAGCTGCTAGAAAGAAAATTAACTCTATGCCAGCTGAAACCAGGACACGCCAGAAGTTGGGTCAGTTGTTTCTGTGTATACGAAGTGGTTCGGAGGTTGGTGCTGGGACCCAAGAGGCTGTGAAAGCTGCACAGCTGAGCCTCAGGAGTGCAGCACCAATGTGCCCCTGCCACACAGGACCTGGGAGTGACAAGCTGCTAACAAAGAGGTTATTGGGAAGTAACTGCAGAAACTGTCTCCATCATCCTTGCTGTTGTATATGTCTGGATGAGAAATGAAGGTCTGTCTCACAACAGCATTACAGAGAACAGTAATTACACCTGAGACCATGCAGACTAACTGAACTAATCAGGCCATGTTTTGACTCACTTCTCACTGGATTCAAATCCCACTTCTCATGTGAATTCTGCAATATACTGGAGTACTCCACCCATCCAGTGTCTGGTTGTAATTCATAGCCAGGTTCTGAACATGAACAATGCCCAGAAATAATTTCTTAAAGGCCTTTTTGTAGTAGTGATCATGATTACAACAGAGAAAAAAACAAATTCAGGCACATTGGTATTCAGACCCAAGCAAAAAGCATTGTTGTAGTCCTAAAAGT
Source organism: Buteo buteo (assembly GCF_964188355.1). NCBI lineage: Eukaryota > Metazoa > Chordata > Aves > Accipitriformes > Accipitridae > Buteo > Buteo buteo. The sequence goes on along the minus strand of NC_134172.1, from coordinate 24,712,920 downwards.
CATTGGCCTGATTTATGGCCTGAATTATTATATTCCTCCAGGGTTTCTGTGATGACACACTTGCTGCATGCTGTCTCTTTCACACAGTTCTTGGTCTTTCTCTTATTCTGTAAAAGTCAGCATTTATGCAAAAGAAAACTAAGGGAAGATTAGAAAGGCCAGAATGGTGCTAGGCCCAGCATACAAATCAACGCAGTCAAAATGCCGTATGTGTTGTCGCCAGTGGCACAGCTGTCCCTTCTGCTCTCCACCCCCACTCACAAAACATCTTTGTTTTCCCCCTGAATATCACGATGCTTCACAAAAAAGGACATGAGCATAGGTTTGAGCCTGGGGTTCAAAGCAGCAGGGCTTCAGTGTTGATTATAAGCCATTCTGATGTTTTCCACTGATTACCATTTGGGTTTCTCTCCTACACAACATCTGAAATGATTCCTCATGTTTCTGTTGTCCTCTCTCCTAATATAAGAGAAAAGGGCATTCCCTAATACTGAAAGGCAGATAAAGAACACTTTCCCCAGGCAAAGCACGATTAGCCTGCGGCCAACTTGTTTCACAATATTCCACTATGTCAACATCTTTCCTAGATGCCCCAAATGATTATGCATTCGTACTGATAAGGAAAATACCCAGACGTACCATAATGCCAAGAGCTTTGGTGGGAATGTGTCTCCTTGCTCTTCCTTCAAGGTACAAAACAGCTTCTCACTCCAGGAGATAAAAAAGAAACTTTCTGTACACTCAAAATATTAAATAACTGCCAACTTTGTACTTCCGTAACACATCTGGTACCCCCTGTTACTGGAGGCAAAATACTGAGCTAGATAGATCAATGTTTGAATAACAAGGTTGTTGTTTATCAATATCATAAAAGATGTCCATTGGTGACTAAGATGGAGCTGTACTCAACAGCAGACCACTCAGCCTTTTCATACATGCATGCCAGCTCTTATGGCAGTCATGAATAAGACAGACAAGTGCAATACCAGCAATTTTTGTCTCTTTTTTTCCCTGATTTTCATTCATTTCCCAGTGTTTCTGTCTAAGTCCCATTAACAATCAACAATTCAACAGTCTCACAGGCCGCCTTACTCAAAGCAAGAACTTATTTTAAACTTGCCTTACCTATTCCCTCACAAACCATCTACCAGAAACAGAAATTTTACAGCTTTAAAATTACATTAATACAAAGCTGGAGGCAAGAGTTAATGACAGTCATTTCTACCTTTCTCTAAGTAGTGACTGTACATGGAAGGACATAAAGCAATTTTGTTTCTAACAGTATGCATCCTTCATTACAAGATGAGGAATGAGGCAAGGTTCCTTTCTTTTCCAGGAAGATAGGCTTTTAAGGACTTAACATTACAAAGGAATCAAAGGGTAAAGTAACAGTACTACCATGCTTTACTTTACTATTTCACCCCAGGTTGCAGGCACATCAAATATGCAGCTGCATTGTCATGAGATGATTCAAAAAGAAATACAGAAGGTATTGAGGACCTTCAGCCATTGCTGTCACACAATATGTGGATCAGTGCCAGACTGACTCAATATGTGTGTCCAACTTCAGCGTTTCCCCTGTGAAAAGCCCCAGATGTTAACTCTTGGCTGCTTCTGAAATCTTGAGCATAAATATTCCTTTTTTTATAAATGAATAAGTTTTTCATTATGAGTCACTGAAAGTATTAAGGATATTTTTATTCTATTTTATTTACTTATTTATTGACAGGTTGAAATTGCAGACATCAACAAAAGCTACTCTACTACTGATTACATATGACAAATGAAGAGACATGTACTATGCTTAACAGCTTTTCTTCTTTAAGGCTTTGTAAAAAAATAAATGTTTATCTTGTTTTTAAGATCTGACTGGCAGTTCCAAAGCTGCAGTTTTCCTGATGAAAGAGTGAATTTCACAGAACTGGATAGCAACTCCCCCTACACCATGTTTTTAAATAATTTAAGCATTTAAATAAGCCATTGTTTAAGTCTGATCCTTTAAGTACATAGAAATTGTAGTCTACCCTGCGCAGTGGCCGAACTAAATGATCATTACTGGATGCAGTTGAAGAAGCAAGGAAGGGTGACAAATCACCACCATGGTAAGGAGAACAACTCCTTAAGCTGAAGACAGCGGCTTTCCAAGCCTTCTGCATAAGCAGCGCACAGTCTGATGTCTCCAAAGTACTTTGTCATGCATATCTTCTAAAACTGCAACTCACTTAAGACAGGCTTTGACAAAGAACTGAAGTAGAAATCACTGTGGCAGGCAGGCACTGACACTGTCGGAGATTACAGGGACATTTTAGACACTGTAAGAGTGTTTAGTGCCTAAATCCCACCTTTCTCAACCAGCTCTGAATCCTTTGCACTGTGAAGCTCAAGGATACCAAATAAATGAGTCCTATCTCATGCTGTGCCTTCCCCACAAGACTATCTCCAGGGAAGTTAACAACAGGATTAACTCATGATTTAAGAAGAATTACATATGAGTCATTTTATATCTTGCTCTACACATTTCATACTTGCCATCGCGAGAAGAGTCCCACCAAACTGGAACCTCTCTGGCTTCCTCTGCACACACTGCACAGCTGCAGAGGGGTGCTCCGTGTGTACACAGGAGATGTTCAACACCTCAGAGCCCATCAGACTTACTGTCCATCTGCGGACTGACTTCACACAATGTGGGCATGGAGTTTCAGACAGATCTACCTCATCATGCTGTTGATCTGCACTGAAGCTAGTTGCTCTTAACTGCCATACATGAGACAGCCCAACCAAAGCAAGCCGTCTGGCAAAAGCTTTAGTTTGTATTGAGTAAGACAGAAGTACTTTTCATGGTTTCCTTAGCTTTGTTCTTCTCAGCCTCAGTTCCTCTCAGTTTCTCAAGCTTGCAAGCAACTGTGGACACAGCTCATGGCTACAATTTGTAGGCTGAGAGAGAAATTTCCCGATAGCTCAAATCCTGGAGCTGACAAGCCTGCTCTGCAAATAAAAGAAGTGGCAGTTTTTCATCCTGAGCTTAAATTAGGTTTGAACATTCTGAAAAACCTCCTGTGAACCTGCAATACTGATAGGAAGTACACACATTTACTTCTTGTCTAACGTCTCTCAAGTTAACCTCCCCCTGTCCATCTAACTTCTTTCCATTTGGAGAAAAATTTGTGACATTCTGATTCAGACCCAGAAAAAAGGTTTAGGTACTTCATCCAAAGTTTGTCTCCAGCTCAAATGCTCAGCTAATTATGGAGGCATCTACGCTCCCTCGCTACAGCTTGAACAACAGGGTCCCAGGGTGCTCATGTGCCTGCTGCCAGCATGTGCCCCACAGCTACCATCACACAGATATCTGCCTTTCCCACTCCTCCCACCTGCTAGTCCTATGAAATGAACCCATCAGACTCTCAGAAAGCACCAGCCAACTCAGGTTTCATTTAAAAAAAACAAACAAACAAATATGAGTGGGTAACTTCCCCCTTGTGCCCACCAGGCAGGCTGGTGCTTACTGTCTTGCTCACCATTGATGTAGAAGTGCCAGATCCAAGTCCTTCCTCCTCCAACACCTTACAAGAAATCTTAGTATAAATGCAGACTTCCAGCAAGAATATCCTGATTGTTAGATTACGTTTTCATTTCTCCTGTTGGAATTTCTCCACTTGGTATACAACTATCCAATATCTTTTGGAGCAGAATTTTAATGTCTGCTGTCTGCACTTCTGGCATCTTCTTGTGGTACATCTCGGGTACGATACACCCACAAAACAGTTTCTGCAGAAAATGTGTCCCCCCAAACATTAAAATATATTTGATTGCCCTAATAGAATCTGTCAGAGGCCTTCTAATTCCTCAGTGCAGAAGAAAAAAAAAAAAAGCTTTGGCTTCTATTGACAAATTTATGAGCATATACAGCTTGATTTTTTAAAAAATTTTTCTTATTTTTAGGTTGAAGTATAGTCTCAAGTGAAAGGATCAACTTTTGCTACTACAGAGATCAATGAGAGCACCACCGTATCTTTTTCTTTTTCCTCTGGCTCTATGATTTCCAGAGAAAGCAACTTACTAAGCTCTTTCTGTCTTAACCTTAGGGTGAACTTTCTAAAAATATCAGAAAGGTATCACATTTCTTGTGTATTCTTCTGTATTCTGTTGAGAGTTTTTGTATTCAAGAAAGATGTTTTAAAATTTTTCACATCACTTATTTAGCTCCCTTTCCAGGGAACACACCTTCAAATAAAAGCAAGGATTTTATATGTTCTTAAACTAATAATGGGCATTTTATTTCCTGGTAGTATTAAAAATTGCATCTGTTCCAGCTTATTTACCAGTAAATTTAATTCATATATTCCCTTATGGAGGTTAGGTCACCTCAGCAAACATTAATTTTACCTCTTCACCTTCTACTGTTTGTGGATTTTCTTTCAGAAATAATATCTCAGCTGCTGGCATATATCCGTATCCAGCTTGAAATTAATAGCTACCCCATTTCCTTTCATGCTGGCAGTTCTTTAAGCTTTTGCTGCAATATTGACAATGATTCTTACGATGTATTTTCTGAGGTAATATTGTTGCTGCTATCCTCTGAGCAGCCTGTGCAGGAAAACCCTAGCAGAGCAAATCAACACAATTTAGTTCTTGCATGTTTGTTACAAATACTAGTCACTGCCTGGGGTTGAGTGGTTTGGTGGATGTGTTGAGTTTTTGTGGTGTCAACATTCGAACTGAGTCTACCTTCCTGTCCTAGATCTTTTTTATCATTTTGATTCTCTGTCATACATGTCGCAGCAAAACAGTCTTGAGACTCCATAAGGTTCAAACTGTAGTGGGTTACTTACTTTTCTGGGTAACTTGGTTTCAGTTTCTTCAGTTTTATATTTATTCAGACCTGGAGTTGGATCAAAATATACAAATCTTAACATTTATTAGTTGATTTACAGGCAAATGTTTGCAGAAAATGAACCCTTCTCAGCATCCAACACAAAGACATACTCTTGTAGCTCTTATTAATGGAAGCGTAGTAAATCTCCATCCTTGGAGGTATTTGGAAGTCAGTTGTATAGGTCCACCAGCAGCCTGATCTAACTTTAAGGGTGGCCCTGCATTGAGCAGGAGCTTGGACTAGATGGACTCCAGAGATCCCTTCCAACTTAATTATTCTAGGAATACATAGCATTAGCATCTTATCCTTACACTACTGATTTTATTATTGTAATTTGCTCTCCCTTGGGAAGTTTTGCTGCAGAATGAGTGGTGAATCTGCTGTTTATGAAATCACCAGACAAATAGGGATTACCTAACCTTCATAGCAAAAGCAGAGATTGTGTAATCTTCCCAGCAGTTTTTACAACTGCAGTTTGTAAATACCCTATTCTTCTTTTTTCCTGTCTACAGAAGGCCTGCTGTACTAATTGTGTGGTAGATTAGTGCTCTGAACATAATACCCTAAGCCCTACATGTTGCTTGCAATCCTTGCTCTTTAGGGGGTGAATCACTCAATAAAATCCAAGTGTGTAAAGAGAGGTACCTGTGTTGTTGAGTTTTTTCTTGTGAGACCTGTGCATTTCTCTGTAGCCACCCCTGGGTGCAGGAGCTCCCAGTCTGCACACTCCTGCTGCCCAGGGAGTCCTGCTCAGCCAAACCAGCCTGCACCTTTCCTTCAGCAGTGCTTTCCTCCCACCCCTTCCCACTGAGGCTTTCTGACTCTGCTTGCCGGTGTTTTGGGATGTTCACGGCTTTCCTAGCAGAAGACATTTCCAAAAGGGAGAGAAGTATGAGGACTTCTCTGAGTGACACAGGCCAAGGTGCAGCTGGTGACAATAGACCCACACATTGCTCGCTCATTGAAGGAAGAGACTACGGCAAAGTCTGCTTAGAAAACAATCACCAAATGCAACCACAGCAGCTGTCAGATACTGTCAGGTACCAATCCACCACAGCACCTAACACACTTCGCCACCATCTTCTAGCCCTTCTTCAGCATGATTTAATCCTCCTCCACATGGAGTTCAGGGTTCTGAATGTTTCTGCTGTAGATGGATAGACAGGCACTAGGAGCTTGCTACTGCCCGGGGGGTAGAGCAGACACTAAGTCTGAACTGACTGGAGCAGTATAAAACACAGACAGACTGCAGCCACCATTCCTACTCTCCCCTATCACCTGAATACATAAGGTTAGTAAATATGATTTTCTGGGGTGATGAGTTTGATCCCATCAACAGATTTCAGCCATTGGAAATGTAATTTGTTTAACTGCCTAGCTTTGGAAAGGGTGTTAGGCAAGGAAGAATGAATGCAGCAGAGAAAATCAAAGCAGAAGGAGGCACAGAAAGGGGAGCCACACAGCTGCAGAAAAGGCAATGTCGCTTCACATACGTATCAGGGAAAAGACAACAGAAGTGTGACCAAATTATTTTAGGAAAGTGTTTATGCAACCAGGAAATCACCTATGTGAAATATAAGACAAAGCCTGAAAAAGCAAAGCCATAAAAGTAGATAAAATTTTGCAAAATGTGGTGCTCCTAAGGCTTGGTAAGTAAAAATCTCCTACTGAAACTGATTTAAAATAAGGAGCTAACTTTGAACTGTGGTTGAAGCCAGAAAGGCAAAACCCAAGGTGCTGATACTGCTCAGGGTGGACCATTTCCTACAGCCAGTTGGCATAGGCAAGGGGATGTAGAACTACTTAAATATCGATCAAAATTTAATCCATGAGGCATCATAACTCTACATCTTTATGGTTTTAAAGTTTTTGGATCACAACAAATCATAATATTCATGAATTTTATTGTATTTGAAGACCTTTATTCAATCTTTATTCATCTACTGGAGCTCACTGCACAGTAAATAAACTAACTAGAGAAAGAAAATCAGATCTATTTTTGTAGGTGACTTAGGTGAGCATACAGATCCTATGATTAGCAAAAAGAAAATAGCCAAAATAAGCAGTTCACGAGAAGCTTATGGACTGAAACACTCTGTTCAGACCACCTGGTAAATAACTGGCTAGAAATAACAGAGTAGCTGGAGAAATCAAGGTTGGTTTGAGAAGGACCTGTAAACAAATACAGGGCTAAATTTGCAGTGATCTGATCAACTTCACAACCTTGATGCATCCTACAATCCTAGCAAAGATGACTGTACAATATTTCTAGGTGACAGTTACCAGATATGACCAAACCATTTTATTTCTTGTGATCTACAATGGTGAAGTGACACACAATAATTAGTTACTTCAGGATTTATCACAAGCTTGTGATTCCGTCTTTGCAAGGAATCAAATGTTACATCAGACATTACAGAACCATGCTGTAAATCTTTTGCAAAACCAGAGCACATTTTCAGTATGTTAAGCAAGATCTGAAGCTATGTTTTTTGAAACTTTTAAAATGGCACATCAGCTTCTTCCTTTTCTTTGCTATTCCCAGTGGTGCACATAAAGACAAGTTTTAACTTTGATATATTTTACACAGGACTGTGCAAGTCAGTATATTTGTCAAGGTGAGTTGATGAGTACAATGCTTGCATGATATACACTAGCTGACAAACTCTTTTTATGCTGCCTTTTTATGTCTAGTTGTTTTGTATGTTGTTGTTTTTTTTTTTTTTTACATGCAGCTGTATGCAATTGCCAAATTGCTTAAATATGTAGTTACTTATTTTGTGGCCAGTTAAGGATAAGCAGTACTTTGGGCCGCAGGATAGTCGAGCTAAATTGTCTTACTCAAACCACCCACTGAAAATGTAACAGTTGAACCTATTGCTAATTCTACTTTTTTTCCCTCTGTTTCAGGTTCCTTTGCATCCTACTCTCACCACATACTTCAGGTTTGACTTTGCTTCCGAAGTATAAGGGAAACCTAGTTTTAAGGGGCGTGGGAGGAGGGAGTAGCACAAGAATTGTAGAAATATGTTATGTAAAATCCCAAGGGATTACTTCAATCACAAGTAATTTCTTCAATCATTTTAATCAAGCAACAAGAATTCACATTGTGATAACTCTCCACATTTTTTAATAATTGTTCCCTCCTGAACTGATGTTAGTCCATATATTAGTTCTCTTTTAGGAAAGAACCTTGTAACCTCTTACTTCTCCTTGGAAAACAGTGTGAAATATGTCAATTCTTGTCGACGAGTCTTTTCAGTAAACATAAAACCAACGATGTCACAGTGTGCGTGTACTCACTGCAGGAAATTCCAGCCTCTCTGAGAACCAAAGGTCCAGCTAGATCCAGCAAAATGTCCAATGTCCTAGCATGAAACTTCTTCTCCAATCCAAAATTCATGAGAGCCTCAGGTTTCTCTTCACTTGCACTTGCTCTTACTAGCTTTCACTCCAAGTGATGTTCTATATTTTGCAGCTCTGCAATCTCCAGTACATTGTTTGAAGTCCTTTACTATCCTGCCATCCATGGGCTTGCTGACATAGAGAATCGTGTAATTAACAGGCAAGGACAGAATTTTAAAAACATGAAACTTTAAGGTCTACTATACTGTGACAAAGATGCAGTTTTGTCCAAACTAATTATCACTGACACTGAGTGTGCTACACAGTAGCAAATTGCAAGCTGTTTTGTTTGTGTTAATTGCTCTGTTGGCATTATTTATCTGTCCTGCATTAATTTAAGCAAGAACAGTTTTTGTTCTTTGGATTTCGATGAAGACTGTATTAAATATAGCTACTTTCATTTCCTTTGCTACTTTTCCTTGATGTTGCAAAAAGACCAATTTGAAAAGAAAGAAGAACACAGTGAATTTTGGCTCAGTGGGAGAGGTACTCACAGTTGGATCCCTTCTTTTTATATTTCTCATAAATGCACAAGTATGTTGCCTCCTGCATTTTCCTAATGACAGAAATTTAAAGTCCTAGACAACAATCAACACTACAGGGGCAAAAGTAGTGCAGTTTTATTACCACAGAAATAAAATCAAAAGCTGGATCTGAAGCTGTACATTTTTCAACTTTTCCTAAATTTCAGTTTTTACCACTTTTGCTTATCATTCATCAAAAAAACCCAGAGTTCTCAAGTTATTACTGAGTATATCAGATCATTTTTTAATTAAGCATGAATAATAAATAGTGAGAGTGGCACTTTTCTTAGTGAATACAGTATCCGTATGAGTAGCATGTTGACAGAGGACACTGAACCCCAGGTAGGTTAAATAATTTCCTCAACCCCCCACATGGAATAAGTGGCAAAAAAAGGACACGGATGACATTAGCAGACTGTTCTGCAGATCAGGAGTCAATTTGGAGAAAAATTGTGAGGACTAGAGAAATCTGCACAGACAGAATGCAAACACACTTTAGAACTCCCACCAGCTGCAGTAAATTTTCTGACATTTTATGAGATGACATTGTTGAGCGTCCAGTTAACGCCTTGACCTCCAGTAGGGCAAAATTAAGACAACACATAAAATCCACATCCAAATTAACAAGCCCCCCGTCTGTTCAGCCATTTCTAGTTGAAGGAGAGGAAGAGACAGCACTAAGATTATGATTTTGGAGCAGGTTTGTTTGAAAGATCAGGACAGGGTGGTGTTGTCCAAATGGGATGAAATAGCTGCCTTAGGGATTTAGTGAGAAAACTAGTGAAGAAAAAAAATCATGTGTCCCTTTTGTTTCTCTTTTTTAATGAAAATAAGTAATGTGAGAGGAAAATTTGAGGAAGAGTTTTATGTTTGCCATATTAAAGATCTTCATAGTAAACACGGATAAGGGTATAGGATTTGTTTAAGGAATTAAGAAGGTGGTGGATGCACCCAAAGCAACATTCTCAATCTCCACTTGATTTAAACATTGCTACAAGAATCACTAATGCACTGCAGAGATAACAGATGTCCCTCAACTAAAGAAAATTACAGGGAGATCATCACAGAAATACAGCCTCAGCACAGAGAGATATCATTATTTTCAGACTCTAGCAACCTCTGCTCAAAAGAAATATAGACAGAATCAGACCTAATTTACACTAGTGAAAACCCATGTTGAAGCCAACAATGTATTTTAACTAATTATTCTGAATCAGGGTTAGAATCCATTCCAGAGCCTATAATTTTTCCTCATGCCTGAAAAAATGTAGTGTAATGGAATTAGGTATCACAAGACTGGGACCTTATAATTCTCTGAGAGACAGGATAATGAAGAAATGTCTGTAAGAAAAGAAATTACCAACTTCTAGTCTGGACTGTGATCGGCAGCTGGATGGCCATCACTACCCCTGCACTCTGTCTGATGCACAGAGTATCTCTGTTGGAAGGTGTACAAATCCATGCATTCAGAAGACAGTAGTAGTTGCAAACCTTTCTTATTAAGTATGAAAGATATCAAAACATTTGAGACCTTGAAAGACCAAGATTTTTTAAAAATAAATCAGGGAAAAATATGTACAGAAATGCTGTTTAGGTATCAGTTTGCAGTTATTCTAGAAAGACAAACCAACATTCACATTCTCAGATAAGTAAAGGGAATCCCATTATATTCCCTCATAAATGAGGGGGAAGGAAATAACAGAGTTACATTCTTCCTGCACACATTTTTCTGCCCTCCCTAATATTAGTGCTGAATCTGCTTAGAGTACCACGCAGACCAATATATTACTATTGACAACATGTTAAGGTTTGACTTCCTGAACAAGAAAATCACTACTTCAATCTACGTTATTCATAGTGAGAAACACTGTATTGTTATTGCTTTGGCTGCTTTTGTAATTTTTTACATTCCCAGCAGAAGCAAAACAGGATGTATTAGTTAGGCAGTATGAATGATTCACCATTTCTTAGGTATTGTTACAAAACCTGAGTTTTGACATCCTTTACTGGAGAGTTTTGTTGTTATTCTTCATGGTTTTAGAGCTTCAGAGATTTTGTTGTATTAAAATACAGGAAACACATTAGTACTTTTTGAAATTCACATTGCTGCATATGCAGATTTTTTAAAGAACTGTTAATAATATAAGAGAGACATGCAACAGATTCTGATAATCTTACAATAGTCTTATAATCATATCTTTTGCTCAGTCCAGGCTCAGGGACCTAAAGTGCTTTCGAATTGCAACAAACTCTTTATTCACACCCACACACACCTTCATACAGAGCTCTATAGAAATCTCTACAGCCATTGCAGCTGAGAGGAGCAGCTTTTCACAACTCACAGCAGCACTACACGGTAGTTATAAGCACCAAACACTGAAGAATACATTCAGCGAAGACACGGGGTGATTTAGGGACACAAAATATAAAGTAAGATCTTAGAAGCTAAACTGAAAGCAATACCTGCAGTTAAAGTCTTTTATCAGGCTCAGGATTTGGTTGCTATAATTGTAGTTTAGCCATTGAGTTGGAGGCTTTCTGTCCCAGACACCTGTCTTGAGTTAAAGTTTCAGATCAATTCTTTTTCACTGTTCCCAAAACAAGGGCATTGACAGTGGGGTGAGTGCAATTGGCTTCAGGTGGTCTGAGAAGTCACCACTCCAACAGGTTTCAGTTACCACTGCAGCAGCCAAAGAGTTCTCACACCGTCAGCTGCTGCTGGGAAGGCTCACACAGGCACGATGAGGCAATACAACCTTCAGCTCCACAGACCTGACCACAAGAGTATTTCCACCAGTGCCGTGAGCGTAAGGAAAAAATATAATGCTTGGGCCATACATTATTCTCAGCTGGTTTATTGTTAATGTCCCTAAGCTCTGAATGAAGTGTTAGAAGGTTAGCATGAGCAGTCCACTGAGGTGTTAGAAATGTCAATGCTCCCATGAGAACTCAAAGCTTAACCAAAACTACAGGGCTTTAGGGTAAATCTTATTTGCCATAAAATTATGAAGACCCTGGGTAAAGAGTGGAGACACCCTCAGGAGGGATCCATCTGGGGAAGGAAGCATCAAGGACTCAGGGTGTTGAGTTACGGGCTGCTCTCTGTGGTCCCTGAGACTCCTTTCATGCACTTCAGAGAAGAGGAAACCAAGACCACAGGGCACAAAAAAAATCTATATGGGAGTAGGGTAGAACAGGGAAAGTAGCTGGGGGTGGGTGGGGGAAAGGCAATTTATTAACATAGTGGAAGACATGGCTGGGTTTTGAGGTAGAGCAAACAAAATAGAGAAGGTCTGGAGCTAAGGGGTCTGTTGGCCAGGTGGGATGGCAGGGGGTGGGTTGGAGGCAGGGTGGTGATGGGGGCCAGGGCAGGAGTCTGCAGAGTGATGGGAGGAGGGGGCAGATCAGGACATGCAGCACACTACACTCCTCCGAAAGCCTGAACCACAGACAGTTGTTCTGAATTTCTTCATTCCTCTTCTGTACTGTTTTTTCCCAGCCAGGCTGGAAAAAACAGAAAGTCTGTCATACCGCACCATATGGGCCTATCCTGAGGGCCAGTCATCTGAAATCCGTCGCGTAAGTGTGAGTTGAGAGAGTGACTGGGAGCTGCGTCGGATGGTTCTGCCTTGTGAGGGTCTGCTACCACCGAGGCACTCAGAATATTAATGGATTTTACAATGGCTAGAGGACAAATGAGGATGCATTTACATTGGCAGACCTTAGGAATAAGTCCATACAGTATTGTACGTCTGAATTTCTCTGTCTTCAGGTTGGTGGGGGGTTTTGTTTTAGTTAGTTAGGTTGGTTAGGCATTAAAAACCTAACATGATGGGAAAGAAAGCAAAAAAAAAAAAAGAAATATTCAATAGTTATCTGTACCTGGAAGGAACAAGGGCTCCTGAGGGAGAAAGGAGCATGTAGTTCAAGGCAGTAACATGCTGCATAAATCCAAAGCAGCTGAATTTATTTTGCAAAGAAAACCTTCAATCTAGCATTTCCCAAATTTCTCAAGTTTGACTTGTGATTTAGTATTTCCTTACTGTGTAATGGAATAAGGGAATTGTGCAAACTGTGGTGCACAGGCCATTGGGGTCGTCTCATCACCTCTCTTACCAAAGTAGCCTGAGATATTTAACTACTGTGGGGTGAAGTCATAAGCTCATTTTTAGAGTCAGTGCACCACAGTTTTAAGCACCACTGGGAAACGCTTCCCTTCTTCTGCAAAGTCATCCCAGGGTGCAAGGAGCCGTTGCTCCTGAGACACAGGAACTGAGTGGTCTGCAAAAACAGGCATCTCATCTCCAGCCTGGCAGGGCTGGTTTAAAAAATGCCAATCTAAATGCTGGAGCAGACATAGAGTGGCTGCTGCAAAACATGACAGGACCCAAAGAGGCTGTCTAGTGTCACAGGAGACAGCAAAGCAGAAAGCTGTTTTTGGAACTACTCCTTCTTGTGCAGCCAATAAGTACTTTTCATACCTTCAACTGCTTTCATAAGCAATTTCTCACCAGCAAGGGGTTTGATCTGTCAAATAATATACTATGTCTACCTATCTAAGTCCCATTTTTGTTGTTTTTCAGAGCAAAGAACTGCAGGGAATCTCCCGAGTAGTGTAAATTCTTATTTCATTATGGAACTCATTTAATTGATTGTTGAAAAGAGAAGACTACTTGGGGTTTAGCATTTGGGGCATTCTTTGACATCTATGAACTGAAGAGCTCAGAGAAGGCACCAGCCAGAAAATAACTCAATACAAACCCCAGGGGTTTTTTTTTTCTCTTGAAAATTATCATTTGGACTTCTTCCATGCCCACAAGCAAAATTTAGGAATGCAGTCAAACACATGTGCACAGCTCCCATTGAAGTTGCTAAGAGTTTCATATGCTTAGTGAAGGGTAAATAATTTTCTGTGAGCCTCTGAATATTTTATTTGCAGATGTGCTAGAATCTATATGACCAGTATGTGCAGACATTATCGCATTTTATTTCCCTTCAAATGTAACTAGATTTAGAGAATGAAAATGGTGACAGAAGTTCAGCCACAGCAGCCTTATTTTGCATTTTTGCAACCCGAACATGGCTGCTACAAAAACTGAATCATGAACTGATGCATTCATAAATTGTGAGTTATCCCCTCTTAGTATTTGAAAAATGAATAAGTTAGTAATATTTGAAAATGTGGCTACTGTACATGTCCAGTAATTTTCTTTTGGCTTTTTGAATCCATACTCCAGTATTAGCATGATGACCACTCCAGGCATGCTAGGAGTCAGTATCATCCAATATGGGTGCTGGGTGTTGGTCTTTGGAGCATGTTCTTACCATGACAATGGTTTAATGATTGCTTAATATATATTAAAAAAAATGTCTTGAACATTTTGTAGTATCATCATGCCATCTAGAGGTGGGATATCACTGAGGCTCCCACTTTGCACCAGAGAAAAGCAACATATTTAGAGGTATAGTGGGATGAAGGTCTTTGAAGATAGACTTTCACCAGCATGGAGATAGTGCCCTATGGCATGGGCCCCATGCTGGGGAGTGTATCTGGTGATTCAGATCCCATATGGGGGTAGCATTGGGAAGTAACCCTCCTAGAAAGTAGACCTTTGGAGGTTCTGCTTCTGCATAACTTCTGACCCCAACCCAATAATACTGACTTCTTTCTCACACTTCATTTCCCATACAAAGCCACTCAGCTGATCAGAAATCAGGCTGCCCAGCTATATCTGGTTGGGAACAAGGGCCACCAGCCCTGAGCTGCACATACAGCCCATATAGGGTCAAGGAGAGGAAAGGGAAGACTGTTCTGGGAGCCTCAGTGCCAAGACACATGACAAAAGAACGGCAAATATGCTTGCAGTTATGGAGAAATTCTATAATTTCAGTGAACTAACTCACACCTCATCAGCTACAACCCGCACTACAGAGAGAAGCCAGGAGGGATGGAAAACTCAGCAACATGAAATATGCATTTTTCAAGGAACTGTCTACCTGGGACATGGAGTGTGGACCTTCTACATCCAAATAGTCCACCTCACCAGCTGCAGAAGTACTGCAGGCCTACTCCCTACAGTTTTGTGACTGGTACTGAGAAATGTATGAACTCTGCATGACCTCACTTGCAGGGCTCATATCTCCCTGTACTCACCTTTGCTCTCCCCTGCACAGACCTTCATCCCAGTTAGTGCCTAAGCTGACGGCAGAGACACTAACTGGGTCCTTCTCCATTACCTGGCTTCTTCCTTTTATTAAACACATGGAAACTTAATATTTGAGGCTGCTTTATTAGATTTGGTTGCAATTAGGCCATGGGTTCCAGCATTATTAATAAAGGACAGGAAATGCTATTGCAGGATATTCATTATGAAATGTTAGGCATTAAAAAACCCATCGCTCATTCACAAAACAAAAATAAGCACTGGACAATCTGTTGCTTCTCTGCCCAGCTCCACTAGAAACTGTGCTGCATCTGGCACTCCTTTTTCACCTGCCTATGAAGTCCTACAGAAGCACAAACACTGTAAGCGTCAATGCTGCTTGAAGCAGTAAAATGAGTCAGGTCCATTTCAAAAAAGGAAAAATTAAAAGAAACAGCCAGGCTTGCATTCACCACATGCTCCCCATCTGCCTTGGCCCCGTGATTTCCCAATACTTTTCCTACTTCCCTGAAGTAACAGGTCCCTGAATGGGAATCAAGTATTTCTCACAGAATTAAAGGACCGCAGTATAATTTAGACCCCAGCAGGTCTCTGGTCCAACCTCCTGCTCAAGCAAGGATAAGGGCAAGATCAGAACAGCTTTCTCAGGACATTGTCTAGTCAGGTCTTGAAAACCTGCAAGGGCAGAGACAGCACAACCTCTATGATCGAACTGTCCCACAGCTCGACTGTGTCCATGGGGAACAAGTTTCTCCTTGTATCCAGTCTGGATCACCGTCATTCAACTTACACTCTTTGTCTCTCACCCTCCCACCATGCACCTCTGTGACGAGGCTGGCTCTGTGTTTTTATAACCTCCTTGTCGGTAGTGGGGTGCTTTGATCCATCTTGAAGTCATCTTGTCTCCAGGCTGGACAAGTGCCTGTCCTTCAGCCTCTCCCCACAGGACAAGTGCTCCAGCCCTGACCACTCTGGGGACCCTCTGTTGAACATGTTCCTATTCACTGACAACTTTCTTCTATTGAGGCCCCAAAACTGGTTGTAGTAATCCAGATTTGGTCTAACGAGTTTAGCTCATTAGCAAACCTCAGCATTTGCTACAAATTTATTACATTTTTTAGCACTTTTTACAGTATTTACTTTTATTATCTCATGATTTCTGTTTAACTGAATAGCAAGAGATACATGTGTTTCACACAGGTGTGGAAACTCTCTTCTTAATAAAGTGAGCAAAAATAAGGAAGAAAGGAAAGAACTACTGACAAGGAGGCTGCTGTTGGAAACTGGCAAGAGAGCCATGATTATGTTTAGTTATGATTTTCAACTTCTTTTACCTTCAGGTGATTCTTGTCCTGTTTTTAAGGATACAAGAACAGTAAATTAAATAAGGGTATTGCATAGCAAAACTACTGAGAAAACAAGAAATATCTTTTCCCCATAGCAAAAATCTAATGCTTGGTTTACTTTATGCCTCCTATTACATATAAAACCTATGGCTGAATTTGCTTTACTGTCTACTGTTATATTCCTACATCTAAGAGTACAGAACAAGCACATGTCAGCATTGAAAAATAAAATGGAAAAGAAAGTCTCAGCTTAGCGCCCTTGCAAAATAGCATCAAAGGCATTCTGGAAACAATGCTCATCACTAGAAATATATGTCAGAAGTAGTAATTAGTACTGTAATTACCCTACAGGCTTGGCATCTGTCTTAGATAAGCATTTAAGCCTCAAGAAAACAGGTCAGCATGACTTCAGTTGACACTTACAAATACATGAGATTGGAAGAGCCAACCAAAATTCAGAAAAATACCATGCTAACTACATCTGCTTTCACTTGGACAGCACTACATGGGATACGGATGTTTTCACCAAGCTCCCAACACCATCTGTGTAGGTTATCCAACAATTTCTCCAATGTAAAATTCATAAGCTGTTTTGGAAGTAGGAGTTACTCCATTGCCAGCCATGTCTCTTAACAAAAACAGTTGTTTCCCCTGTGCTTTGTGCTGCATTCAGTGTTCTTGGAGCACTAAGCACTCACCTCCACTAAGGTGGGAACCGGGCTGGTTGCGTGGCCACTATGGGCCCCACTGACAGGGGATCTCTGCCCATGCCACGGTAGACATCAGACAGACTTGCTGTGGCAGCTGAAAACTGAACCGCTGAAGCTACTATCTGCAGCTGTGACTCAACCTCTTTGGGATACATTGGTCTCTCCCAGCAAACAAGTGTGTTAATGGGAATCAATGACCGTAGCATCATAGTTTGCAGCCTAGCATAGTAGGGGTGGATGGACTCTGATTTGGGTTTACCTGGAACTTGGAGATCAGTCATTCCTGTGGTGGTGGGAAGACATCTGTCAGCAGGGCAGAACGACCGTGGCCTCAGCTGTCCTTCCTCATGCCGCATTCATCACAGTCTTAGGAGGTGGGGTAGTTTTTGCCTTAGCATCCATATCCCATTTTGGTTTTCCTCTACAGGTATATGCGCTTGTGTCCCTGAGCCAGCACCCAGTTAGTTTCAGCTAGTGAAGAAATTTAAAAACTCCCTTTGCCTTTTTCTTTCTCTTTAGGAAAAGAATTAGATAAAAACAGCACCATATCTCATGCCAGAACGGATCTGCTTTCTTCCAGTCTCTCAAATTCCCAGCCTCTTAGAAGTGCAAAACCAGACAGAGGAATAATAGCAATAATAATTTTATTTCTATTCATATAACTAAATATACCATTCTTATTCATAAATGTTTTTAAACACCTTGGAAATCTGCTGTAAAATATTGTAGGTTGAGGCTATCTGCTTTAAAAAGAAAAGTTCAGGCTTTAATCTGTATATATTTATTTCAGAGCGATTAATTTACTCCCTTTCAAGATTACCTGATGCTCAGCCCCCAATATGGAGGTGAAATTTTCCAAAAACTAGGCACAAGACTGCTGGGTTTGTTTTGTTTCCTGAAAATCAGCTGCTTCTTTTGAGGAACACTGAGAAGTCACAAGTGCTGAGATCTCAAAATTGTCAGTAAAATTTGAGAAGGTTCTGAGATATTTATTTTGAGAGAGAGATATTTTTTTAAAAATGAGATATGATTCATATGCATATGAATCATGTTATATTTATTAGATAAAAGATACATTTATTAGATTGTGAATGCATACTTCTAAGATAATTCGTAGTCCTTTTGGTTCATAACAATGGAAGCTCATTTAATTTCAGTTTTTACAGGATAGGCAGTTACAGTGTTTGGTTTCCTATTTCATGAGCTAATGCTAAGCTTCCCAGCAAGTGCCTGCCTTGTGAGTTAATCTTGCACTCATTATCTACACCAGCAAAAATACACCCTTGTGACTGAAAGAAATGGCACCTTAACAGAAAATAGAAAAGAAAAGCATCTGCCCACTGTGATGAGAGAAAACAACATGATAACGATATTCCTTGAGGACCTGTTTGAACTGATACATAATGACAACCACCATCAAAACAAAGATAATGTCATAGAGCTCAATAAAACAGGAATAGTGAGAGGGTGTAATAATATTTGCAGTAATAAAACTGTGTTTCTGACAAAAGCCTAAATAAAGAACGTACTAATACAATCAAGGAAAGAATTAGCAGGACTGGATTTCCTTCTAAGCAATCCCCCGCTTTTTTGCTATAATGATGAGCAATCAGTTGAAGGAAAAACCAATTACAGTAGCCCTTACATGGTGCAGCAAAGATTTATAAAGGATAATTTGCTTTCACAGAGCAAGGAAGCTAATGAGAAACCCAGAGTGTTTCCACATGCACCACCAAACTCTCTTTCCAGCCAATGTGCTAATCTTTCTTTTATTCTTTGTGATTCATCTCCCCGTGCATGTCATTCACATTAATCATCACTCAAACAGACTTGTAAGTGCAGAGGTCCAAGAGAAACACAGCCCAGAGACTCCCAGGTCTGTGACCCCTACTCCCTGCTGCTTGTCCAGACCTGACCTGCCATCCTGCACAGGAGGGCACTGTTGTACAGTGCTGATTAAAGGCAGGCTCTTCTATTTCTCACAAAGCCCCCCAAAAAAGGCAGTAATGAGGCCCTCAGTACCTATGTACTTTTGCTGAAGTGACTTCGGTGAATCTTTACCCTGCACCACTGGCACCCTATGATATTGCTGCTGGGTGTGAAAACGTCCCCAGAACAAGGGCAGGACAGCGGCAGCATCAAGTGGTGCTCAGTCCCTCCCTGGCTGCCCTCGCCTCACCTCAGCTTACCACACTCACAAAGTTCACCTGCACTTACAAAGGTGAACTGAGACCTACGTGCTCATCAAAACGTCATCTGTTGAGACGTGAGAGTTTTTCTTTGACTCATTTGATTTTCTGCATACTGCCCTTCTCCTCCTCAGCCTTTATCACGAGCTCCATCCTCCAGCTCTGCTGGCAAAAGGAGGGTCGATAGCTTGTGTAAAGTTAGCCGCCAGGAGCTCTCTCACCAGCTCTCAGAACGGAATCAATATAAATACAGTGTTTGGCTTCTCCGTTTATTGCTGATACGGCAGAATATTAAAGTCCAACTTTTATTCATTGAAAGCTCTATTCTAAACTTGCTTTTGTACTGTCTGTTGCTATGCATACAAGAAATATAAATTATCAGCACAAGTAGAGTAGCCCCTGAAAACATGTTGCACTCAACTGAACTATTGCATTTTTCTGGAAACACACCTTTTACTTCTTTTTCCTTCTTATCTACATTGTAATCCTTTAATCTTTGCCAGCACAATGTTTTCTATAAGAGTTATATCCATAAAAATTACAAAACCTCTTCACAGAGAGTGACATGAGTCAAACAGTAATACCAGAGAATGCAAAGTAATGCAAGAGCTCAAAATATCTTGCCACATTTTCATGCCAGTAGCAGCCAAACTCATAAATTGTTACCCCTGTAATGTGTGAGGTCTATCACTTTCTGCAACTCTGACCCATGACTGAGACCCAGAAAGAAGGAACAACTTTGTGTGTTATGTGAGTTAAATGTGAGGTCTGTGTATTTGCATACAAAGTCAAAAGACAGAACTTTCTAGAAAGATCCCCCTTATCTCTATATTTGGCTGAGTTTTCGAAAGACCCTTTCCAGTTGCCTATCCTGCCTTGCAAACCTGCCCATACCTGTCTCCCTGGGAAGTGCAGAGTGCTGCCTCTTGTAAAACAAGCTCTTCTATGAGCAGCACACAAGGGGCACCGAGCTTCAGATGTGTCCCGTATTCCCTGCAGTCACCAGCTAGCCACCTAACTGTCACTTCGGGCTTTCCCTTTCACACCAGTCCATACTGGTGTGACTTCTTCCCCTTCTGGTCTTCAAGCATCAGCCTGAGCTCTGACCAGCAGTACAGTAACATCTGAGGTTTTTATTTTCTCCACAATGGTTTATGGTCTTTCCCTTAAAAGTCCTGCATCCATACAGTAGTGATTTTTACCTTTTTTTTCCTTTTTTTTTCTTTTTTTTTTCCACATAGATGGAAGTGCAGGAAGAAGGCAAAGCCCTTCCTATCTGTAAGCTTAAGGCCAGAGTTTGAATCTTTTAAGAATTTAGCATATTTCAATTACAATTTTACACCCTGGTCTGTGCCGATGTTCCTCCCAGCCTGACAGTCAAAAGCACAAAAGGGTAAGCATTTCAAAATGAATGTGTCAATTTGTTTTCTCCCCAGGAACCTAGAGGTAGACTACCAACAGTCAGGCCAAGGCATGGCCATCAGTAATGATCGTGCACTATTTCCTGCTAGCAAAACCATAGTAGCCACTTTTAAACTACCAGAGGTCCCAGATTGATAGCTGCACATTATACTGACAGAAATGGGTCTCAGCCACCCAGTCAAGATACATCACTCAGTGTACTTTCTGGTGCATATGCAATTAGTAGAGAGTGAACAGGTAGCAGGGCTGGACTGTAAAGGTCCTGGGAGCTGTATCGTGACGTACAGGACTCCATAAACACGGGGTCTGATACATGTGCCCTGGGCACGCTTGGATTTACCAGGTAGGTGTGGTCAGAAGAATGCCCACCTTCCGTCAGACCTGTACTGCCTGCCTGGCGCACACTAGTGCACGCCAGCCTGAGTCTGTGCTTACCCCAACCTCTCCTCCAGGCTGGACCACACCTGCTCCGGTGGCAGTCACATCCTCAGGGCCAACTGCTCGGGGCCTGCTCTAAAATAAAATCTGAGAAGGACGCCTGGGTTGCCTCCTGTCAAGCCTCCTGGGCTTTGGTACTTGTTGTAGGAATGTGCCTTCTCCACCAGGATGTATGCCATCCTATGTGGTGACAATGACCAGCTCTCCTCTTGAAGTTGGTCACTGTAGGAAAAAAATAAAAAGCAGGTGCTCTGTCAGTGGCTCACTGCCCTGTGGGTAGAGAAGGCATGGGGATTTGTCTATAGAAGGAAGCCCAGGCAGGACTGACATTTTACTGACCATATCCATCAGCTCCGGGCCCCACAGCAACCCCTCTGTCTTCAGCAGCTTCGTGCAGGTCCTCCCTGGGGCTCCTGACTTTTTAAGGGCTAATTTCCCAACATTTATCCAGTATGAACCTTACACAAAGAACTACTGTGCAGTCAGGAAAGAGGCAGTGCTTAAAGTGGAAGGATGAAATTCCTACCGTTTTGTGTGCTACACTGCTGAACAAGAGATATCACACGAGCAGGTGAATTGGCTGTTTTTTCCTTTGATATCACATAAATAAAATGAACAAGTAGATTCTTTGCTCATTCCAAAGACATCTTTTATTTCAGATTTACTACAGTGCCACTGCACAGACAAATTTTGTTATGATGTTCTCCAGCACAAGGTTGAATAATTGAATTGTCAGCCAAGAAACTAGTTGAGATCTTTAAAAAATATTTATAACTGTCAAGCACAAAAGCATTGTAGTGTTTTCGGTACATATTTGTTCCCTCTTTAAGGCTTTCAGATCATTCAAATGGAGTCAGTCATTATTATTTTAAAGGATGTTTCTAATACGTTTTTATATTATCTCTACAGAAATTGAACATTCATCAGTCCAGGCAAGGTTGTCATGGGTAGCAACAGCTGTTGGAACCACAGATATTTATGTATTATGTATTGCTATCAATCACAGCAGAGGTATCAGCATTTTTCTTCTGAAAAGAAAACAGGTACACACATGTCCTTTATTATTCTCTTCTCTTTTGATGCATCTCCCCACATACAGGAAGTGCTACTTTTATACCTTAACAACGGGTAGTATTAAATATCAGAAACCACTCTGGCCTGTCTAGGCCAGAAGTTAGAGCCAAATTTCGCGGACATCAGAAAATAAGGTACTGTAGCAGCTTCCTTAAATGGAGAACTGCAGACAGAACTCCAAAGCCAGGTGGAGATGGAGATTGAAAAGTTTACAAAGGGATTTGGTAAAGTACCGCTGACTGCAACGGCACACAGCAGGACGCAAAGATGCAGGAGACCTTCTCCAGTTGTATACTTATTATATGTATTGCTAAATATCCTGTTGCAATAGCACCTTGGTGCTACCTTCATCCTCCAGGTTGTGCCTCCCCTGCACAGTGCTCCCCGGCGGAGAAAGGCTGACGGTGTGGACGTGCCACCTGGCGTGCAGACCTCGGGTGGAACCAAAGGCACCCTGTGCCTCTAGAGCAGCCCTGGTGCTGCCGGGCCTGTGCGCACCCCACGTCCCTGTGCCCAGTCACGGCAGCGGCAGAGCCGGCAGTGGGGCCACCTGCCTGCCCCTCGCTCCCTGGGCAGCCCTGCTGGCCGCAAACCGCTCTTGGGAGCAGCTCGGTGCTCTCTGCAAACAGCCTTAATTAGTAACATCAGCGCTGATAATCAATAATGACAGCTCAAGCAATACCCAGCTATAACGGTGCCATAAACGGAAATCAAACGCTTTCATATAAGGTCAATTAAGCTGTAGGTAATAAGAGTCTCTTAAGCCATTAGAGTGGCTTTTTAAATAGATTACTGTAACTGGAAATAGTCTCTATTTGATGTGGGCTTTGTCTTCTGACACGGGGTATTTTCAAATCTTTGCACTCCTTGCAAAAGCACTGCCAAACCTGCTTACCATCAATACCAGCCGTGCCACCGAAGCCTGTAGTAAACAGAAGGCTTAATAGCAGCATCAAGCACAGCAGGCTGCGGGACTGGGCAAACAGGAGAATGAACAGCAGCCTTCAAGCAAAGTTTCAGGAGGGATAATGGAATAGCATAAGCAAATAGGGAAACCATCTACATTTTAAAACCGAGTGAACAATTGGCCATCCTCCTAAAATAAATATCTAGTCTTTTTTCCTAATGAATTAGTCATGAGGCTTTCTATTGAATTTTTTCATGCCAAATCTCTGGGTTACACCTGAACATATTATACAACGAAATCTTTTCTATATTGATCACATCTTTTTTCTAAAAGAGCCGGTTTTATTGCTCTTGAGTAGATAAGAGATGTGGTTTCACTCCCAGACAGTGAAACTAGAATATCAGCATAATCTTTCTTAATGCTTTCTTTGCTGCTTTAGCTGTGTAATCGTTTCCAAAAATATCTGTGTGACTAGGGATCCAAGTGAGCTCAACAACAGCTCCAATCGATTTCAATTGTTCACACAGCTGTATGACTTAAGAATATATCCTTTATCCTTATTTGGATTGCTAACAGAGACCCAGTAAAATCCTGTAGGATTTTATCTGTTTGTGTAAAACCGCCTCCTGAGTAATATTAACCTGCCAGTTTAAAGCTGGGATAATACAATTACCTAGAGCTAGATCTTGTGGCCCTACTTATACCCATGAGCACACAAAAAAACTTAGGAAGCATTGAGTAACTCACAGGGAAAAAAAAAATCTTACCAGTGTGATGAGGGGATACATGAGTTAGTGCTTCCAAATTTACACAGCTGAAGTCAAAGAGAACTTTCATAGGAGCATAACTAGGCCTGTAGGCAATCTGCATCCTTGGCCAAAATTAAAAGATGAGTGATCCACCAGCACAATATTAATGTTAATATATCATATCCATGCAATTAAAATTAAAGACAATTCTTACACAGTAATCTTTAGAATATTACAAGGCACAGGTGAAGGGGAGAAGCAATTTTCACTGACACGTTACTGGTTCATGTACTTTTAACTATACCAACATATATCAAAGTTTTAAATACTAGTAACATTATCACTAAGTCATCAGAGCTAACAGGTACAATTAAAACACTGGGAGCCAAAAAGTTTAGCTTTCTATTTCTCACAGAAAATCCAAATTATTTTTTCACTTAGAATGTTTCTTGATCCTGAAATGTGTACTGTACTGGATTGCACATCTGACCTCTCACAAGGCCTCTTTATAAGAAAAAAATGAGGTCTTCCCACCTGCCATGCTACTGAGTACCACTAGGCTCCAAGAGCAATATAAGGCCAGATGGAGAGTATTTTGCTAAGTCATACCAAAATACCAGTGCTTAAACACTTTCTATAATAAATTGCATAGACGATGCAAAGAAAAGGTGGCTATTACCAACTCTTCACTTCAACTGTGAAAGAGATATAAAAAACATTTATTGATATCAGGTTTAACTCTCTGGCTTGACTGGGGTCAAGTGTTGGTTCAGGTATTTCCATTGCTCTGAGATGGTCTGTCTTGGTTCCTGGGAAAAGAGTAAGCTCTTACAACAGCGTGCTACACTCCTTAGACCTATTTAGGATAGAACAATAATTCTGGAGAGAGTGAGATACCCACTCAATCTGGCATGCTTTCTCCATTTGCAATATATTTTGTATAATGTGAAGTCCCGCTCCGGTTAAGCAGGTTTTTATGACCAATTTGCAAGATTTTAGGTAGATGATTGAGATTTTTGTTCTGTGATGGCTGGCTATATATATCTAAATATATACTGTAAAATAGGCTTCAGATGCCACAGTTATAATAAAATGACCAACATACCATTCAGCTCCCTTTTGTGCATCCATTTGCAATTATTCACACACTTCTGAGTTTATAACAGATCGTTGCAAAATTAATTATTTAATAATATATAATACAATGCTTTTTTTATCTCCAATTCAATCACTGTTACTTCAAACGTATGTCTCTTCTGTGTCCTATATCTGAGCACACTTCAAATGAATACTTTTTGTGATGATCAACGTTAACAACTTTTTCTGAAGATCACACATTCAACAACCACCTGCCTATTGTACTTTTGCTATTGTAACTGGATAATTTCTGCTTAGGTTATTTAACTTTCCACTCTTGTTTTTCCCAATTACTGCTAAAATAGGCAGGAAAAAATCATTTAGTGGAAAAGGTCTTTCAACATTATTTCCTAGTGGCATTTGTGAAACAAGTCCACATAATACAATTCCATATCAACATGACATAATTGGGCATCAGCTAAGTGTACACCTGTGTATAGGACTAAGATATAATAATAAATCAGATTTTTCCAAAAAACTATTATGGATTCAATTTCAAACAAATACAGATTTGAGAATACATGATAGCAATTACATTCTACAAGACCAAAACAGTAATTTTTTTGAGGCTATCAGGAACTTACGAGGTAAGTGACCGCACAGCATGTAAAGGCTTGGAGTACTAAGCCCTTTGTCTTTTTTGAAAGAAGAATGTGGATTGTCCTAATCATTTAATTCCTTTTTCCCTGATAATTTTATAGTCCTTGATCTTATAAACAAAGCTTATTTTATATGAGAAACAGAACGCAAAAATCTACATGGGAACTGCATATTCTTCTATTTAGTACAAAAAAAATATTCAGTATATGCAGTTCTGATGATTTGAGATGGAATTTTAGAAACTGATTAAATGCAACCTCTCTTCTTGATGTGAGAAGCTTACATTAACCATCGTGGTAGAAGTAATTTCACATTTAATGATTTTTGCTCTGTTTTAGAGGTGTTTTCATTTTTCCTAGTGTCAAACAAATAAATCCTATAAACTGGCTATAATAAACCAGCAGGAGTTTCCACTGTGCCTGCAACTTTTAGCTGGGACAGTTACTTTCCTTCCTGGCAGATGTTTTATCATTCATGTCATTTATTACACCAGACTTTTACTGTGTAGTGCTATTGCACACTGCAGAAAAGGCCACAATATACATCTGGAGGGAAAAAATCCGCCTGAGGATTCTCTGACAGTGCTCGTAGCTCACAGCGCCACAGCAAAGAGCAGGGTTTTCACTGCCGTGAGGAAAGTTTGGCAGTCTGCTCCCCCACCCAGCATACATTCAGACAACCAGGGGATGCACAAACGTATCCTGCCTCCATCTCATCTGCCTCTGCTCCCACCCAAACCCCTGAAAATGAAGCTGCATTTAAGCCAGCACAGACCCTGGGAAGGAACATGAACTTTTGGAAACAATAAAAAACCCACCACTATACTTAACTCTGCTTTCTTTTGTGTTTGATTCAAACAACGCTTCTGGACAGGAGCCAGTGAAAAGTCAGTGTTGACAGAGGAGAATGGTTTGTGGTCCACCACAGAGTGCTCCCTCTTCCCCATTTGAAACTTGACCTTCTCCCTCTCAGGGCAGGCACCGAACCAGCCCAAGGCCAAACTGGGACACAAAGCTCCAGCCTGGAAGGAATGCTCTCCCATAAAGCAGGTGGTTAGAAATCCCCCTTGTGCCCTCATTTCCGTGACATCTGTATTCACTCTTTTTATGCGTCAGTCAGATCAGGCTCCTCAGAAGAGAGAAGCTGCAGATCTCAGTAGGACCGAGGCCTGAAAATGAAGATACTTTTATGCAAGTTCTTTTTAATGTTTCCTTTCCACCTAGGAGATTTAATATTGAACATGGCTTGGTTGCCTGCAGTGTGCTGTACAACTGAGGAACCAGAGCTGTCAGTTCTTAGACAATACAAACTAATCCAGAACATAGGAACACCTCTCATCACCCAACTGGGAACACCAGGAGTCCTCTCCTTTGGGTCTCACCTCATAAGATTGATGAGACCCATGGCCAAGACTTCTTTGCTTAGTTCCACAGCACAGAGCCCTACAGCCTAACACGCCTTGCATTGCCATTGCTAGTAAGAGCCCACAACCTTTATATTATGTCTGCAAAGCCTTGGAGCTAGGACTTGTCAGGATGGCTTTGTTTGGATTGGTTTGGCCTGCCTGGAGCTTTGTTTTAGCCAGCTGAGCTGTTACAGCAATTATTTACCTGCCAGGTGAATATTACCTAATTTGTTTAAGTTTTAGCTTAGCTTTTTAGGGTTGTGTTTTATAATGCCTATTGTTATAATAGTTTTGAGATTTCTGTATATAATAGATAGTAGAGAAGCAGTAGTTATTTTGTGTAGAGGCAGCTATGACCTAGAATAAAACTAGTGTAGAGGATTACACAAATAACGGATTATAGTAGAGGTTTTGTAAGTGTGTAGACAGGATGAAACCAGAGGCTCCTGGGCTATAAACAAATCACTAATGATCAATTACTGGTCATTAAGCCCTTGGGAGGCCAGTAAAACCGGCTTTAGAGATAACAAAGGGAACAAAGAACAAATATTCAACATACGTAATTAAAACATACTATATATAGTATATTTAGATATAAAGTGGAATTGTGGACCAATGAAGAAAGAGGAACGTGCAGTACGTGCTAAGAAACATATAAAAGTAGCCCCAAGCAAATACTGGAGTAAGGTGGAAGAAATCCTCAGCAACACTATATATCTTCCAGTGAAGAACTCGAGACACTAACTACTCACCGTAACCCTCTCCCTTGCTTCCTGAGGCCCAACAGAAGGGTGAGCGTAACACCGGAGAAAGGGGTAGAGATGAGCAAATTGGTGTGTACAAGTTTCAATTGTATCTTGACTGGGAGTGAGCTATAATAATTTTAAATTTGGAGTGTTGGTTTTATCAAAATGGGACTAATAACTCTTTGATTCGACTGCTAATATATTAATTAATTCTTGGATTGATATGTAAGGTTTGGGTTTTGAGCCCACATAAATTGCATGGTGTGTTTCGTTTGGTGTATTTTGTACCCACGAAGCTTAGTTGTTAATTGTGGATGCAACACAAAAACACATTAAGAAAGTTGTTATTCCCAGGAGCATATGGTCTACACGATGACAAAAAATACCAAGTGCATGAGACAGAAGTTGAAGTATGAGTTAGTACTAAACCAAGCATATTATCTACAGGAGACAGAGATTTCAGAGAGACAGTTCAGTTGTGCCTATTGCTTGGAAGAATAAATAAAGCCTCCTTGGTTTAAAGAAGATGAACTGTTTTTATTCTGACAGCTCTGTTTTCCCATTAGTAGCTTCCCATGGCATTGCCATCAGATTGTTGACAGAAATGTGGTTTTGTAAGTATTAATTTCTAGAGGGGGCGGCTTTGTCCCTTAGGCCATAATTTTTGTCACAATAGAAGCAGATTTTCACATTGCTAAAATTAGTCTTTCAGTTGACTTTGCTAGCAGAAATATGACAAATGCTTCTGAAAATTCTTATTAAGCAAATTTCATGGAGATATTTATTGTAACTTCCTGACATTCTTAAAAAAATGCAAAACGCAGAGTATTCCTCTGAGGTATATGCACACATTTAAATAACTTCTCACAAAAATAACAGGATGTAGATGAGAATGGTCAAGACAACAATAGCTTTACTGTAATACATGTCGGTGTTTCCAGTTTCATTACTAGCATCTCATACAGTCTACCTGAACCTTCTGCCTGTTTGCTTTTTGGTTTTTCTAAATAACAAAGTGGAATGGGGGGCTGGAGGACAGAAGGCCCAATAGAACAAGATAGAAATTGTCCTCTTTTTCATACACAGCCTCTTAGGGCTCCTGTCAGCATATTTTCAGAGCAAACCTGCCTGTGAAGTACTACTTGTGAAACCTGAAAGTCTGCATCTTTACTTTTTCTGGGAGACCTCTCATTCCCTCTTCATTGAGTTAGCTGTAAACACTACCTTCACAAAAAATAATCTTAATGTGGTTGGGATACCATCCAAGAAAGAAACCAGAGAAAAGCTCACTGCTAGTAATAAGCGTACTTAAAAAAAAAAAAAGTTGAAAGAACAGATAAACTAGAAGAAA
Organism: Buteo buteo; assembly: GCF_964188355.1. Lineage (NCBI taxonomy): Eukaryota > Metazoa > Chordata > Aves > Accipitriformes > Accipitridae > Buteo > Buteo buteo. Next base: position 24,683,877 of record NC_134172.1, on the reverse strand, counting down.
GAGAATAGGAGCAGAGACAGCATGGTCAGTGCTATGAGGTCAGAGGAAAATGTGAAGGGGAGAGACTTTGAGGATAGAACATTTGTTGTTCTGCCAAGATCAAAAGCAAGACCTTTGGGAAGAATTATGTAATTTAATAACCATTCACAATCATTTCTGAAGAACCCAAACTCATCCTTTCCAATGGGTTAGGTGTCATTACTCTCTCCCTCTACAAAAAACTGAAGACAGGTCAAACAGCTTCATGTTCTCAGCCCAGACAAAGACAGCTGACGACCAACCTGTCAGCCAGCCAAGTTCCTAGCTCTGGGCTTTGAGAGAGGAAAGAGCTGGTGGAATGTTTACCTGGGTCTGCTCACCCTTGGACCAATCCCAGCTTTGCACTTGTTCTTCAGGTGACAGCATTAGCACCGGCTAAAGCTGCTGTGTACACAACCCACTCTCCACACGGCATTGGCAAGTGCAACCTGGTTTCCTTAAAGAACTGATGTATGACCTTCCTTTCATTAATCTGAGCCACACCGCTCAAGTCCTGCTAAGTAAATGAGAGTAGTCATCTGGACAACTGTCTTACTCAGTGAAAGCAGCACCTTGCATTGTTCAAATTACTTCCTCTTCTGTCTTCTGCTTGGTGGCCAAGCATAGCAATGATGGCCCCTGATATCATAAGCACTCAACAGCCTTGAATAAAACTACTGAGGAGTCTCAGAGACCTGATAACACTACAGACATTCTTGTCCTCTCTGTCATTGCCAGGCTGGCACCAGAAGTCGTTTACTCACTTAAGTAGCCTATTCATCTTCATGTCCCCTTCTTATTGCTTTCTGTCATAATGTGGTACAAATCATTTTTCTCTGATTCATTGTAATATCATGAATGTATCACTGGATAAGAAGTTTTACCCTTCTTAAGGTAGCTTAGCTACAAAGATATCAAAATAATTTCTCCTAGGCTAAATGTTAACTTTTATTTCTGTCTGTGTCTCCTGGTTATTGCTCACATGATAATGAAGTTCCTGTTTTCAAAAGGAAAACACAAAAGGAGGGAAACAAAAATACGTTCTGTATGTCTAACTAACCTAGAAGAAAAATGATGCTTTTCAAGTTCTTCCTGTGCTGGATGATACTGAGAAATATCTATTAAGAAGTCTGTGTCTGGAAAATTTATTTTTACAAGTTGTCACAAAGGATTAAAGCAGGACACAAACACCATGCACACACAGTCAGAGCTAGCTTGACGGGGGACTTAGGCCCTGCAGAGCTCAGAGGAAGAGATTTAAACTAACGTGGTAGTATTCATTGGAATAAGTGAAGAGCATAGACATGAAGAGATAGTATGGCTCAACTGATACATAATAATTCCTTCAGCTGCTGTGACTTGGTCGTATGTTTGAGTATTTTGGCAGTATGGGTGAAATGGTCAGCAATTGAACTGAGCAAAAGGTCTGGCTATGCCAGTCGTGTGATTACGTAGCTACTGCAGTGAGGTGCTTAAAATGCATTTGGGGCTCTTGTATTCTTTCCGAGTCCAGCAAATTGGCTGGTTGATCTCTCTACACTTTCCGTGCTGTTATTAATAGGGTTAATAGTTCTTCTTGTGGCTCATTTTTTAATTAGCTAGACAATAGCTGTAAAGACACTACATAAATAGGATACAATAGTCTGGTATGGTTATGGGCAGAAAAAGTTCAAAAGCTTATTTTCTCTCTCACAAGCAATTCTAAATTTCATAATATAATCGCATCCCAAATGTGTGAAATTTAAAAAATAGTTTCTGTTGAAAGATCTATAACATTTTGCAGGTATATAAACATCCAGAAGAGATATTCAGCTCTCCACAATACATCAAACACCTCTTGTTAACCTTCCCTAAATATGACAGTTCAGCTTCATGGAATGGAAGCAAGTCCAGTTAGAAGTACTAAGCAGGGGAAAAAATCATCATCCCTGGCTTATGGATGTTCATGAATAAACTTCATAAAGGGAAAGCACTACATGTACTGAAATGATTTATTGGACACACATGGCTTGTAGACCATGAAGATCTATTCAAAGTAACCTAAGCATATTTCAGCTCAAAGGCATTACGGTCTATAAATAAATATTTCTTAAATTAGCCTTTCTTTTCCTAGCCCCATTTTGAAATAGTATTGTACATGAACACACAACCTAAAATATGGCACCCATTCCTGTGAAGTCCAAAGTATGGTGTCTCCAGTTGTTGAGGACACTCTGCAGAAATAAAGCACTCCCAGTATGACACCATCACATTTGTGCAACGTTCATACCTCTCCACATCCCATGGAAGAATACACCCTTCCAACTCCAGAAAGGATCAGTCATAAGCTCAGAATCTAGGCTTTGCTTTGGACCATTGACTGAAACATTTCAATGTGTTTTGAAGCCTCTTTTTTTTCACTGTACCAGGATGTTCTTCCCAGAATACTTCAGTTGCAAGTTATTTTGCTTTCCATCTCACACAAAATCACAGCATAGTTTATCTGTGAAATGCTAGGAAGTTAAAATCCTGCATATCACTTCACATCAGACAATAACTATATCTAAGACATTAGAGGATGTTTTGGCATCCTGGTAGGCACTGTCAGCAGTAGAGTATGTTCCCAGAAATCAAGTGAGCAATAGTGTCACATGTTCGTTGTAATTTAAGGAAAGGCTAATTAGAAACAAAGCAACAAGCTTGAATGCAGCAGGAACCCAGAGTAGCCTTCACAAATGCATGCACAAGAGCTATCTCTGGTCACAGGGTAGCTTTATCTTCTGAAACAGCAAGGAAGGTTGATACCAAGTGGCATTATCATCTCAGAAATGGAAGTGTCACTCTGCGAATAGACAATAAACACCACCTGAACAGAATTACCTTTATGTAGCATACAAAACATGATATTTTAGCTGCGTGTGTCTTCAATGGCTTTAATCCCCACTTAAAAGCCAAAATGGCAGGTAGCCGAAAAATAGAAAATACTAAAAATGCAACAGCTCCTACAGTTGCATTTTACCCATTGTCTACTGACACTATTATAAGTGAGAGGTCCCTCTAGGATCATCTTTACTGATCTTCTCATGTGCGTTGAAGACTAATGAGACACAATGAAAACCTGAGACATCTCACACATGTTTGTGAATGTAGTTCCTTTGCAGATATTAACTTTATAGGCAGAAATCCAAGAGAACTTTGGCCAAGCTGGGAACAGCAAATGGAAAAACACTTCAGTCATTACCAACATTCAGCCTCCCATGTGTCAGTCTCACTTCTGACAAAAAAAATTATTCCCCTTCTCATGCTCCTCACTTCTCAAACACTTTGTCAGAAGATGGTTGAAATGAAGCATGGACAGGCTGGACAAGGTTAGTGATTTATATAGAAATAATGAAGCTAGAAATGGCTGTCTCCTCCAAAAACTCACCTCTTTCCTAGCTTTGAACATCTGATCACACCACAGCTCCTCTCTGTATGTATATTTTGGCTTGTGTTTTCACTCGCTGAGCACCTTAGGAAATGCTGTTTATCTTGGTCTGCGACTTCAAGCAACCTGTGCTGCTCACCTGCTTGCATGCCCAGCACTTCCCTCACAGTCTTACAGATAAATCACTATGCAAGAAAGAAAACTAAAGCTGTCAAAAGTTCTAGAGCTTATGCTCAGCAATGGTCTGTATATTCCCACTCTGTAGAAATTGATAGCAAACATTTACAGTCAACAGCTTTAGCCTAAGCACACGAAGAAAGCGAACCATCACATAAAATAGTGTCAAGCAAAGTTCAAGAAAGTTTGTTGACTTTATCTGAAAGGGAAACAGGATCTAATTTGCCTCCTAAACACCACTTTTTTTTTTTTTTTAATCCAGTTTCACAGAATAGTTTCAGGACAAAGGAGCATGAAGTTGCTCTGAATTGTTTCCAGTCAGTGATGATGCCGTTGTACAGAAACCCCACACATTTAACAGTGAGAACTGCATCTGTGATTTTGTGAAGGGTACAAGAATGGTATGTTTACTGGTTCTGTGAAAGCTGATGTCAAGCCAGCTACCCCTAAACACTAAGGACCCAGTTCTTCACTCACAACAAACTATGCTTTGTGCAGAAATGCCATGATAGGGGGCAAATAATACAGGACAAAGCTTATTTTTAAATTATGCTACTGCATGCCCTGTTTTCAGGTAGCTATCCATCCTGTTCTGGCATCACTAAGATTTGGGTTAACTAGTGTGCTTGATGGTGTCTTGTGATCTCTAATGTATAAATCCTGAAAGATGTGCTGACTTTCACCCCGAAAACCTTTGCAATTTTGGACCTCAGAATAAGAACCTAGCACAAGATCTGGTTTATTATGTCCTCCAATCTGTGAAGGCTGCACATAACAAAGAAAGGCTTTACAATGCTATAGCCAGAACTTTTGTTTCAGATGCTAAAACTTTAAGGCACGATCCCAAGACTATACCTTTCCTGCCAAGGAAAACATAAAAACAAGTGTATTTCAAACAGTGATATAACAGAGAGTTACAAATGTTTATCACCAACCTTGAGATTGCATTTATCAGTAAATTTCCATCAGCTTTTCAGGTCCCCCACAGTGTTCCTCTGGGCATGCTGGCTCCCCTAGGGCACAAGGACTGCTTCTCCCAGGGGCAGCGACCCTAGTTGTGTGTCCTGGAACTCCCTGGTCTCAGTGTGGGTTTGCCGTCTGATGGAGATTTTGCAGCACAAAGTGACAGGCTCTGTGCCTCTTTTCTTCTTTCCCTTTTGGGTTTTTTTTAGAAGGTTGTCATCTCTTCCACAATATTTCTGAGCCTGGGGAAACAACCTCCTACAAACAACACGCAGCTTTGTAACACCGTTGCTCTTTTTTTTTTTTGTCCTAAAAAAAGGAGCACAGGCAAGTGATGATAGGAGACAACAAATGGGGGGGGGGGGGGGGGGGGAAAGGAAGGGTGAAGTGTGAGAGTTGAGAGCTCAAAAATGTATCACGAGGACCCCAGAGGGGGGACAGAGCAGAGCACACCACTCCCAGCAGGCTGCTGGGGTTGTTGGGGTTGTTGGCCATCTATCTAGGAGAGGTCGGCAAGCCCAGTGGTCACAGCATCCCCTCTCTTCGCACCCCACCTTTCTGGTGGCAGAGACGGACAGAGTGGGCAGAGTGAGGAGAATGTCAGCAAGCAGGTCCTGTGATTTACTGGACCTTTGGATGGGCGAGGTAAAAACAGAGAGGTGAGAAGAGGAGCAGAGCCAGAAGCTGTAGGAAGTACCAGGGGAGCCAGAGGAGGGACCGCAGGGAGCTGCCACCTGCACATGGAGGAAGGGGCTGTGCAGGAGGGGTGGCAAGGAGCTCCTGCCTCTTGGTGGCTGCAGGGGTCCCGGTTGCTCCCCATCCCAGGTCTGGAGGAGGTCCTGGGAGAAGACCAGCAGCCCACAGAAGTCTCCCGGGGGCAGATTACTGCAGGGGACAGTAGAGGGTTGCAGCTGCAGCAAAAAGTCCTTGATGGGTATGGAGGAAAGAGCACGTCGGCACTCCCCCCGTGTCCGACTGCCTGCTCCAGGGAGAGCACCTGCGGGGCCTGGAGGAGGGAGGTTTGGATGCCGCTGTGCGTGCAGCCTGACTGGCCTGCCCTTCCTCCTCCAGGGCCGGGGGGCCTCCAGGGCCGACCCTGGGCCTGCGCAACCCAGCCAGAAGCGGCCCCGTGCTCCTCTCCTCAGACAGGCCAGGGTCACGGCAGGCTGCAGGCTGCTGCAGCAGGACCGCGGCAGGGACGGGACTAACAGGCCGACGACCAGTGCCCTTGCCTGAAGGGCAAGATGGAGCAGCCTTGCCTGCCCCACGACTGCTCTGACACCCTGGCCAGGGCTCATTCCACACTGGGGCCTGTTTTCCTGCCCCAGCATCACACAGCCCGTGAAGAATCAGCAGCTCCCAGGGCCCCAGAGGACACCTACGTGGGTGCCACTCACCTGTGTCTGTATTTTACCATGGTTTTTTGATTCCTTTTTCCATTGCTGTATTGGATTGAGCAAGAGGGACTGGACAAAACCTCTCTAAAAGCGTAATTCCCTGCTTAAGCTTGTGTTTGCTGAACGGTGGCCTACTGTCAGGTATGCTAGGTCAACAAACATACATTTGGCACACACTATGGTCTTCTGGAGTCTTCTTGTCGGGGCAAATAGTAATAGATAGTAAGGCTATCTCAGGAAAAGGGGAATAATGGTTTGGAACACAAATACACAGGAAGCTCAAATAAGCATATCCTCTCCCAATTCAGGTTTTTTCCTGTTTTTCTGTAAACTCTTTCACTAGATACAGCCTTCAGCATGGCCACATTACATAGGATACGCCTTATTCTCTTTCTAAATACAATTGCTCAGCTGAGACTCATGTACAAGATGTCCCTGGCCTTTTCCTTACACATTTGAATCCTGAAATTATCTGCACGTATGCTTTGGAACATCTTTCCCAGTAGTACTGTCAAGTTCACCACTCTCATGTTTTCAGGCTAAATTTAATCTTCCATTCATGATACAAATTGTTTTCTGAAACAGCTCATCCTCAGTAACTATTGTTACAATAAGAGTGATGTACAAATATCTCTCTGGATTTGGTTCCATTGTCAAATGCTCTGGAAATCCTGCTTGCAATTTCAAGGTTATATTGAAGCTGCAAGTCACACTCCATAACTGAAAAATAATGAAAAATAACCATTGGCCAGGCTGTGTTTGTAATTCCTCATGATTTATAATCAGTTTCAAATAGCACTGGCCTTCAGTAAATAAAAATGTATGGTTTTGTTTATTTCCATGACTAAGATTAAATCTTCTTTTTTTTTCCTCTGAGTATACCTAAGTTTTGTTAACTCATAAACTACTGTGATCATTTGTTCTTTCTCACTGTTTAAAAGAACTACATCAACATATGCCCCGAATCCTCCACAGATGATTTATTCTCAGGTCTGAAATGTCTAATTAATTCCTTCTATTTCTCAATTTTTTCAATAATTACATGCGAGGTCATCGTGACAACACTCTCAAGAAGCTACTTTAGGTACAAATTTCTCTTTACAGTTCAGCACCCAAATATTGTTGGAGAACACAAATTGCTGAATATTTTCTTGTGATTTACTTGGGGTTTGTGCTAACTTTTCTTCAAGTATGTTATTATTTGTGTCACACGGCATTTACAGTGTTGTTTGTCCAGCTTCAGCCCAGAAGCACAGTTTCTTTCCACGGGTGCTCCAAGCCAATGTTTTTCATCAGATCTAAATGTCATCTGTATAAATCTTACTAACCTGAAAGGCATGAAAAATTTATCACGTTTTTCCTCAGGTGCCAAACGCAGCCTAAATAGACATCTGAGAAAAGAGTGCAGCTCACAAAGGTTTCATGGAAGTTCAAAAAAATCTCCTTTTTTCTTTTTCCTAACATGAACACCCACCAGGAGCCTTATGATGTACTAAGGACAGAAAGGTTATTTGTCACTGACCATATCTCCCCTTGGTAGTCTAACAGACCTGGTTTTTTTCCTCCAGGTCTATCTATGGACAATCAAGGGGTTTCATCTATCTTTTCTATAACTACAAGAACTACTCTGCCAGTTCCTCCAGTCATCCCAGAGCAATGAGGGTATCCAGCTCCTTCTTTAAGCATGGCCTTACAATATGAAGGGCTCGCAGAGATGTGAGAATTGTTGGGCAATTCAACCCTTTCCTACATTATTTAACATTCATGAGGTATTGATCCACTGGGAAATGGCTTCAAATTCTTTCTCAGCCTTTTTGCTCATATTCTTACATAGGATCTAAATGTTTACATCACCTTGATGCTCTGAAGGGCATAGCACTTGTCCTTTTTTCCATCTGTTATGAATTTGTACATTTATTTCTCATGTATCTTCTGTGGGGTTAGCCTTGTGATTTTAAGCTCTGTGAGTCCTTTCCCCTTCCTGTAGATTTTATTTTAAATGTAATAATACTATTTTTGGCAGCATGTTAGTTGATGGGTCAGCTGAAAAAGAATACTACACTGTTCAATCCCAGATATGTCCACTGCCTCGGTGTCTTTTGCTCCTGTAAGAAATTCTGAGATTACTTCTATATTTTATGTTCGCTACATCTTTTCCTTCTCAGTATGTTTTCCTAGTTAGTTTCCAGTAAGTCTTCCAAAAGCAAGCTGATGTAAAAAAAAATTTTTCTTTTACTTTCTTCCTCTTTATTGGCACACATTGCTTGCAAATGTAGAGTGCAATATTATTTAAATCCCCTTCAATTCATTTTTCAAACTTCTTATAAAATCTCAGTGCTAGTGGGACTATCTTAGCCCCTTTCTCCTATCCAGACTATGAACCAGTCCAGTGATTTCTTGATGCTCAAGGCATCTGTTTTGAATTATGTCCCATTCCAAACAGATGTGTAACATCAAGAGCTTTGCATCCCCTCAGAGGCTTATCCCTTAAAGACCCATTTCTCAACATGTATCCATCGCAGGCTCTGGCTCCACAGGATCGCTGTAGCTGCCGAGAATATATAGAGAATCTCAGAGATCTGTTACTTTCAACCATCCTCATGTCAAATTCCTTTCATCTCGATGTGACATTCTTCCTGTTCCTACCCACAGCTGGAATGGCACAAGAGAGCCGTGACCCAAAAGAAGCAGCTCTTCTTCCAGGCAAATAGTTGCTGTTGCACTTATACAACATTCTTGCCTTCTGCAACTCTCAGGTTAGGCTTCCAAGAGTTGGGGAATGCAGCCAAACCTTAGCTCTGGACAATAGCCAAGGGGCAAGTCAGTACCAGCATGACAAAAGCAACCATAGCTTCACCTCAGCTGTAAATACAAGGGCTGGGACTTTCCCCGGGACTTTGACGGGAAGTTCTTTCACCCGGCACAGACAGACAAGGCTTGCAACATCCCCTTGTGGCACCCTCCCCTGTGCGCTCACCCTGGCTTCCACTAGATAAATGTCAGGGAGGCTGTCAGGGTTTCTGCACTCTGCTCCAGGCAACAGGACCTCTCTGCAGCTCCCGAGGTCTCTCTTGCTCCAGCGCGAACAGCATCTCACCGGCTGGGAAAGCACTGCCTTGCCGAGGGGGATTGCAGAAGGTTGAGTGCACAGGTGAGTTTTACACAGACAAGCCGCACGTTTCTCCCACTTCTGCAGGTGGGAACAGGGAACAGAATAGCTAAACTATCAACCTGAGAAGTTTAGGTGGGCATGAACTTAAATTTTTAAGTCTCCTGATAAAATTTTACCTCAGCCTTTCTCCCTGCTAGACAAAAAAATACAAAGCCAGGCCATGTGTCCTGGTTTTTTATTGACATTATACAACCTATTAGTCACTAAGAGCTGATGTAAGGAAGCACTGAGACATAGGGAGGGATTTGTGTCTGTAAAATGAGGACAAACCAGAACTTCAGATTAGTCAATTGGTATTCAGAGAGCTTACATAGCAGATAACAAGTTTATTTAAGCTTCCAGAGGTGTTTGCTATAGTTAAAGAAGTGGAGAAAGCTTCTGCAAATAAAGATTGGTCAGTGGGTTTTAAATGATGAAGCGAGAAAGTGAATTTTCCTCCCTAAGCCAGAGCCAAAATTCTGGCTTGAATTTTAGTAGCAAGTGCAGGTACTCCAAGGGAGTCTGATTTACCCCAAATCATAAGTTATCACTAATAATAGTTGGAACTAATGATTCTTTTCACTTCTGGATTCATACGGGGATTTCATGTTTTCTCTTCCCATTCAGGCGGCATACCAATTTTAATCCTGTTTAATATTTTATAAGCAAGGGGCTTCAATGCTGCAGAAAGAAATGGATTTTTCTTAAATATTGTCTTATACCAGCTTCACATTATTAATTCAGAGAACATATGCAGCTGTCAGAACTGTTCTTCAGCTTTGATATAGGAAAATTTCATATCCCCTCTAAATCTGCAACACAAACTGTCACTCAGACTATAGGCCAATTTTTTAAAGACTCTTGAGACTTTATAAAATGATGCAATTAGTGGAAGATGTAAATTCTTTTTCAGATATGGCCTTCCTGAAGCTCCTAGATTTGTTAATAGCAATGATTTAGACTAGCATGAAGTAGTTCTGTAACTACATACTGAAATATTTCAATAGTCATTGAGAAATCAAGCATCCCTGTACTTTCTTCCTCCATATTGGAATTTTCTTTTACACACATATTAAGCACTTTTCATATTTGTACAATTTTAGGCAGATGGCACGTTTTTAAATTACTTCTGTTAGTTACAGGCAGAAATGATAACCAGATAAGGGGTCTACCTCATGTTGAGAAATTATTAACAGTGTTGCCTACAATATTGTTATATTTGAGAGCAGGAGCTCACTTGGGAACTGACTCTGCTGCCCTCCAGCACGTACCATGCCATGTTTCACACTGCAGAGCAGGTTGGGGACATGCAGTTTCAGCTGCTCTTGGGTGAAACAAAACAATCCCACTACTAATGGCAATTAAGCTCACAGGACCAGAGCAGAGCTAGTCCAAAGTAAATGTCCCAGCAATGTAACTAGCATGGGCGTTGGGGGCTCAGAACCACCTTTTCCTCCCTACAAACCCAGTCCCTCAAAAACACAGACAGCAACTGAGGCTTTCAGGGAGAGTAGTTAAAATATGCATATTTTAAGGCCTCTCTCACCCCTTCCCAGTCTATTTTTATTAAAAGTTGTTTATTTGGTAACTTCAAGATTTGAGCCAACTGTTTCTCCCATTCTCTTAGTTACAGTGCTAGCAGAGTGGAACTGCAACATTTTAAACATTTTCTTTTCTGTGGGACATTTTATAAATGTTGGCATTTTGACTTCATTTTTATTCTATTTCGATTTAGAATTTAGATTTTAGATTAGCTCGCTCCTTTCTGCTGCTGCAGTTTGGGCAGGGTGCTCTGGCAGGGCTGCGGCAGGCAGTGGGCGGCAACTCGGTAAGCGCTGGTTATATCGGTGCTTCTTGGAAACAGAGGAGGAGCGGGAATAGGTACCCGCAAAAGCATTAATTAGAGGACTGACAAAGCTGCCTCCCAACCTCATAGTGACTAGTGAGTACAGCCCTGAAGACACAATTGCAAAGGTGGCTTCCAGCTATTTTTTTTTTACTTTACTAAACTGTTGAGGTGACCCTCTCTTGGTGGCATTACCGGAGGAATGCTATAACTTTGGTGGTGGTGGTGTGCTGGAGGCACACGTTCAGGCTGCCCAGCTCAGGATCGCTCTTCTCAGGCTTGGCTGAGCTGCTTTGTGTGTCGTGCTGGCAAAGTGCTGCAGATCAGCCTGGTTCAGCAACAAGGCTAGGTCTAAATCTCCACTGGGAGATGCAGATCGCGTGAGTTGCTTGAGAAAACATAAGGTTATGGTTAAATCAGGAGTGAAGACAGGTTCTCAGCTCTGGATGATTTCCCTCCATGTGCTTTTTCCAAGTGGAGCAGCCTCACCAGGACAAACCTGAATGTGCAGAAAAGCCATTTCCATAAGCAGCATGACATACCATAAAAATGAGAGTATTAATAAATTTTGTTTGAATTCTACAACCTGAACTGCACCAGAGCTTCATATAACTTGGCACTTCAAAGGTGCTTAATTATAATAATCTGCTACAAACTGCTTGATCAATGGTGGAAGCGGCTCAGTCATTCACCTCAGACAAGTTACAGCACCTGAGGACTGGGATCAAAGTGTTTTACTGCTGCCTGTCACCAATCCATTAGTGATACCAACTATGTGAGCAAGTTTCTGTACGCCCCTAGATAAACAAGCCTTAAGTGCTAAGAAATTTAGTGGAGATGTTGATTGCCAAAGAGCAAAACACTTTCTGGCATTAGAGCACAGGAGTGTATGACGAAGGATTTCTCTGGGGTGGTCCCATGCTACAAGGACCGTGAGAGCAGGAAATATGTAAAAAGACATGAGTACTCATAACAAGTGGGTAATTATGCAATAATTGTAATAGCATAAAATGGTAATGCAATAAAGACAATTATTTTTTTCAGAAAACCCAGTTCCTCATTTTGTATTGCATTTCCTCGCTGGAGCTGCAAGAGAGGGTCACCCTGCAGGACGGAATTATTTTGTCCAATTTGGCAATTACAAAAGCAGCATGACATTTTGTTTCGTAACTCCTGGCACCCTCTTCTTTCCTCTTCAGCTTAGTAAGAGCACATAAGCTTTTCGTTTGCCTCTGCTCCGTATCATGTCCCAGATATCCACCTTTTCCTTCACTCCATTTGCATTAGATAGGGCCTGGCACATTCCTTTCTTGCTTATTGCATGGTCTTGATGCGCAGAACCGAGTATGTAACTTCTGCCTTGACCCCGTGTACTTCACAGGGGTAGGAAAAAGAGATACCCAGTGGCCTTGACTGACACCCAGGAGCAAGTAGAAGACAGAAACCAGGGTGACTTCCCTCTGAAGGTGGCAGCCTCTGTAAAAGAGGGCTCAGGCAGCAGAGATTTGTAAGAGATTTTGTATAAGGTTTACTATGCCCCTGTGCAGTGGACCCTGGCACAGGGTAACACTGGTTGCCCTGTGCTGCACTGAAGCAATTGGGTGGCAATGCTGCGCTCCAAGAGCAGTAGCTCACAGGCAGTACCCTGGCAGAGAGGTTTCATTTGTACCAACGCCTGGGCTAGGGGCCGAGGTAATGACCCACTGCTGCGCACACCCATCCCCGCTTGCCAGGCTAGGGAATTACCAGCAGCAGCTCAGACATCTACAAAAATAGAGCTGAATTCAAAGGGACCTTTGGTAAATAAAACAAACAAACAAACAAACAAAAAAACCTAGATCTTTCCATTTCTCAGTATAGGATGCTGCCCTGAACAGTTCTGAAAATTTTTTACTAATGTCATCTCTGTTTTACTTTTCATTTTAAAAGCACATTTTTAAATTCAAGCTTCTCAGCAGTTAATTTTTGAAGCCTGTAGCGTAAGGTTGTTGCTTAAAGAGTTCTGAAATCATTGGCTCAATAAGAAGGGGAATTTCTTCCATCTTGAGAAAGAACTAGTTTTTAAAAGATTGCCTGCTAAACATTTTTCCTTGCTGAAAAATGCAACAGCATTTAAAACTGTCTCTTCTTTTTTTTTTTTTTTTTTTTGTGAGGAACATAATGTCTTTATTTCTGAAAATATCAGTGTTCATTTTGTCCTGAAGGCAAGCATGTCTCTGCAGATGCCACTCAACTGCAGTCAAGTAGGAGAAGAAAATGTGCAAGTCCATGTAAAAGAAAGAAAGGAAACCAAAGAGAGCAAGTAAATACATTTAATGCACTTCATATTAAGTGAATAAGGGAGCTGATAAACTTATCCACTGTTAAATCGCATGTCTTTAAACACGCTTTAGTGTATAGGCTTGTGTAAGCAAGAACACAGATTAACGAACTTTCTGTAAAATCTCCTTGGCCCCATTCCAGACATGTTGCAAATCCACATGTATTTGTTTTGGCAGAAAAACTTCATATGCTCCTTTTTCTTAAACTTTTCATCATACTCTCCCTCTCACTCCTCAGATTTCTAAGAGCATAAGAGAGCCAAGAACATCATCACTGCGTTGCAGCAGCCACCTCACATTTGTTTTTATCACAGGTGTTATGAAGCAACTGAGCTTCATTTTCTTCCTGCTCATGCCACCCTGGTCCAAAAGCAAGCTAACTGAAAATCAACAATTCCGTTAGTGTAAATGGGAAGAGAGTCAGGCTTCTCACGCACTCCTAGAGCTCGTAATAAATACGTGGCTTGAACTCTTACATATTTAGTGCTCTGAAGGTCTGGTTTTGGTTGGTTAGCCAACTAATTCCAGTCTCTGTGTATCCTACTGATGAGCTGTCAGTAAAAGTGTCCCAAATAACATCCCCTGCCTCATCCTCCATGCCTTTCGACAGACCACAACATAGGGTCACAACTGAAGAGCCATTTCTCACTTGTTTCCTTCTCTTTTGGTGGTAGACATGCATGTGAGTGTGTGTACATCATGAATTTTTTAGGGTGTCCATTATTTTAGCCTGATTTCTGTAGGAAGTGAGATTTCCCTGATTGTGCAGAGGTATGTGAGTATATGTATGTTTATGTGTGTTTCTCAATCATTTTTTTAGTGATGACTTCAAACAAATAGACCAGGAGAAGAGAGGGCTCTGTTTTCCTTATGTTGTGTGAAAAAAAGGCAGCTGAAGACCCCCACAGAAGAGTCCTGAAAAATAAAAGACTATACTGTGACTATATACATTTAAAAGACCTAAAAATCCAGAAGAAATGTTATAGGATTCATCTCCTGTGATTGGAAACAGCTCCAATCAGCACTTGTAATCAGCCAAGAAACACACACCCCTAGGAAGCCAGGCTTCATTATTTCTAGTGTTATTTCTCTGTGAGACAGAGCTATTTGTTAATGTCTCTAAATGGCAGATAAAAGATGCTCAGGAGAATAGCTTCACAGTGAGGGGAAGACTCAGCAGGAATCCAGGAGGTGCTTCTCCACATGCAGTGGATCTGAAAACATGTCTTTCAAGGTCTCAGGACATCTCCTGGGCCAACTGGGATAAATCCAGTGTCCCCTGCACTGTAGGCAGGTCTGTATCTCCTTCTCACCATTGCTCACCTTCAGGTGTTTTATGAAATATTTTCATTCTCCTTGCAGTTGACTAGCCTGGATTAAAGCTTAATACCTACACACCTCAGAACAATACAACAGCCCTGAAAAGACTGAGGAAATTACTCAAGTTATAGCTGGGTCTTACATGTTTATGGGAGCAGCTGGAGGTGGTGAGATTTCCAGCCCTCTCAGTTCTTTGCTGTGATTTAGACAACATTAAGCACATCTATTTAGGCCTATACCTCATCTGTTTGAAGAGCCTCCAGGCAGCTTTAGTGTTCTCCTGATAAAAAGTGAAGATGTGGGAAACGCAATGTCCTCTGCAGGAGGATTTATTGTCTCAAACAATTATTTTTTATCAGCTTTGTCAAAACTTGGAGCCCAGGATTTTCTGCTGAGAAGAACAGCAGATATTCATTTGCTTGAAAGAAAATTAATGAATAATTTGTTGTAATACGTGTGTTAGGAGCTATTCTGCTATTTTCTTTATGTGTTTAAGAACTCGATTAATCATGGAAGAGTAGTTTAGGCACATGCCTTTCAGTTTTAGGTGTGTCAAGCAACAGAAAATGCAGTTTATAATTTAGGGCAGATTTGGTTCTACAACTGTCAGCTTATAAGAAATAGTATTTGTTATAGAGTGCATTCATTCTCTCTCTGTGGGAACGGTAAAATGGAATTTTAAGAAATGAGATTGCCTCAGAGTAGTGTACATGTCTTTCTGAGGGGCTTTTTAAATCACATTTGACCTGTTTTCCACGCTACACCAGGATTACTGAATATTATGCATGTGTGAAATACTTCATAAAGATACTTCCAAAGCTGCATATATCATTACATATGCAAGAAATGATTTCTTAATCTCACTCTTTTTCTACTATATTTAATGGGCTACTAGATGTAATTTTAGTGTATTAGGGCACTTTTGTCTAATATACAACTTTGGATCATAGATGACAAGACAAAGCAGGATTCTCATTTACAAAAAAAAATCAAAACAGTTGGGCATGACTTCTACTTGCCAGTACATGCAATGAACAGCTAAGTCAATAATGAGAATTAACTCTACTCCTGAAAGAAACTGTTTGACTTTGGAGAACTTGACAGCATGGGAAACTAAAAATTACCAACAAAAAAAGTATAATTCCAAACAAAAATATGTACTCATTTACTTTTTGGTTGAAGTTTACCATGCCCATCCACAGGTATCCAGGGATTTGAACGAAACAATGAAAAAAGAGACTTGATACTAAAAAACAAAACAAAACAAAAACCTGGCCACTTCACTGCCTTTGACACTCTTGGTTGTAGGCAGTGCTCTTCATTGCCACCAGCATGAGTACATGCCATTAGCATGGTGTCAGAGCACTGTGGTTACTGCGAGTGCAGCCCACCCATGACTGAGAAGGATGTATGTTTACCAGGTAGAGAAGGATCAGGTGTACACAGAGGCCTTGGGAAAGCAAACCTGATTGAACCTGTTTAGTCTGTTCAAAGGGGTATGAGGAAGGTCTGCAGGACATGGGACACCTCCAAAGGCTTTATTTTCACCAGTTCAGCCATAAGTGCCAATTCAAGATCAGCTCATAGTTGCCCAACAGGACTAAGATATGTAATCACGTCAAGTCTGGTGGCGTGTTATGCTTTCTCTCCATAGTGGTGGTGACAATCTGGTTTCAAAGTGTTTTGGAAGAGACATGCTCTGAATCTCTTTTGGTGAAATGAGTTGCAATGTGCTCAGCCCTGCCTGTGTGGTTCAAACTATGTAAAGAAGTTATTGAATCTATGTAAGGAACTGCATGTTTTCAGGTGTTTCCTGACCAGAGAGATACAGAGCTCTGGCTAAAAAAGATCTTTAGCAGAGGCTTGAGGACTTATATATGTGGATGCTGTGTGAGAAAGTTCAGCTGATCCTTGCTGTAAAGACAACAAGAGATTTGGGAAAAAAGAAAACAGAAACGGACAAATCCTCTGTGTTAAGAAAGCAGTGGAGTTAAGGTGAGATGTAAGAAGTCATGTCAGCAGCTTAAGATGAGATCTACAGGAGGGCATAGTCTGAACCCAAACCACTTACCCCAGATGTCCCCGTTTCACTACTGTACAAGCAGAGTTAATTACCAAAGGTTAGTGAACCTGAGGGAAGAATTAACAACTTCATGCAGCAGGATACTATTAGAGTTCAGCTGTGCAATGGACTAAATTAAATAAACTCCAAAGTGTCAATCCAAGTGTCTCCCCATCATTACAGAAAAATAACCCTCTTGAAATCTGAAGAAACAAGCTCTTTCTAGAAAGGTGAACCTAGAAAACAGACTGTTCATACTGATATTCTAGTACATGAATCACTGGAATATGCAGTCAATACTGTTTTCATGACTCATGTATAACTGTATATGAATTCACAGATGAATCTACCCCCAGCATGCTATATAATCAGCCAGATGGATTATGTCAGGACCTGTATTTGCCTCCAGAATGTTGTACTAGAACAATGGCAAACTGCTCCAGAGAGGCCTTTCTCATGCCTAGCACTGTCTATTATTTGCATAGTGTAAGAGTCCCTGCTGTTATTTACAAGGAAATAGCAGTCAAAATATTTAGTTTACATAGAAAGAGGGCCTTTGATACTTCACTTTTTAAAGTTATGCTCCCATAATATTTGTTCTGCATATAATCTTTATGACCACCTTCGGGATTATGATTTTTACAATGAGTTTAAAAAGAAAAAAAAAATATTATAGAAGGATCAGTGTTGTAAATCTTGAGAGTAGCTCCTACAGCAGACAACACCATAACCTACCTGGATCACAGCTGTGCTGGCCATTAACTCTCTTCTTATTCTACTTATAAACCTTTCTCTTACATGGCTATGGATCAAACGCCTGGCAATGTTTTGGCCATTTATCTTCTCATAGTCTTTATATCCTGCTTCATGTTCTAAAATTCTGCCCTGAATCCAAAGATAAAAGAACATAGACCCAGTAGAAGGTTTTGGAAAATGATAGAGGGGAAAATACAGAGGTTCTGTCATGGCTGGGAACCACCACAGGCCACCAGATGAGATCAAGGGCTCAAAAATTGACTTGTCTACCTAACAGAATAATAAGCAGAGCATACTAGATTTTGAAGGTGGGAAGGTGATGTTCCATGAGAAGTACAATCTGAGAGGAAAATGAGGTCAGAAGATTTGGCAGCTGCTTAAAGAAACTATGTTAAAAGCAGAGACATAAAGACTGCAACACAGAGCAAGGACTGCAGCGACAGCCACGTGGCTGGACCTGTGAGTTCTTCAGAAACTTCAAACTCAAATAGCATACATAAATTAAAATCTGTGGACAAGCACAGAAGGATAGTACTAATATGTTGATAAGATTTGAAAAGCCAGCACAAAAAGAAATATAATTAGTAAGATACATCAAGAATAACAAGAAGTTTCATGTAAAAACATAAACCGTTAAAGGAAAATCAAGGACAGAATTGATCCACCACTCAACTGAGAGAAAGCTATTGACTAATGACTCCAAGAAAGCCAACTCTGTAATGCTTGTTTTGCTCTGTCTTCACTAGAAGGGTCAACCATGATAAAAGAGTTTACATCAGTAGCAAAGAGCTGAAAATTGTGGCTAGATGACAAAAGAAAGAGATAAGGCTGTGCTCAGGTGAGTTAAATGACCTGAAATCAGTGAGGCTGATGGAATTCACCTCACATTGTTCAGGGGATAACTGAAGCATTTCCACAGCCATTAATAACTATCTTTAAGAACTGTGTGGAAGAGCTTAAGTTTTGAAAGACTGGAAAGACAAGAATAACAGCTATCTTTAAAAGTAAGAAGGAGGCGCAGAAATATGGCCCAATCCATTTAAGTACAATTCTCAAACAAATAGAAGCAGCAAATAGAAGATAAGAAAAAAACAGGTTATAGGCACATGGATTAATCAAGAACAAATCATTCCAAACCAACCTCATTTCCTTTTATAACAGGATAACAGGCTTTGTGAATCACAGAGGCTATACAACTTGAGATGAGTGAAGTTTTTAGTATGGTAAATGTTAGAGAAGATTTTCAAAAGCATACTAGGAAAATGCAGCCTGGATTAAACTACGATAAGGTAAGGTTCTGCAGAACTAGAAACATTTTCAGTCTCTCACTTAATCATTGTCAAAATGGAAGACTACATTTACTGCAATATAAAGGGGGTCTCTCCTGGCAAAAGTCCTCTTCCAGAATTTCATTAAATGGCACAGACGCTGGAATAGACACTATGCTTATTAAAGCTGACAATCTGACAAAGTTGAAAAGGGCTGCAAGCACATTAGAGGACAGGCTTAGAAATCAAAATTGTCTTGACAAATTGAAGCTACAGCTTGAAAAAATATGGTGCTGTTCAACAGGGACAAGTGCAGGATACAGGTCTGAGTCAGAAAAAAACTACAGAAATCAAGGGTGGAACAAGTGGCGTGGGAGCAGTCCAATTAAAGGATTGGGTGTAACAGCATGCATTTACATTAGTATTTCAGTTCTGATCAGATGTAGGAGCAGATCACCATTTTTCAAGCTTTGCTTTACACCACAGAGAGCTCTTGGAGCATATGAAACTAGATTCCTTTCCATGAAAGCTGAGCCAGAAGACATACCTTAGGTGCACCCCAACGCACTGCAGCTGCTAATGGGCACTCAGGCTGTGGTACTAGACCAAAGTTAGTCCAAGGTGGAAACCTTTGACACATGGATAGTGTGAATATCATGTGCTCAGCACCAGCTGTTTCACTCCACATCTTGGTTCCTGTTGCCACACACTACTTGTTAAAATACTCATAGCCCCTTAATGCACCACTTAATGACTTAATGGCTATGAATCAGCTGTGCTGTGAATAAGACAAATGTGACAGTGGGATGATGTGTTGTCTATGAGGCAAGTGAAGCAATCCTTTTTTACCTGGTAAGATCTCAGCAAGAGTCCTGTATTCCGGTTCAGCACCATACTTTTAATTAACATTTGGAGCAATTTAGCCTAGAAAGATCAGAAGAAAGCCATGAGAAAGATCACCACTCTCAGAAGCATAAGTTGCAGGGAAAGATCTGGGGTTGTTTTATCTAGAGAAGAAAAGGGTGAAATGGTAACAGCTTTCATGTCCAACAAAAGCTGCTGCAAAGAGAAGGGGTATAAACTGACACCTGTGTCTACTGTGAAGAAGGCAATATAGACTACACATAGGAAAATCTGCCTAACATTATGGCTGAGAAAGCAGTAAGCAAGGAAGACTTCAGGATCTACGATACAGGAAGGTTTTACAAACAGGTTAGACAAGCATCTGTCAGACTTGGTTTAAACATAGTTTATCCTCCCTTAGGGAGGGAGATGGACTAGATAATCTCTTGAAATCACTACCAGAGTTATTTTTCTTGTTTCTTTTTTAAATGTAAATAGTAAAATTACTCTTTCCTGCTCCTTTCATCTTGTCTTTCTACATTTTGAATCATTCCATTGACCTCCCATCTGCTATTTCATGTTACATCCTTCTGATCCTTCCATTATCCATCCCAGTCTATGTCTCAGTCCCATCTCTGCCTTTCCAGTTTTGACACTGTACTTCATCTGTGGCATTGCTTTTGCTAGGAAATCCCTCCTTTTTCCCATGTGCAAAGCAATATGCCTGTCTTCATTCAAATTAGTACATAACCAAATTATTTACATATAACTGCTGAACTAAACATTGTACCTTCATTCAGTTCCCCTAGTGTTTATGCAGTGGGTAGAAACAAGTTTTGCATTTGGCTTCTTTTTTTCTTTCAGCGCCTCCTTTTATCATTACTGACCAAGTAAACTCAGAGATTACCACCATTTTCCTTGAAATAGGATAATTCAGTGTATAAGAATACAGCGACAATGCAGAAGAGAAAGGACACAGTTAATCACTACAGAAGCTTACATGGATTATCTTTCAAATAACAAAAGGCATCACTAGTGCTCTAACGTTAGAGGGATGGATATAGGTAAAAATAATATGTATGGATACAAATCTCTATGGCTTTTTCTCAGATAATATATGACTACATATATAAAAGAACAGTTAATGATGACTACATGTTTCTTTGCTAGTATTTCTGCTTTCCTCTGGCGCTTTGAGAGCGCTCAGCATAACCCATGGGCACAGAGCAGACCCCCACTGCCATCAGCTGCTTACTGAAACCCCAGTGTCAGCCTTTGGGCTGAGCTCTCAGGCACCAGACTGGCCCTGTGTCCCTTGTGATGTACTTCTGCTTCTCATATTTCACACTGATGTATGACTATAAAATACCTTGTCCTATAGAACACAAGTATCTTTTTGCATTGCAACTATCGCTGTCATGGACTCTGGGAGGCCATTTTCCTTGTTTTGACTTTACACCCACTCAGTTGCCATCAGAGGCTGCATTTTCTTCAAATACACACAGCAAAGCCTGAATTTATCTATGCACTGTCTATGTACTCATAACCTACCACCTGAATTAACCTCCAGAAGTTCACTGCAAAGCCCACAACCTTCTTTTAGTTCAACAACAGCCAGCTGGCACAAAGTCATGTTGGAAGGAAGGAAAAAAAGGATTCAATGGAGAGAATTAATTTAATTTCTGTCTGTGTTAGAAGGAGGCATGGTCCAGAAGGCCTGGAATTTAAAAGCAAACTTGCCTTGTCTTACATGTGATTTTCAGAAGCAGCAGGTGTACTGTTAAATTAATATCAGTTTTACAATATACTTTTAACTTGTTATTAAATTCATTGGTGACCAGTTTATTTCTAATATATAATGTGTACCATCATAACAGCTATGGGCATCCCTATTAAGTAATTCTTAAAAAGAAAAGGTAAACTCTGCTTAATTTATTCAAGCAAATTGTCTCTCTTGTTAAAAATAGTATTAAGCTAAATTAGACCACCAGTATTAAAGGCAGCTTTAACTCTCTTCAGCTTTCTATGGAATAATATTCACTGCCTTGTAAAAGTCCCTTTACATCTTAGATAGTATTCCAAGAAACTGTATTTTGGAAAACAGAATGTTCCCTACCTTAATTTTTCTTTTCATCTCCCTCTTTTTCTCTTTTCTGGCAAGATGAGTTCAGTGTTCACTAGCAAATGAGATGTTCAGTATTAGTGAACAATGGAAGCACTTTATAGATATATTTCTTGCTGGTGGATCCATTTCTATATTAAATATTTTTATAAGCTCAAACAAAACATAACTTTAACTGATTGACCAAATGTATTACCTGATAACATCCATCTGAGTTTTGTTTTTTTCCAGTCTTACTTTGGAGAAGAGAATAACTTGCATAGTTCACTCAGCAATAACTTAATGATTTCCTGAGGACAGATACAGAAGTTTTCAACTGGACGATCAGGTGTTACAACTAAGTCTTACTTTTCATTTTGGATAGGAGCCTACTTCGTTAAAAGGCAAAATTAAGAAAGGAAAGCTGAGTCTTATTAGGTACTGAGTTGGACCATTTATTAATATTACATACGCAACTCTTCTGTTCTTTTTGAAATACAGGCTATCCCCAAAAAGGGATTTTATATCTTTAGTCACATTAGAGCCTCATGGGACATTAATGAAGCTCTCAGAGAATTATTTTTAAATATGTCAAAGGACTTTGCATTTGTATGCATGTGTCAGAGCACACAAATATGCAAGAGACACTCAGATGGGTCCCTTTGAGGATCTATTTTCATGCTTAGCTTGTTACTTGACAAAGTACACAGACTCCAGCTGGGTAGCTGGGACTGCAGCTTCAGGAGAGCTGGGGTTAACACCCTGCTGTGCTGCAAAGCCTCCCGTGGGACCTGCACCAGCCACACAGGCCATGAGCACAGATCCTCAGGTCCTTCTCTGCCTGAATCGATGCTTTCCCCTAATGACCAGAAGCAAACTCCCTTGGCAGCTTTCTAAATCCCAGGGCTCCCACAGCTCATTGCAAGAACAGTGCTGAGCAGGCACTGATGCCAACTAAGGGCTAGCTAGCTACATATACAGCTAGTTCAAGCCAAAATCTTCACATATGATTCTCAGAATACACATTTCTCTGCCTATGTTGCTCATGAAGCTTACAGCCTCCAGCATGGGCCAAAAAGATGTCTGCATCCCCAACTCACGGCCCTTAACTCCAGGTCACCGCAGTGTAGGGGGAGGTTCAGGCTTGATTTTTTTACTCACCAAACAAATGCAAGTTTTGGGTCAAACAATTTTAAATCATGCCAGATTTTTAAAAAGGAAAAACAGTTCTGGCTAGAGAAAAATATGAAAGAAAGTGAAGAACATCACCTCAGTATTTTTAAATGGCAGAGTTTCATTCTGAACAGTGCTTCACAGAAGAATGTAAGCAAAGGATTAATAAACAGCAGTAGCAAAGCAATTTTTTTAGGTCTAGCTAACCATTTCACGCATTTTTTTCCTGAAAATTGCAAAATCAGTTATTCCCACAGCTTTAATTAAGACAGTTACCTGTGATGCAGTGAAAGACTTGAATCAGGGCTCCTGCAAATTAAATGGCTGCTCTAAGTACTAAATTGCTGGTAAATCCAAGAGAATGTCTCAAGATCTCCTGTTGGAGGTCTTCCTTTGGGCCTTAGGTTTTCTGGTCTGAGTTCACCTTTTGTAAAGTGAGGACAACACCATGTGGACCTACTGCAAGACCTTTGGAGCAGACCTTTTTTATTCTGTATTTGTATCATGGGTCTCACTGTGCTAGTACAGAGTGTAAGTACTGCTATGGCATGGATAATACATTAAAGACTTTGAAGCTTCTAGGTACAGAGATAAAGGAGGATAGATAAAAACCTCAAAGAGAATTTTATTATGAGTAATATATAAATATAAAAAATAAATGTTCAACATTAAATATTCCAATTCCACTGTCCAAATGCTTCACAGGATATTCTTCAGGAAATTGAAGAACAATAATAAAACAAACTGGCACTGACTAGTCGTATTAAGGAAATACTGAGGACAACAGATAGGTTTGTAGCTACCTTTTATAATCTCTCTTCTTCAAGTTGTGAGAGACTGAAAGAGTTAATGTCTCAAATATCATGATGGGACAAGTTCTGCTTAAGGATGAACCTGCATAGCAAGGAGCCACAGGTGAAAAGAAGCCAATCAGCACCCATCAGCAACCGGACAGGGAGAGTGTGCTGGAGGGTGCACAGCTCCGTGTTCTGTTGTGCTGTTCTGATGTGCTGAGCAGGGAAGCTCACCATGCACAGTGAAAGATCACATCTGCAGGGAAGGGGAAGTTACTCCCCAAGCAATCCCCAAGACCAGAGACCCGTTTCCTAAAGGGTCACACACTGCTCATGACACTTAACTAGCCTAATGAGTTTGAGTGCCCACCTGAAGGAGGGGCAAGGATGATAAAAGGACACAAACTGTAGCCCATGTGCACAATCCCACTGGAACTGGACCCCTCGGCTGACTGAACCAATGCTGGACTCAGGACCGGTGAAATCTTTCTCTTCTCTCGCTCTCTTTTTGATAATGCCTACACCTCATCCCTTCAGACATAAACCGTTGACCAAGTCTGGGACTAGGAGTGGGTCCAGCTGCCCCTGGGCTCCTCACCGAGAAGGAGTCTAGAAAGCAAGGGGGTCTGCTCTGAACCTCGTGACTCAACGGGAGGGATCTCCTTATTGTCTTCCCTGAACTGATCCCCAAATAAGCAAGGCCTGTAGTATGTGTTTGGTGATATATGGTTAGCACATGTTACACAGTTTACTGACATAGTTTCATGCCAGTTTTTGTTGTGAGCATACCAATTTTTGTGGTGAGCATTCCAATTCTTGTTGTGAGTGAATAAATTTGAGTTTTGTGAGATAAAAGATCCCTGGTGTTGTTTCACCTTAGTCCTGACCTGGGAATCAGCAAACCTGAGTCGTCGTCCTGAGAAATTGGGACGTGACACAAGTATTTTACAAAAGATCTTCCAGGTTCTAATCTGATTAGAAACACACTCCTCTTCAATGTTTTTTCTATAGCATAAGTAAGCAGAAATTACTCTGAAACGTGTGCAACCCTTGCTCTCTGTGCTCCTGTATCTTTTGCTCCTGTTTTCCCTGTGAGAGAGAAAAACTGCAACAGTTCAGCTGAATATTAAAATCCATAAAATGGATGGAAAAGAGGGTGCCATAAGAGATGGAGAGGTGAATACCCAGAACTGTTTTTTAAAAACTGTACAGAAGTCTTCTGAGAGTGTCCATTCAGAAGAGTGTGCAGGAAGCATATTAAGAGGCAAGAAAACTCTCGGATATTTATTTTGTATAGCCAGAGTGGATGCTAACCTTTCATTTTCAAGAAATTGATGTTTTGCTTAGTTTGTTCATATTACTTTTTTTTTTTTAACAGATGAATAAAAATTCTTCCAACACAATGGCTTTGGCTCCTAACACTTCTAGCAAAAGAGAGACAGTGTGCATATTTGGAACTGGAGATTTTGGAAGAGCTCTGGGGCATAAAATGATTCAGTCCGGCTACCCTGTCGTGTTTGGAAGCCGGAGCACACAGACATCCAGCCTGATTCCCAAGGGTGCAGAGGTGTTCAGCCATGCAGAGGCAGCACAGAAAGCTGCCATCATCATTATCGCAGTCCAGAGGCAACATTACAACTTCCTCATACCACTAGCAGAAATTCTGCGTGGGAAAGTCTTGGTGGATGTAAGCAACAACTTAAAAATAAACCAGTATCCTGAATCCAATGCAGAGTACCTCGCTCAGCTGGTGCCTGGCGCTAAGGTTGTGAAAGCCTTTAACACCGTGTCAGCCTGGGCCTTGCAGTCGGGCACATTGGATGCAAGCCGGCAGGTAAGACTGAGCAACTCTATGTCATAGAGTTATATATCATATGGCTTCTTAACAGCTAGACAAAACACACACAGGACACACAAATCAGACAGGGTTGAGATGGTATTTTCACTATAATTGCCCATTTCAGATTAAATGTGAGCTAAAATTTACTTTTGGCATGACAAGGAATATCAATACCTTGCCTCCAAACTTGGTAAGGTGTTTGGAGACACTAGAGAAGCAAGGAAAGAAAGATAGCAGAGCTACAAAGACAGAGATGGCAAATCAGGAGGAAATGAGGGTTGCATCAGTTGTTCCTTGGGATTGTAAAGTTAAACAGAAAGGAAATAGGAGGAATATATCAAAGCAAGAATAAAATGAAGAGAGCAAAAAAAGGGAGTCAAGGGATATGATGGGGCAATTGAATGAGTATGGGCAGCAGAAGTGAGCTGGAAGGTGAATAAATTCATAAAGTTTTCTACATCAGAATCCACCACCACAGAAGTTTAACACAACAGTGTGTACCAACCATTTTAACCAGCTCCTTAAACACAGGTCAGTGAGCACAGAGCTGGTCCTAGGAAGAAACACAGCAGCTTACTTGAAGACAAATCATTTATAACTACCCTGTTTTCTGCCTCTCTGAGGAACAGTGCTCTTGTACAACGCACAAAATCAGCCAGCTACTCCAACCATTGCTAGCTTTGCTTTCTGCTGCCAGATAAATGGTTTTGGCTAAACTAAGGACCCAAGGACTTCCAAGCCTAGGTTCTACAAGCCTTCATCATATCGAACAGAGCAGAAATTGCCCCCTTTCTCCCAGGTCCAAAAGAAGTATTGTCTTGACCACTCACAGAAAAGGCTGCTTCTTTCACTATTTTCCTAGACTTACAAAGAAAAATTGAAAATTTTGCTCCTCTATACTCCTATTGAAAATTTTGCTCCTATTTACTACTATAAAACCTTGTGCTTACAAACTGCTTGCAGGTCTTCAGAAGAGTATGTCAAGTGTTCTAGGCAAAGACTTGTACTAAGTGTGTTACATATTGTTCTTTTCAGATACAAAATTTTGCCACTTGAAACAATCTCCTTTCCCAAAGAAAAGATTCATATTCTTAGTTCTTGTGTTTGTTGGCCAAGAAAGTACCTATAGGCTACTTTTTGCCTGTATAAATTAAGGACAACAGGGAAGCCAACAAATAGCCTGGGAAGCTTGTGCTCATCATCCATACCCAGGCAGGATGGCAGTAGAGAATGTCACAAAAGTCTGTCTAAATAAAACTTCTGTTTGGTTTTGGCTGCAGGTGTTTGTCTGTGGAGACGACATGGAAGCTAAACAAATGGTGATGGCCATTGTTCGTGCACTGGGTCTCACTCCAGTAGATCAGGGATCCCTCTTGGCTGCTCAGGAAATAGAAAATTACCCTCTGCAGCTCTTTCCAATGTGGAAGTTCCCCATCCTTTTGTCCCTTGGCTTAACTGCATTCTTCTTCTTCTACTGTTTGGCTCGTGATGTAATTTACCCTTATGTTTATGAAAACAAAGACTTTTCATTTTTTATTGCAATTTCCATTCCAAATCGGATCTGCCCTATATTGGCACTCATCCTTCTTGCCTTGGTTTATCTTCCTGGTGTACTTGCTGCAATTATTCAGTTATACAGAGGTACCAAATACCGCCGTTTCCCAGACTGGCTGGACAAATGGATGCTGTGTAGGAAACAACTTGGACTAGTAGCCTTGGCATTTGCTTCTCTGCATGTTTTGTACACTCTTATTATCCCAATTCGCTCCTTCGTAAGATGGAGAATCAGCAGCCGAATCGTCTCCCAGGTAGGTTTTGTTCCCTGCTCTATGTCTTCCTTTCTTCTGTCCCTGTTACAAATACTACCTTCTACCTCGAGCTTCAGAAATGTACGTGGACATTCTAATGTTCTTTACAACAGGGTTGTTTTCCCAGTTTCTGTGTTCCTTTTAACCAGTGGTATATCCAATGTTTGTGGATATTATGTTGAGTTGAGGGGATTTCTGGCCTCAGTCTTCCTCCTAGATAGTTTATATATTAATAAAATAAACAGGAAAAATTTAAACATCAAGAGTAATTTAAAGAAACATATTTCCCTATTTCACCATGTACCTTTAGAATAGGACATAGTTTGACTTTCTGACCTTATTTAACAAAGGATCACATACCTGTCCTCAACAGTAGGTCTACAGCAGCATAAAACACGCACCACAATTATAGGTACATGGAACCTATATGTCATATGTCTTTTCTGTTTTTTGAGTAGGCGTTCAAAGTAAATTTCCGATGATTTTCAGAGAGTTAATGTATAACATTTATCTCCTAGTTACCTTAAAGGATATTTTCTGCATATTCATCCTAAAACTGCTATCACTGAGATATACCTGGTCTTCTTTTCTTCAGGCACTGAACAATAAAACAGAACCACTCAACACCACAAATGCCTGGCTTAGTGACTCTTATTTGGCTTTGGGGATTTTAGGATTTTTTTTATTTGTTCTTCTGGGAATAACTTCCTTGCCTTCAGTCAGCAACAATGTCAACTGGCGAGAATTTCGATTTGTACAGGTAAGAAAAAGACTTATTCTAAAACACCTTCTTGCCTTATAAACTATGACCAGAGACAGGTTTACTAGAGACTTAGGGCTTTCCTCCATTAGTATCTCCAAATGTGATGTGTGCACTATCCACCATCACACAGTGAAAAAAGAATCTACATGGCTATACAGCTCACCTGTAAAAAACCACAACTGCTCTGATGGCTGATTATGGTACAACTGGGATTACTGCATTAACAAGAGAAAATTGGGAAGATGTGAGCTCCTAAATAAACAGAAAGCTGACATTGTGGAATTATCAAATTCCACAAATACTAAGTCACAAAATATTTTAGCCATTTATTGGGCTAATTTTGTTGGTTCACAAGATAATTCAGTTAAAATCATTCTGAAAAATGACTTTATAACTCAGATCCTTTCGATGCCAAGCATCTAAAGAAAATCTGCAGTTTCTGCAGACTCTAAAAACTGCTGTGCCTATAAGCAGGCTGCCCTTGGTAACACTATAATCTCAGCCCCCTGTTCAGAGGAAGCTTGGTGCAAGCTGCCGTGCCTCTGCAGGAGCTGGGCTGGCAGGGGCAGGGAAGCAAGGGAAGGGGAAATTACTGTCAATGAATGTTTTATCAAGGCCAAAAAACTTGCACAGTATGGTAGTTCTGGATGGACTAGCACTAGAGCATATAAAAGCTTGGATCTCTCCACTGAATTTCAGCATTTCCTCTGCATTTTCACAAATACGACAACCAGTAGGCAGTATGTGTGAGCTAGCAAAAATTATCAGGATTGTTGATGGAGGAAAAAAACAAAGTGTGTTTCACCTAGATCCATTTGAATGAATCTTTATTAAAAAACAATAAGAGCCTTTATATTATATGAAACAGTTTCATTTCAGCAGTCCCCAACTAGCCCCAAAGTTTGCACATTCCACAAAGCTTACCGTGTCCTGTAGATTGCATTTGTTCTGGTTTAATTTACTGTTTTAATGTCCCTTTCTTTCTTTCTTTCTTTCTTTCCTTTGTTCTCCCCTAGTCCAAACTGGGATATCTGACACTGATTTTGTGCACTGCACACACACTGGTTTACGGTGGAAACCGGTTCCTGAGCCCATCATCATACAGATGGTATCTTCCAAATGCCTATATGCTCTCTCTCATTGTTCCATGCATTGTATTGGTTGTCAAATTTGTGCTGATATTTCCTTGTCTAGACAAACCTCTCACGCGAATTCGACAGGGCTGGGAGAGGAATCCCCAATACTCAGAACAGTCAAATTACATTATCAATAAGTCTGCTGTATAATTAGACTAACCTGTATTATCAAAAAGAAGAAAAAAAAAACCATTATGAAGGCATATCAAACTGAAGTCCTGAGCCTCCTTTATCTGGAGAGTGAGAGAAAAAGTGAAAAACTTGGCCAGGCCCTGAGTAAAATAAAGCTACCCCAATGACAAGCATCAAATACAAGCATTAAAATACAAATCAAATGAGGCCGTTTTGTTCCTACACCCCAGGCATGCTTTCACACAGGTGCAGGCCCTCTTTTGCTCAGTACATTCCCTCTTGCCTATTCACCCTCCGTTCCTAAGAAGGGTATGAGAGAAATAAGTGGTGCTCCATGTCCCTCCTCTGTCATTCCAAATCTTCTCCAGGGCTGGGCAGAACCAGAGTAACCATTGGCGTTAGATGGCATCTGCTCTTCTTCCCTATCCTGCCCATTGGGACTCAGGTCTACACACACCCACACAGACCCACATGCACATGCACAAACACACACCCTGCTTCCCCACTCAGAAGCCACCAGCACCCATAGAATGAGTGCAGGGTGGATGCTGGCTGAGGAAGAGCTCTCTTCCTCCCAGTACTAGTTTATCCTCCATTAATATCTAATCCAAAAGAGACCTATGTTTATACCTTAGAGATAGTTGAGTAAGATTTGTTTGGTTTGCGTACAGGAATCCTAATGTTCAAAGTGTACAGGCCAAGGATTACTGAATCCTTGCTTTTACTGCTCTACCAGAAACTCAGGTGGCAAGGGAATGGAGGAGAGACCAAAATGGCAGAAAGATGTGAGATGTGCTCATGAGCCTAAGCTTCTCAAGTATAGGCAGAAAGTGGTCAGTGATTTTTTTTGTGTAAGCAGTGAGTTGTAAGGAAAGAAACTGAAGGAAAATCCTATTCTATGAAGGGGTTGTATTATATGTCATGGTTATATCTCATGAAGATAATATTGCTGATTTTTCAAAAAATAAACCTTTGGATGCAATATTACAGATACTGTATGAAAATATACATATTTTAACCACAATAAAGAATTTTTTTTCCAGTATTGATCTCTGTTATCATTTCTGGAATCTCTTTTGATACAATGCAGCTGCTGCTATGCTTAGTTGCACAAAGGTTTTGGAATGCCTTGGCCAAGGAATAAAATGGGATCCCATCTTCAGCCAGCTACCTGGGCTCACCTTCTTCCATTGTTGTTTGCTCCTTGGATGCTCACATAAACAGACCTTTGCGTAGTCATCAAAGTAGGCTGAGAATGTTGTGGAAAAACAGGATCCAGCTGGGATGGTGACCTCCTGTTAAATTGCGAACAGAGGATCTGACAGCCTCCTTCACATTGGAGAATAAAGAAAAGGCAAACTGTGTTTGTTTTTATAGGAGGAGAATTGCTTACTATCTTTGTCTCTCTGTTTTTCTCCTCCCTGTCCATGCAGAGGATAAATACTCATGAATACAAAAATATAAGCATGCTAACTAGTGTAGCTAACTGTACTTTCAAACAGGCACTATCAAGCAGATTTAAAAAAAAAAACAAAAAACCTATCTGAATGATGCTTCTCAAAACATTTCTCAAAAACTGAGTCTCTTTTAGTTCTGGACATACATCCCCTCTTCATGTCATCCTCTGGCCCAGAAAGAACCTGTTCTTAATACCCAAAAGAATGGTAAAGGTGTCTGGGATATCAGCAATTGATGGAGCCAGGTTTCTTAGAAATAATTCTGGCACCAAGTACTCTTACTAACCAGCACTGGTGCATATGTCATACTTGGCATGTCATAAGCTGATATGCATATGTTGATATAGGTCTATACAGTTTTCCTTGACCCATCTCATGATGGAGTAGTACTCCATTTCAAGCTTCCTTCAAAGGTTTTCCATGTTAATCTTACAGAATCATTTACTGCAGAAGGGATTGGGTATGGGCTCAAAGTGCCTAAGCAACAACACTGTTGTGAGGATGCCTATAACAGCTCTTTACAGCTCCCTAAAGACAAGAGGAAGAAGCAGCAGCAAGAAGAACAAGACAGAAAGAGAGAGAGAGTAGGTATGTTTATGTGTGTATAGAGGTAGAAGAGAAAGGGACAGGCAGAGCAGAAAATAAGTAGCAGCAGCCTAGAGTGATTATCTTCTAGATTTGCCATTTTGGGGCCAAATTCTGGCCTCAGTGACAGTTACTCCAGATTTATGTTAGTACAAATTGTAACAGTTCCAAGACACTAATACAGAACAGGGTTTTTTTATTACTTTTTAAAGGATTTATTTTCAGGGTGTCTGCCTATCCTGATACAGATCTAAAATCCGCCCTTTTCTCTCTCTCACAGCTGAACCTATGGGTTGGAGTTTAAACTGCAACAGTCATGACAAGTAACACCCATTTAAAAGCTATGCTTTATGAAATACAAATATTGTAAATGCTCTGCCTCCTTTCCTCTCATTGAACAGGCTCCTGTGTGTTTCTGAGTGCCTTGTGTTAAAGAGAAGCACAGGCCAAACCAGGTCTTGTTTATTTTTGCTGAGAATGAGTGCAAAGTAACTGCAGCTTGCCTGAATACTGCCTATATATTCACTCACTACTAAACCATAGTCTCAAATGCACACAGGACTATAGCTCCTGCAGGAAAGACAAAAGAACTTCTTGAGGGACTGATATCATGTTGCTTTGTTACGCTGAAACACAGGCGGAGATTTACTGAAAATGCTAAGCGGCTAGGTATGATTTGCAATTTGCTGTTTACTCCAAGAACAAAGTGCCAATATCTGCTGTGTACAAACCGAGGAGACAATGCTGTTTGTTTGCACAGGGTGCGTGCGGCAGCTCTCAGGAGCTGATCCAAAGCCCGCGCATCTGAAGTCAGCAGCAGGCTCTTTGTTGACTTCAGTAGATAATAGGTCAGATCTCCAGCAGCACTTGTTTTCCCAGTCAAAGTGAGGGATTTCATATCCTGTTATTCTTGGGCAGCTGGGGAGTATTTGTTTCACAAATTTACATATTTATTTCTTGAACATTCTCAAGATAACAAATTCCTTCAGTAATCTTACATGATAGTTGAACTAAAAGCATTCAAGTGGCAATATTTTGAAAACAATAGCCAGTGTTATGAAAACTGTTCGTAGCTTGTATACATTTCTCATGGCTGAGCTCTTCATATTTTAATATTTATTTTTTATGTACTGACAAAGCCTGGTCAGAGAGGAGATCAGAAGGATCATGAAATGAATTTTGGAAAGGGCGTTTTCCATATCGTTCCCAGAAACCAAGAAGAGCCTTTATGTGCATATGTACATAATGCCACTCTAAGAATTCCTGCAGGAATAAAGCATTGACTCTCAAATCTACTTCTAAATCAGAGTCAACACTTAGAAAATAAAAATTACAGTTCTTCAAATAAATTGTCACATGGACATTGTCATGATAACAACTAAGCTTGGACTTCATTGCATAAGAAAGTTTTATTCTGATGGAGAGCACTACAGCATAGTGTGATTTTTAGACTTCTACATCCTGCATGTTGTGGCTAATTTAACTTCCTTTTGCCTTTTTGTTATACCCAGGGAATATCCATTTCAACCAAAAAAATGCACTTATTAGTGAAAAGAAATTATTTTAATTAATTTGATTTACTGGAGACAGTAATGGGATGTCAGACACACACACTGGCCCCAGAAGATGCAACTGACACCACAGATACTGCTGGATCTTGAGCCACGGAGATCTGAGCAATTCCCTTCAGTTCCACCATACCACACTGTGAGTCCTGAGATCTTATTTTTGCCCTAAAGCATGACCTTCTGTCAGCCTTCTCTGCCTCATCTAACAGTCACTTCTCACTCTAAGACAAGACTGTTCATGACCCAGTCTAGAAAGTCCCTTTTTTCCATCGTGTCAGGTTTTTGCGGCTTCGCTCTTGTTACCTCCTAGCAGACAAGATTTTACAAGAGCATCTCTTGTCTCAAACACCGGTGAGCCTGTTAGACTCACTAGTCCAAATAATGAACTGGTGAATAGTATGAACACTCACAGGAACTATGTAACATATGTTTAGCTGCTCTTCCATACTATGATTAACATATTTAATAAATCTTCGGTGTTCCCATAATAGCCTAAATATGGCTTCTCTTCCATGCACAATGGAAGCTTTTCTCTCCTCTGGAGACCCTTTTTTTCCTCTGCATTCTACATGCTTCTGTTGTGGATCTCCATTTGTTTCTCTAATTCCTGACATTAACATGAATGATTTCCTCCCTGGAAGAAGATGATATTCCCCAAGATTTTATATATATATATAAATATCTATATATTTATATAAATATCTATATATATATATATCACCATGATAAGAAAAGCTGCACATCTCCTATTGTTGCACATTGCCTTAATTTAATGTTCTTGAATCTGGGAATCCAGAATTGACATAAATATTAGCTCTGACATGAATAGATCCCTGACATATTATTTTCTTATGAGGAACTTCAGTGCTACAAAAAAATACACTGCAGAACCTTGAGAGGACATGCACAGACCTCAGAGAATTGCATGAAAGTTAGCTAATGTCTCCAAATGCTGCAAAACAGAAACTGTTTTGTTTTTTTTTAATGGCTTCAGACACATCCTTTATTCCTCCCTCTTTTTCCTTCCACATCCAGATTTGCTTATTATTTGAGATTCATTCAAATACAGCCCCTTCACTGTGCTGGCTTCTCTTCACACTTCCTCAGATTTAATCTAGGGAAAGCTTAACCACAATCAGTAGACTCAAGCTATTAAACATCAGTGCAGAGGCCTTTCCTAGTTTATTACCCATTAATTTTTTCCCCCCAGTTTTATGGAAGATGAGAAAGTGTAGTCTCTATAAATCTCTCTTTAGAGACTTCAGAAAACAGATAAATGAAAAATGAAAAAATGTTAAGTTATTGTAATATGCTTATCATTGTAGGACACAAGTGGTTGAACACCACTAGACCAAAACCGAATGTCCCAAAACAGGCATGTTTGGGACAGATTATCTATGACTGAGTGCTGGCATAGAAAGAGGGAGGTATTTTCAGAGAATCATTCTGGACAAAAGTATATGGAACGAAAGTAAAAAATTTATTAGAATGAGAGAAAGAGAGAAGAAAAGAAGGAAAAAGACAAACCTGGTTTTCTTCTTTCCTACTGGCTCCATGACAGAAAATGTCACACATTTTTGGTTGCATTGTACCAATTATTTCAGTACCTTATAAATAATTAAATGAAGAGTTTGATCTTGGCAGCCCCAGAGTCCAACCCATGTTTTAGAATCCCACCATAGCCTTCTTTCCCCAGTCTAAATTGGTACAAATCAGCCTATTTTCTCATCCTGTACAACAACCTTTCCAAAGGTAGCTGCCACTCCACACCACCCCACTCACTGTTGAGCAGCAGCAGTAGCAAACCCAGCTGTGCGTCAGGCACAAGACGTACATGGCTCAGTAGTGAATACAGCTGGAAAAACTGTTTCCCTCAGGGAAAAGAATCAGGAGAGATGCCAGTCTCCAACTGGTCAGATACAGGACAGAGACTGCTTAAAGGACTGCTCTGTTTCAATGTGAGACACCATCATCTTCATTTTATAGTTAAAGAACTGAAGCAAAATCAAACACGGGACTTCACTGAAGAAAAGCTAAACCATTAACATAGCATGAAAATTTGAACCAAAGGAAACCCTACAATACTCAACGAAGAAGACAAGTGAGAGCTGGACAGGGTGAGCAGAACTTGACAAGGTGGCCAAAGGGCTAGTCCCTGGGAGAACGGAGGGGACGGGGCAGCTTCCCCTCCCCACTTGGCTAGCAATGAATCAGAGCTTCAGGAGCCCCAGGACAGGACAAACGCAGTGCCCCCATCCCTCCTAACCAGCCCAGGCAATCAGAGGGGATGGGTGCAGAAGTAATTGCAGGGAATTATGTTAAATACATACAGGATTATAGTTCATTTGTTTTGCTTGTAGCTTCTGTTTTCCAATCCCATAAGTAAAGATCGGAAAGCAAATCCCATCTCTAATTGGATTGGTCTAAAGGTCAAACCTCAAGTCATACTGCAGAAACTTGAGTCTTGTTTTACTATCAAGTCTGCCTAACACTGTTGAGCTAAATAAATCCAACAACTTAAGATACTCAGTCTTGCCGGAGCCTGACAGATACCTCCTCTCCAGTTACAGAAGTCTGAGAGGGATGAAGGGGCTTGTGCAGCTACATGCTGACTTTTGGGACAATACCGAATACCCAAGCACCACTGAATATCTTGAATCACTGAAAACCTTCTAGCACCTCTTCTTCAAACAAACAGACAAACACCCATGTTCCTTGGCAAAGCTGTCTTCCCTGCCTTTTACAAAGAAGCTGACACTTAGATTCACACTTAACTGCCATCACAGACATATCCTGTTTTTTTAATGATCCCTGTGTCAGTGATTCATACAACATCATGTAGGAAGTCAGAGGCAAGGAGAGGAATTGGATGCAGGTTTCCTGAAGCTGAGGATAGTTCTCTAATTACGAGGAGCTTTGCAGATTAGAGAGCCAGAAGGCAACCTTATGATTAGCTATTCTCTCTTCCTGCAGAACACGGGCTGTAGACACTGCCTGAATTAATTCCTTTCTGAATTATCAGGAGTTGTCATATTTTTCAGTTCACAGACCCCTACAAATTTTCCAACAGTAATGCAGATTGCTGTAAAGTTTAAGCTTCCTGACAACATGCAGTTTTATCCTAGTTACCATTTGTTATTGCTGGCAGGTAATCCATTAAAACAGGCTGAAAACTCCTGAATTAAAGATATTCTGAAAGAACTGCTGAACTTGACTTAAACATTAGAAAATTCACCACAACTTTTGGCAAATTATTTTGACAGCTGATTACCCTCACTTCAATGTATATAATAATGTATATATATATACATAGCCTGAATTTTTTTTAACTGTAGTATTCAGCCAACATAATTTATGATTTCCATGACTTATCTGAAGTGTCCAGAATGGTGGCTATATATGGAACATATATATTACTCCAGAAAAGCAGCTCGGGTGTAAGAAGAGAAAGTGTGATTTTATATATATATTTATGGAGAAATATAAATCATACCGGTCCTACTGCATATGTGGAGATACAACCACACTCTAAAGTCTCTTGATGATGACAATGAAAGACTCAAGGTATTTCCAACTACAACTTTTTTCATTTTTAACTTAAAAAACCTAAATAAAGTAAAAAGCCAAAAATATTAACAGTCACTGCAGATAATCTCAAATTTGAACATAATTTCACAAAAAACAAATGCTAATAAAAATTTGTTAATAACATTGTGAAAACAGCTAGTATGTTACCTGCAGAATTACGGTTTCTGTAGCCTACTCTGGTAAATTCATATGGAGAACAACCACCGCATAAGTAGGTTTCTAGGGATTTTCTCAGGAATTAGTTGCAAGCCCACCATTACACATAACAATTCTAAACAAACACAAAATCATTGCTGAGGAAATGTGCAATCTATATTACCCTGGAAATCCTTATGAGCAATGAGGTCAGACACATGGAATCGATTTGATGAATGGTGCATTTTCAGCCACGACACCATTGAATCCAGCTCTGCAGAAGGTTATTGTAGAGGAACAAAGACTGCATGCCACACTTTCAGCCCTAGGAGATGGAGCCTGGAAAGCACTGGCTAAAAACCATTCACAGAGGGCCTACTAAAAAGGGTTATGAACCTTGTTCAAATATGCAAGGGGAGTAGGAAAGGGAGGACAGGAGAAAGATCTAACATGGTCTTGTGATTTTCAGATGTACAGGGAGGGGAAGGTACTCAACTGCTGCAGAGAGCAATGGCTGCATACTGTTCCACACTGTGAAAGGGACAATGAAGACTCTGGAGAAAAGTCCATTACACCAAAAATGGTCTAAGAATGTGGAAATATTCCTTACATTTACAGACTACAGGAATTTAATTCATTCATTTCAGAAAAAAAAGTTACAGGTGAATGCAATAAAACATACCCAGGTCACTATCCTATTGATAAAATTTCATAATCCAGTAACTGGGAAAAAGCAGCTCATGTGTTTTATGAAACAGCAGGAAAAAATACAAGCTATAAAAACATATGCAACTCTGGGATTGTTTAACAGAGCAGCAGGTGTGAGAAAAGCATAGAGGGAGATATCACATAAGCTTCAGATAAAACCACAAGTCTACTTAGGCAGCTTTGACTTGGTTCAAAGGTGCAACTCCATTTAAATCACTCTACCCAGAGGCTGAGAGTAAAGAAACTTGTTCAATTCTTCCCAGGTTTAGGTATTTGACATTTGATGCTGTCGGACTTATTTTCAAAGAACACACATAAGGAAATATATGGCTCCATTACAACAGCTCTTTGCAAAGAAAAGAACATGAAGACTAATAAGCTGTAAATGCTTAGGTTAGGAGAAGTAGTAGAACCATTAGAGAGACAAAGCACCAGTATCAAATATCATTATCCTAGCACAAGAAAGATACAACAAAAATGCTTGGAGTTAAAGCCATATGATGAGATTAAATCATTTTTAGATTAAAAACCTTCTGGTTGTGCCTTGAAGAATGTACTGGGTTTGTGTGGTGGGGTTTTGGTAGCAGGGGAGGGGCTGCAGGGGTGGTTCCTGTGAGAAGCTGCTGGAAGCTTCCCCGGCTCCAAGTCAGACCCGCCTCTGGCCAAGGCCAAGCCCATAAGCGATGGCGGTAGCGCCTCTGGGAGAACAGATTTGAGAAGGGGAACGTGCAGTCAGTAGGGGCATTGGAATGTGAGAGGAACCCCTCTGCAGATACCGAGGTCAGTGAGGAAGGAGGGGAGGAGGCGCACCGGAGGAGGGGATGCCCCTGCAGCCCTGGTGAGATGGCAGGCTGTCCCCCCCAGCCCGTGGAGGGGAGCGGGGGAGCAGATGCCCACCTGCAGCCCGGGGAGAGAGGAGCCCATGCCGGAGCAGGGGGATGCCCCCAAAGATGGCCGTGACTCCATGGGAAAGCCTGTGCTGGAACAGCCTGTGCCTGAAGGACTGCAGCCCATGGAAAGACCCACGCTGGAGGAGCTCATGAAGAACTGTAACCCATGGGAAGGACTCACATTGGAGGAGTTCATGGACGACTGTCTCCTGTGGGAGGGACCCCACGCTGGAGCAGGGGAAGGGTGTGAGGAGTCCTGCCCCTGAGGAGGAAGGAGCAGCAGAGACAACGTGTGATGAACTGACTGCAACCCCCATCCCCATACCCCTGTGCTGCTGGTAGGAGGAGGTAGAGAAAAGCAGGAGTGAAGTTAAGCCCGGGAAGGGAGAGGTGGGGGGAAGGTGTTTTAAGATTTGGTTTTACTTCTTACTACCCTTGTGTTGATTTGATTTGTAGTAAATTAAATTGATTTAGTTTTTTCCCCAATTTGAGTCTGTCTTTTGCCCATGACCATAATTGGTGACTGATCCCTCCCTGTCCTTGCCTCGACCCACGAGCTTTTCTTTATATTTTCTCCTCCCCATTGCACTGGGGGGGGGGGGGGGGGGGGGCGAGGAGTGAGTGAGCAGCCTCATGGTGCTTTGTTGCCAGCTGGGCTTAAACCACAACAAAGACAAAAACAGTGAGAATGATTATCCTTTTATTATCAGGTAAGTATTCTTTAGCATGGGTGGATTCACTGTCTCTTGCAAAAATTAGATCAAATGTCGTTGCTGGTGTGGATGCTTTAGTCAAGCATAAGTCACTGAGTTTAGCATAGGGACACCAGCATTAGATGAAACGTTAATGGCCTGTGTAATGCAAAAGGTTACACTGCATCAAAAAATGCTTTTTTATTCTTTAAAATGTGGGAATAAGTGTGTGAATGCTACCACTTGCATACCTCTTGCTTATTCTTCTGAGAGTTCCTAAAAACAGACAAATGAAAAAATGATCATGCTGTTTCATCATCTGCTGCTTTCCCCACATGGTTATGAAAAAAAAAAAAAGTGCAGAGTTTCTTAAGTAGGTCACTCTAGTACAAGCACAGAGTATATGTAAATAAAAAGCCATGGATTTTCCCCTTAGCTATCTGGAGAGAAGTTTCAGTGGTGAGTCCAAACACTGTTTCTGTCAGAGATGTGCCAGGAAAAACAGTAAAAATAAATTTAGTCAAAAATATAGTAACAACAACTTCATAAGTAGGGATGTTTCATTTTTAGAAAATACACAATAAAATAAACTAACTAAAATCAATCTGTTACCTATGGCAGAAGCAGCAAGCTAAAAAGGGAACACAGTGCAAGAACTAGGTGTAGTGCTAATGCATTCTGTGAACGTGCCTTAAATCTCAATCTTCGATGTAGTAAATGCGTAAATAAGATTACTTCTGCTGAATATTCATGCTGTAATTAGTTGAATTATGGAAGTTCTACCTAAAGCTTTTACAAATTAAATAAGTGGAAAGACTCAGAGGGAAGAAAAAAAAATTCTTGTTTGTTTATGAGGAGGTAAAGAGGTAAAGAGAAGTGTACAAAGGTAGACAGAATCAGAGGCATCTGACCACTGTTGACACCCTGAGCTCTAACTCCTGCATCAGAAGAAAATCAAGTCCCCAAATCAATCAGAAGAAAATCAGGTACAAAGTACTCATACCTAACATATATCTACATTGAAGACAACTTTTAAAATCAGATCTTTCAGCCAGGACAACGATACACCTTAACATGCCTCCATGTTTTATTCCAGAGAGGAAGAGGGCAGTATTTGCAGAGAATCGCTTTCTGACTAGTTTTATTAACAGAGTTCATGAGGGAAACAAAATAAAGCACTTCTTTTAATCTATACTCATTCTCCATCCCCCTCTACCCCACTCACTTCTTCAGGAAAGCAAACCTCCAGAGGAAGCAGACTTATTTACTTCTCAGATGGAAAAAGCCTGGCCACTTCTACAAGCATGAAGACAGATATCTGTGACCTCCTCTCCCAAGTAAGTTTTCAGCAGAGAGCTTCACAAGACAGCTCACTGATTCAGTCTTTGCATCACTGTAAGTTCCTGTGCAAAATAGGACTATGCAGGTATAACTCGCTGTGCCCACTACCAGTGAAGAACTCGGGTCACTTAAATCCAAGATAATGGTGGTCATGATCATAATAACAATATATAA
Source organism: Buteo buteo (assembly GCF_964188355.1). Lineage (NCBI taxonomy): Eukaryota > Metazoa > Chordata > Aves > Accipitriformes > Accipitridae > Buteo > Buteo buteo. The sequence continues at coordinate 24,643,464 of NC_134172.1, read as the reverse complement.
CCACCTTACATGTCAGAACTACTAAGGAGTTGTCTCTGCCCGGAATATATTTGCAGGTTTATTAGACTATAGCTTTGGGTGGGGGTTTTTTTCCCCAGTCTTTAATATTTTCATTAGCCTCCCCTCTAGAACATGATGAGAACACTAGTTTTGATCAATTTTGTGAAGTATGTGTGTGAAACATGTATGTGAAAGGCTGACAATGCTTTGTGGTGTTAGATTTGGCCATATTATGCTTAAGCTAAATCCTCAGAAAGTTATACTAGGTATTAGCCAATAAGAACGGTGATGAAAAACACCAGAAATTAACAAAGACACAAAACCCGCGGATGAAAGCAGAAAGGGAGGAGGATGGGGACATCCTTAGACAGTTATACAAACATCCTAATCCAGAAAAGTGTGGAGCTGACTGTGCTTATCCACAGCTTTGCTGGCTTCACAAGGGCTCTAGCCAGCCATGGGAGCCCACCCATGAATGGACACTGCCCAGACTGGGCTCCCACATCTGACAGCAGCTCCAAACTTCAAAGAGCCTTTTTTTTTAGTGCTTGCTGCCACCAACCGATTGCTCTAACTTTTACTTAAAGAAAATTCAAAGGGAATCATAAAGCTTTGCTGTAAACTTGCAGAGTACTCTTAAACAGCTCAAGGCCCTGATGTAATCCCTGGATGTAATGTCAAGCATGCACAACAGCCAGTGATTATTACCCTCTGTAAATATTGCCAGAGCAGGCAGATTATATAAAAATATGTATTGTTGTTAATGACAAAATACAGTTATCAGAATACCAAAAACATAAAGTTCTGTAGTTTTTTTTAATTAGAGAGCCCTAAACTTTTTGAAGCACAGAGTACAGCAACTGACAGCCCATCTGGTCTCTTTACCCTTTTACTTTCTCATAAGCCCTATGCATAGTTTCAAACAACATATGTGGATGTTTTAACTAAGAGGTGATGTAGAACCCTTATTTATTTTCCTGAAAATTCTAATCATTTTACTGGAAGAATAAGGAAGAATCACCTATAATGTACATGCTAACAATGTTGAGCTACAAAAGAAATGGACAAGAAAGAAGCATCAATATGACAACAAAAAAAAAAGGTGTACAAGACATCTGACAAACCTGAAATAAGAACAATCTATATAGCATCAGCTGTCCTGATAGCCATGGTACCACGTCCTGAAGCTCAATGCACCAAATATGACTGTTTTAATACATTATTATACAGAGCTGGCTTTAATAATACATTATTATACAGATTTCTGACTTTATTTGACTAATCATGATCTTGTTTGTAGATGGTGCTCACTCTTTCTAGGTAGACAAAAAGATTCTCACCCCCAACAGACAGAAAAGAAATGATTGCGGTGATCTAGTTCATATAAAAGATGGCAAAATGGAATACTTGAAGTGGCAAGACTTACAGCTAATTTTAGAAATAACACTGCTTAACCAATCTAGTTATTTGGAACTATCATACCCAAACATTTAGATATTAGCCAAAAACTTCAGAGTGGCTTTCCAAAAATATATGCATAAACCTATGCTAAGTTTTTTTCCAGTAAGAGAACCTATATATAAACTCCTAAACTACTGTTAGATATTTAAAAGGGGAGTTTGGCACGAAGAACATCTCAGGAATATTACAGCTTCTATTACAGATCAGCACTGAGACCCAAGCCGCTGCTCCCGCAGCAGGTATCTGAGGCCTGTCTAGATGGGTTCCGTTTCTACCTTTGGCTGAACTTATATTTGTATATGGTAAAAATCAGGCATAAGTTAGAAAGCCATCAAGCACGGGCTGATGTGCCCGTATTAGAAGTACCAGTGTGACATCTGGTGGACACTTTTTAGGACAGCAACAGGCTGATCGTTCAATCTTTAGCAACTCAGAAAGGTTGTAAGAAATGAAACAAAAGGAGCAAAAAAGCTAATATGAGGAACAAGAAAAGCAGAATAGACTATACATCTGAGAAAAAATATTTACAAAAGACACACCTAGAGGAAGAAATTTTGTGTTCACTAGCATTGCTTTAAGAGTGTACTCAAGTATGATAAACTTTTGAGACAGGAACTGCAAATACATCTTGTTGGCCGCTTCAGGATGTGTGTTGCAATATTTGAGGAATTTTCAACACACACCATGTAGTAACAACAACAGTAACCAAAACAGGCACCAAGTGGAGACATCATGATCAGGAAAGTGATTTTACTCCACAGGGTTTAGCACCTCTCTTTCACTCCAGGCATGCTGAAACTTGTAATTTCCCCAAATGCTAGAAACTCCATTGCATCATTTGTGGTAGTGGGTCACTTAAACGAGCAAGCAAATAAAAAATAAACTTTATTTTCTTGGAGTTTATTTGCATGTCACTTACTTACACTATGTGAGTCACATTCAAACCAGCCCAAGACATTTCCCCAGTAATTCAGCCAGTCTCATTGATTATGGAAATTACAGCTCAGCAAACAAAGATGAATTCTGGCAGCACTGCAGTAGCATCAACTCAGTTCAAGCACTAGACATGGACAGAATAAACACTATCTGCCTAGACTCTCAAGAAACCTAGGAGGTAAAAATGAGAGCCCAAATGGACATCAGGCACCTAATGGGTGACAGTCACAGAATTTGGACACCTTAAACACCATTTCTATGATCTACATGCTGGTTTTATGCCCAGACGTACTGCCCCATGGCTGACTAACCAGCTATGAGCTTATTTCCCACCTACCACCACTCTGGTACTCCAGTAGAGCATATCCTTAAATCCTCCAACTGGATCATTTGGCAGAACCGAGCAAAGTGAAAAACATGGTGGGGAGAACAGCACAATGCCTTTTTTTTTTTTTTTTTTTTTTTTGCATAACTAATACATAACTAACCCCTAAAGCTTAGGGGTTTCACCCACAAAGTTGCAGAAATGACTTTTAGGCTACCTAAGAACAAGCTGTCCTTTAAATTCCTAGCTCAAGGGGATTTTGTAAAACAACATGCTTCAGCTCACATATTAAAACAAAGCCACTGTGCAACTGAAAATTTAATCAAGAGAACAAGTAGGAATCTTTTTCTTTAGCCCACAGATTATGCATTTCAGGCCTGGCCTCCTGGACTATTTGTCCATTTTTTCATTAGATAGCCACAGGTTTTTAATTAAGTCATTCAGAAAATAGGGAGTGGAACTAGGAATTCCCTCTTGTAGCTGGACACCTACAACACTGCTTCAGAAGAATCAGGCTTCACAGGACTTTCCATCTCCATCTGGGAGTTTTACAAGCTAATGCCTATCTTCCAGCCAGTACAGCTGAGTCCTACTCTATCGGAAGGTAAAGTAGCATAATATATATTCTGATTTATATCAGGACACACATGCTGACACATGATTGCAAAAAGTGCGGTACAGAGGGAATCAGAAGCCTTATCACTGAACTTGTTCTGTGCTGCAATCTTTTACACAGAGTTCATTTTCATACTCTGGCTTCTATCTAGCAAAAACAGAGCAGATCTGGATCGTGACCCCATGTTATTCAACCAAAGGATTAAAGGAGCTTGCATGACTTGCTCTAGCTCTTATCAATGTGTTTTAAATTATCTAAGTTTCCAGTACTGAAGGTTTTGAAATAAGGTACGCAGTAAAGGAATAAAGACCAGTTGTAAAGTGATATGCAAAGTAAGCAGAATTGTAAATGTCTTCTCCAAGTCGCAGACATGTATCACTGTTATCTTCAGGTATCTTTATACTGTAATTATAACTCTAGTTAAAAAACATCTTGGAACCATCCAACTGCAAGCTGCAAGATCTTAGAAATTACTGTTGTTATGCATTTTAGCTTTAGTTCTGTAAAGAACTCATGCATGGAGAATGCACAAACTGCTATATTTATAATGAAATGGACGTGGTAAATTGTGTTATTGTACTGCAGTGAATAAAAGCTGATTGTTAGCCTCAAAAATCTCAATATCAAAACCTCACTAGCTGCACCATCCACAATTAAGGTTATCTTGTCTTAGGCCTTCAGTGATACTCTTGCTGATGCCCAGTGGGAGACGTAGAATTCCCACAACGCTGAACACAGAGGAAACAAAGAAGGGAAGGAGTATGGAGTAAGGAAGTTAGTCACCACTGAATTATCTGTTAAAGAGGTTTGAGCAGGGAGGGAAAAGTAAGTCTGGAAGTCATACAGGGTGGCAGAAAATTGAGGTAGCTCAAACTGGACAATCAAAATTTATAGAAAATTTTAATCTCCATACTCTCTTTACCTATAAAGTGACAGATATGCCTTCCCCCTGTCCCCTATCCTCGCAAGTACATTATTTGATGATTCCAACATAAAACTTGGCTCTTACAGAAAATCCTTGTACAAAATAACTGGCTGCAGAACTGAGTAGAAATAATGTGCAGTACATAGAAAAAGAAAGAGTGGTGTTAAAGAGAAGAAAAAGCACCATAACAGTGGAGCACCATTCATTATGGGCACTGAGTGAGGCATTATATTAAAGACGTCTGGTCTCTGTTATATTTACCTTTCCACTGTTTGAATTTATGCTTCTTCTCAAGTTATGGCAATTAAAAGTATAAGGAGATTATTTTTTGTCCCTCCTTAAGTAATACACTTATTCTCAAGTTTTTATCCCCTCAGATGTCTTAAGTAAACACGAAATTCGAACTTTACACTTTAATTCCCTGTCTCCTCCCTAGCTTCTTTTATTGCAGTTCTGGAAAGGACAAATTCCACACCCAGCTTGCCAGGAAAGCAAGACGCCCCAGCATGCCGCCACCAAGCTCCCAGCCAGTACACCAGATGGGAACATAACTGGCAGCATGTTGCAGCTAAAGGCTTTCAGTTCAGGGTGGTTGAATTCCCACATCATGTGCGAGCTCATGTCAGGGTTAAACGTACCCAGACTTAGTGGGGCAGAGGGAAGGAAGACGAGCAAGAAGAAAGTATGTTACTTGCAGTGAGTTTACGCTAGCCTTTGTTCACTGTGACAAAGCATAGTATATACAATGAACATGACTTGTGATCAGATTTTAAGGCAGTAATGCTATTACTGTAGCTCCATTTTGAATTCTTTCTTAACATCCTATTACAGAGAATCCAGCAAAAGCTATGGAATGTAAACTGCACACATAATTTTCATTTTCTAAACAAAATTATTTTACTTGGGTCTTTTCTTAGGAAAGTATACTGAATTATCTCAAAAAAAGGCAGCAGTACTAGCATTCTGTGTTGCTTGACTTCAGACTTCCCACTAGAGGGATTACATTCTCTGAGATCTGCAAAATCAGTAGCTATTTATTCTACACAGATTTCTTACTGGTGTATTTCTAATGCAATGATCTTATTGTAACTTAAAAGGTTACCATAGCTCAGTAGCCCTTCAGAAGGCAGATGTTAATCTCATTAAACAGCCAATCTTTGCAGCCTTCCTTTTCCTCAGATACAAACTGAATAAACAAATGCACCAGTGCAAACAAAATGCCTACCAAACAAACCATATAAAATACATCACTTTGTTACATGTCTCTCAGCTCTTTTGCTCATGTGTGGTTGAATTTAAATAATCTTGCAAATATTAACTACTGAGTGCAGTATTCATTACCAGTACTCTCAGTAGAAGCACTGCAAATGGAGGATGATGAGGTATTCATGTGAGTTCAAGTCCAAAAAAAACTCCCAAACTTAGGAAACACATCTACCTTTTCTATACAGCTACAGCTGTACAGTTCTAGTATTTTATCTACCAACTGGTCTGAATCTTGTCTGTTTTTTTTATCACTAAAGCAGTTAAAAATTCCTTCCTATTATCTTTAAGCTATTAGCAATATATATACACTATTTGACATTTTGCCTATCAGTGTATAACTCTTCAAATCTTATCACTTATATTCTTTGCCACTTATTTTCAATCTTTCAGCCTTTAATATTTTTATGACTGTACCTGGATCCTATTTTAATTAGGAAGGTTTCTTGCCCAGACACTAATATACATACTCTAACAAGGTTCAGCACGGTGTCTCCAATAACCTACACTGCACATGATTAAGTCTGGTAAATAAAACTATTTGACCGCTGCACATTTTTATATCAACAGATGCTTATTCAAATACTCTTGCAAGATAGGTATTTCTTAAGCTGAAAAGCTTGCCAGATTCACTACTTTGTTTCACAGCTGCCCTGAAAAGATGGGCTTCGTATATGCTATCCTGTGTGATGAAGGTATTAAATAATGATTTGTCTCTTTCTTTTGACAACTCTATTGAATAGGAAATTTCCCAGAACACCACAGTACTTGTTTTCATGTTACTGGCAACTATTAACAGTATCAGTGTAATTGGTACTTAAATAAGAAAAATATATGCTATATAGATGTCTGAAAGCCCTGTTTACTGGATGACATAGAAGCTGAAAAGGGTGACTCACTCTTAATGAAAAGCTTACTATAAATTAGCACAATTAATAAGGTCCTACATAAATTTATAAAGTTCTTCAGAAATTATGTTAACAAACAGAAAATAAAATGTAATCCTTCAGATTTCTGACAGGAGACCATTTACCCTGCAAGGTCTCCATCAGTGGATTTGTTTCAGTCATACAGACTCTAGCAAATAATTTCTCATCCTCTTGCAACTTAATTAAATCCCTGTCAACGTGAGGAAGTTCTAATATTTTGCAAATAAACAGTCCAGCTCAGACCAAGCTACGGCCATTTCAGCTTTTGTTGCTTCCTGGGGTACTGAAGCAAAGGAAGAGTCAGTAGGATTAAAGCACGGCTTATACCAGTGAGTTCCTCCAGCCTGGAGGAGGCTGTTGGAGCAAAGCTGAGACTTCTCCAGCTCATCGCCAAAAGCAGAGCGGCCTCAGACTGTGCACTGCTGGCGGGACCCAGCACCAAAGGGCTTCCTCGCTCCAGCGGGACACTGGCATGCCCCCCTCCCTCCTGCTCCAGAATTTGGACGTACAGACCCAAAACTGTACAGCTTATCTATTTTCTCTGTCTTTGGGACCAGGGACAGCGTCTCCAGACATTCAGGAGAAAGCTACGGTACCAAAAAAGGAGGGCATGTTTAACGTAACGATGCGTTCCGTGACACGTACACACGAACTACCGAGTTTATGTGCTTTGCGGCCTTTTTGTCAACGACGAACGGGCGATTTTACAACAATCTGGCACCAACACGGGCGATTCGCCGGTGAACATTGCCAGCGCCTTCCAAACGCCTCAGTGGGTAACAGCCGGGCACAGACGACGACTTCCCGAGCGGCAGCAGTCCCCGGGGCGGGCCGGGGCCGCAGCAGCACCGACCCTCCGGGCTTCTGGCCCAGGGGCGCGGGCTCCTTCCCAGCTGCCCGGGCTCCTTCCCAGCTGCCCGGTGCTCACCACGGGCGCCGCCTCCCGTGTGCGTCCGACCGCTCCTTAGCAGGGACACGCCGCAGCCTGCGGCGCCCGCCGCGCTCCCCGCCCGCGTCCCGCCCTGACGGGGCCGCACCGCCCCGACCGCACCGGCAGCGACGGGAAGCGCAG